>NC_045442.1:43968780-44334379 GCF_002776525.5 Piliocolobus tephrosceles | reverse complement strand
AGAAGAAGAAGAAGAAGAAGAAGAAGAAGAAGAAGAAGAAGAAGAAGAAGAAGAAGAAGAAGAAGAAGAAGAAGAAGAAGAAAGAGAAGAAGAAGAAGAAGGAGAAGGAGAAGGAGGAGGAGGAGGAGGAGGAGAAGAAGAAGAGGAGGAAGGGGAGGAGGAGGAGGAGGAGGAGCAGCGGAGGAGGAGGAACTTGTAAATAGAAAAGGAACTTGAAGCTCTTGAGTAAGGGTTTCCGACTGGGGCAGGCTTAGCTGTGCATCCTAATCAAAGGGTAGTAGGAAGGACAATTTCTTTTTCCTCCCTGCCCTAGGCAGAAAAAAAATACGATACATAACCTTTCCCAAGACTGAATAACCTACTTTAACAACCTCAGTTTTGCTGGAGAATGTGTTCTATCTGTGCTTTGTGTAATTTTCTGACCTCAATCTTTGAGGTACTATTATTTTCTTTTGGGTCTATATACATGATTACCCTCTTTGTGACTAAGGGTATGAATAAGGAAAAATCAAGGAAAATACATTTCTTCTATCATTCCAAAACACTACAGCTGTACATTGTGATTTGGGGATGCCAAATACCAGGGCAACAAGCAGGGATTTAAAATATGGTGGGGATTCTGGTTCAGGATGACTGACTAGAGACATCAGACACCCACCCTCTTTAGAAAGAACCAAAATTGTGAATAGATAATTATACCTCGAATAGAACATCTAGGAGAGAACACTAGAATTCAACAGAGAAGTCATGGGAAACACCTGAGGCACAGAAGAAGAAGTAATCAAGTGACCAGCTTGGCTGAGATTGGCCAGGAGACCAGAGGGCCTTGGCATTTCAGGGAAAGGGCAAATGAGAGAACTTCAGCCATCCACATCCCTCCTGCAAACTGCAGCAATCTGAAACATGAGAGAGTTTCTCTACCCACACAAACTCTGGTACCAGTATGGGTGGTGATTTGGAGACCCCACAAGGGTATTTCATGAGACAGGAAACTCACGCTGGGTCTCTCAGCTCCCCTAAGACCTAAGCAGTACCATTGTGAGACTATAGTCATGGAATTGTGTCCTATCCTGGGAACCACAGCCCCTGTATCTCCATATCCCAGGAGTTCCCAGTGATATTTCCCAGTATCCACCCAGTGAGCTACAGTGACATAGCACTGGCCAAATCCAAAGGTAATACAGGGCCCGCAGCACCCCAGCCCACAGGGAGTACTACTCCCCAGGGAAAGAATGGTGCAACGTGCCAAAAAGACAGCCCCTGATACAAAGGAAACCAAAACATGTCCTTTCCAGAGTCCCCTGTTTGGGGCTGTGAGAAGTGACCCTACACTTAGCAGCACCACAAACTCTGTACTCGGCCTCACGAGTGGAAAGTAAGATACCCTCCCACTGGTGCTTGGGCTTACATGTAGAGAGTGGTACCCCTTCTTGCCCTCCACATACTGCTGCAGGCACAGCCACTGATGCTACTACCAGAGGCTGGGGCAGGGAAACCAGAGGGCTGCCTGTCTGGTGCTGTGAGTGGTGACTGCACCCCCACTGGACGCATGGCCTCTGTGCCTAGGCTCACACATAAAGAACAGGGTCTCTCCTCTCTCTGCACAGCACTGCGGGGTTGCTGTTACAGAGAATGAAAGAGCCTGAGAGCTGTGTGTCTGGGGCTATAGGTGGCAGCCCTGCACCACAGCCACTGCCAAAATCAGTGTGCACTTATCAGAACCAAAGGGGTTGTCCCACCATTGGCTACTGCCATTGTCTAGATCACATCAGTTGCCCAGGGACTTGAGAACCCACTCACCCACCTAGCCCACTGCTGTCACTACCAGCATCTGAGCAAGCTATCTGGGGGCCCAGGAATTAGCCTACCTGGTCCCACTAACACCAGTGCCAGTGTATGTTGTTCTGGGGCCCAAGATCAGACATCCTCAACCCACTGCTGCCACCACTGGGGACTGATGACTGGCCCACATGGCAACCATGTTCCCAGTAAAATGTCACGATAGCCTCCACTAATAACTCCACCCTAAACCATCAAGGAAATAACATATATCACTGATCACAGCCAAATAAATTTTACAGAGACTACACTACCATGTACATTCAGAATCAAAGTCGAAGTGCCTTACTCAACCAATATTGTTGATATATCTTCAGGAAAAAGTCCTCCCCTACAAAAGCAAATTCAAAAACTAAAAGAAATGACTATTATACTAGATGCTCAGATATCAGTGAAAGGACACAGGAAGCATGTAAAAGCAAGGAAATATGACACCTTCAAAGGAATACAATTCCCCAGCAACAGATCCCAATCAAAAAGAAACCCAGGAAACCCAGGAAAAACAATTCAAAATTATGATACTAAGCACGGTGGCTCACACCTGTAATCCCAGCACTTTGGGAGGCCGAGGTGGGCGGATCACCTGAGGCCAGGAGTTCGAGACCAGCCTGGCCAACATGGTGAATCCCCGTCTCTACTAAAATTACAAAAATTAGCTAGGCATGGTGGCACATGCCTGTAATCCCAGCTTGGGAGGCTGAGGAAGGAGAATCACTTGAACCTGGGAGTCAGAGGTTGCACTGAACAGAGATCGCAGCACTGCACTCCAGCCTGGGCAACAGAGTGAGACTTCATCTCAAAAAAAAAAAATGTATATATGTGTATACATGTATATATATGTGTGTGTGTGTGTGTGTGTGTGTGTGTATAATACTAAAGAAGCTTAGCAAGATACAAGAGAATTCCAAATCCAATACAATTCAAACAATATACAGAAATCAGAGAAACAATTCAGGATATGAATGAGAAATTTGCCAAAGAAATATATATCATAAAAATAACCAAACTGATATTCTGGAACTGAAGAATTTGAATGAAATACAAAATATACAAAACGTTTCAACAATAGACTGGACCAAGCAGAAGAGAGAACATCAGAACTTGAAGAAAGGTCTTTTGAAATAATCCAGTAAGACAAAAATAAAGAAAAAAAAAGAATTAAAAAGTATGAACAAAGTCTTCATGATCTATGGGACACTATAAGGTGACCAAATATATGAATTATCAGTATCCCAAAAGACGAAGAGAAACTGAAAGGGTTTGAAAACCTATATAATGAAATAATAGATGAAAACTTCCCAAGTCTAGTAAGAGATTTAGACATCCAGATACAGGAGGCCTAGCAATCCCCAATCAGATACAGTCCAAAAAGGTCTTCTCCATGGCACATTATAGTCAGACTATCTAAAGTCAGTGACAAAAAGGAAATTTTAAAGACAGCAAAGGAAAAGCATCTCATCACCTACAAAGGAGCTCTGGTATACGTGACCAACAGGCATATAAAAAAATACTCAACATCACTCAACCCCAAGGAAATGCAAATAAAAATCACAACAAGGTATCATCTAATCCCAGTTAGTATGGCTATTATTAAAAAAATAATAACAAATGCTGGCAATGATGCAGGAGAAAGGGAACTCTTACACACCGTTGGTAGAAATGTAAATTAGTACAGTCATTATGGAAAACAGTATGGAAAGCTGTCAAAAAACTAAACATAAAATTTTCATGAGACCCAGCAATCACACTACTGGGTATCTATCCAAAGGAAAAAAAATGAGTAAATCAATAAATAAAAAGGATACCTGCACTCACATGTTCATCACACCACTATTCATAATAGCAAAATATGAAATCAACATAGGTGCTCATCAGTGAACAAATGGATAAAGAAAATATTATTTATACACACAATGGAATATTATTCAGCCATTAAAGAAGAATGAAATCATGTAATCTGCAATGTAGTTGGAACTGGAGACCATCACGTTAAATGCAATAAGCCAGGCACAAAATGACAAAATACTGCATGTTCTCACTCAAATGTGGGAGCTAAAAAACTTTATCTCATGGACATTGAGAATAGAACAATGTCCTCCCTAGGAAGGGGGGTGGTGGGAAGATGAGAGTGAGGTTATGGGTACAAACATACCATTAAATAGAAAAAATAAGTTCTAATGTTTGATAGCAGACTAGGGTGACTATACTTCACAACAATATTATGTATATTTTAAAGTAACTAGAAGAGAGTACTTGAAATGATATCAACACATAAAAATGATGAACACTGAAGGTGATGCATACCCCAATTACCCTGACTTGATCATTAAATATTCTTTGCATGTAACAGTCACATGCAATCCATAAATATGTAAATTATTATACATCAATAAAAAGGGGGAAATATTGTGGGGCTTGGGGAAGCCAAGAACATAAGGAGATGTTAGGAATTGTTTGGCTTTAGGTCAGTGATCATGACGGATTGTTGAATGTCAGGCTAGATAAAGTTCTGGAAAAAGCAAACATTGAAATTTCCTCTGGCTAGGCATAGTGGCTCACGCCTGTAATCCCAGCACTTTGGCAGGCCAAGACAGGCAGATCACCTGAGGTCAGGAGTTCGAGACCAGCCTGGCCAACATGGTGGAACTCCGTCTCTACTAAAAATACAAAAATCAGCCAGGCATGGTGGTGCGTGCCTGTAATCCCAGCTACTCAAGTGGCTGAGGCAGGAGAATCACTTGAACTAGAGAAGTGGAGGTTGTAGTAAGTCAGGATCTTTCCACCACACACCAGCCTGAAAAAAAGAAAGTTTCCCCTCTGATCACTTTGGTTAACGATTTTAGTTAATAATTATAATAGAAACTAACATTTACTTGTTACTGCCAGGCATTATTCTAAGGACATTTCACATATTCTCTTATTTCATCCTTCCAACACCACAATGAACCAGTAGTGGTACTATTTCCAATTTACAAAACCGAAGCAGAAACATTCAATAATTTTCCCCAGAGTTTCATAGCATAAAAGTGGGGGCTGATTTCAAATCCAGATAGACAGACATCACCACCCATGCTTTTAATCATGTATTCATTTATTCAACTACTACTTTTGGAATGCTTGCCATACCATG
The DNA here is from genome assembly GCF_002776525.5 of Piliocolobus tephrosceles. NCBI lineage: Eukaryota > Metazoa > Chordata > Mammalia > Primates > Cercopithecidae > Piliocolobus > Piliocolobus tephrosceles. The sequence goes on along the minus strand of NC_045442.1, from coordinate 44,329,410 downwards.
CAATGTGCAGGTAGTTTTGCAGGGACTGGAGATTCAGCAATGATTCAGACTAAAATCCCCTGACCTGTTGAGGCTAGATAACTGCTCCTTACAGTGGCCTGTGGATCATGTTGGTATAAAGCAGAGCAAAAATGTGTTAATATGGTAATCACAAGGCAGAGTACTTTGTAAATATGCCCTTCTCGGAGTTGTGCTCCCTTGATGTCATCAACACATTCCACAAAGAGGAAGTTCTTCTAACTCACTACCCAGCTGGGCTTGGCTCTTACTCAAGAGCATTTTGGGGTGAAAATATCTAAGTTTACCAGACCTTGTGCAAATCTGAGACGAAAGACTACATTAAAAGTAAAATTCACCTTAGCAGGAAGTGGGGTTTGCTATTCTGTGTTTATCTTTAACAGTATCTGCTGAAAAGAACCCTTTTGTTAAATAATTGTATTACGAGTCCCCAACTTAGTCCTTTCGAATATGAAATAAGAGAGGGAAAGTGCACAAGAACAATGCCCCCAGACACGGGCCGATGAAATATCCCTCTCTGCTGCCTTCTTGGTCTGATTGCAACTCAGCTCCCGAGGAAAAGGAGTGCTCATTCCCCTGTAAAGAGTCCTGCCAATTTCCCTTTCTAGTTTCACTTTCCCTTTTGTAACGTCAGCTGAAGGGAAACAAGCAGAAAGGAACCAGAGGCCACTTGTATATATAGGTCTCTTCAGCATTTATTGGTGGCAGAAGAGGAAGATTTCTGAAGCGTGCAGCTGCCTGAACCGCAGTCCTGCCGAACAGCTGAGAATTACACGGCAACCATGAGGTAAAGATTTTCCCTTCGTATCCGATAGCGCTGTTGAGTCATCTTGTCCAATGCAAATCCTGAGTAGCTATGCTCCCAAAGAGGGCCAGCTCCATTTTAGCGTTTGTTTACGGCCTTACTATGCCTTTACCTCTGTCGGTTGTAAATCTGTCTTACCAATGCTGATTTGTTCCTTCCTAAACAATCTTCTGCTTCACGCTGGCAAGCTTCCTAAATTCATCTCCAGAACTGCTCGCCTGGGGAACTGAGCTGCAATCAGAGAAAGAAGGCAGCAGAGAGGGATGTTTCATCCGCCCGGCGGTTCACTTAAAGATGGGTCTGGGGGCATTGCTCTTGTGCACTGTCCCTCTCTTATTTCATATTCGAAGGACTAAGTTGGGGACTTGTAATACAATTATTTAACAAAAGGGTTCTTTTCAGCAGATACTGTTAAAGATACACACAGAATAGCAAACCCCACTTCCTGCTAAGGTGAATTTTACTTTTAATGTAGTCCTTCATCTCAGATTTGCACAAAGGCTGGTAAACTTAAATATTTTCACCCCAAAATGCTACTGATTGGTTAGAGTCCTCCTGAGTATGAATTAGAGATGGAGTGCTTGGAGAAAATAGTTCCCACCTCTGACATTCCCTTCTATCCCCAAAACATGAGACTGCCCTGGAGAGGAAGTGTTAGCTCATTGAGTAGGAAGGGAACTATTTTCTCCAGTTTGAGGGTGGGGTGGCCGGACCTGGTTGCCTCACCCTTATTCTGGGAGCTCTGGAATCCCGTGTTACCAACCCCAGTGCTTACTTCCTATAAGACACCTTGTCCTACCTCTGTGGGGTTCCTGATTTCTCTTCTTGAAACGATATTATTTCCTGCTGGTTTAAATGTTCTGCCTGATTAAAAAAAGAGAGAGAGAAAAAAAAAGATTTGAGATATTTACAGATTTCTTTTTTTGTGGTCACCCAGAATCTATAGAACCCTTTTCCTATTTGTTAGAATTTTAGCATGGTCTTAGAGTTTTTCCCATTATGATACAGACCCATCCCTCCTTCTTGCTTTCCTTATTGTTTATCTATCGTGACTTTCACTGGGCATTGCTCTTGTGCCCTAAGACAGTGTTTCTCAAAATTGAGCATGCATAAAAATTGCCTGGACAGCTTATTAAGGACAGAGTTCTAGGGTCAATTCCCCAGAGATTCTCATTAAGTGGGTCTGGGTTGGAGTCTGAGGATGTGTGTTTCTAAAAGGTTCCTCCGTGATTCTGAGACGGCTCCAAGAAACTGTGGTGGTAGCGTTAGTTCTGAGCCTGGTTGATAATGTCACTGCTGCTTTTATCCAGATAAAAGGCAATGGAAGAAATTGTTGTTGTTGTATATACAACTGGAACTTCTATAGGAATCAGGAGAATAGGTCCTCAGAAGCCAGAGCCCAAGAAGCAAGTGTCTGAGACCGACTTCTCTAGCTTAACAGTGAAAATAAGAACCCAAAATCAAGCAGTGAAGTTGGATGCCTTTTAAATGGCTGCTCAACGGGATTTTACATAACGGGATTTACATTTATATTAAATGTCTCTATCCTGCAAATGCACAATGGACTTTATGTTTTATATGGTGGAGATAATCTCAATTCTATTTACTCTCTCTGTTTCTTTTGTAAAATGAGAAAGGAGCTAAGGAGTGTACGTGTTAAGGGAATGAGCACCCAAACTCAAATGGAAGTTGGAAATAGAATTGAGAGGGAGCAAGGAAGCTAGAGTGAGTCTTCAGGTGTTAGGATGCGTGCCGCACATGCTTGGGATCTGAGAGTGGCCTTATTCTGTAGGACTCACCATATTCTGTAATGAATGCACTACAGTAGAGAGTATGACTCGGATGCACATGGAGAAAACACAGGGTCTGAGCCCTCCGAGCTCCCCAATGTCCTGTTCTGATCCTCCTGGGGTCACTGCAGTCCTACCAATGGTCCTGCGAGGCACTCTAGGAACTTTAAATCAGTTCCTGCTCATCTCTGTTTCTTGGAACAAATGGAGACTTAACTATCCCAAGCAGAATAAACAAACAAACAAACAAACAAACAAACAAACAAAAATAGGATGGAAAACAGGCAGGAGTTTATAGGAAGGACCCGCCTTCCATTCAAAGCTCCAAATAGGTCTTAGCAAAGAGTCAGGTTGTCTAAGGCTCTTGATGTAACTAACCCCAGGGACGGGAGCCCTGGAGTGCTTGACTTGGTATCAGGCATCCTAACGGCAGCAGCATTCCAGTTGAAAAGCTCACGTCGGGAGCGGGGCGCGGTGGCTCAAGCCTGTAATTCCAGCACTTTGGGAGGCCAAGACGGGCGGATCACGAGGTCAGGAGATCGAGACCATCCTGGCTAACACGGTGAAACCCTGTCTCTACTAAAAAATACAAAAAAAAAAAAAAAGCCAGGCGAGGTGGTGGGCGCCTGTAGTCCCAGCTACTCCGGAGGCTGAGGCAGGAGAATGGTGTAAATCCGGGAGGCGGAGCTTGCAGTGAGCGGAGATCCGGCCACTGCACTCCAGCCTGGGTGACAGAGCAAGACTCCGTCGCAAAAGAATTTAAAAAAAGAAAAAAGAAAAGCTCATGTCCAAATAAATCTATTTTTATTCTTAGTGAGGTTACAGGAAGATTCCCAATCAAAATGGGAGTGGGAAGGAGTGGTATAAAAAGTGGGAGAGAGAGGGGCAGTTAGAAAGAGGGGTCACATAGGCCGGGTGCGGTGGCTCAAGCCTGTAATCCCAGCACTTTGGGAGGCCGAGACGGGCGGATCACGAGGTCACGAGATCGAGACCATCCTGGCTAACACGGTGAAACCCCGTCTCTACTAAAAAATACAAAAAAACCAGCCAGGCGAGGTGGCAGGCGCCTGCAGTCCCAGCTACTCGGGAGGCTGAGGCAGGAGAATGGCGTTAACCCAGGAGGTGGAGCTTGCATTGAGCTGAGATCCGGCCACTGCACTCCAGCCAGGGCGACAGAGCCAGACTCTGTCTCAAAAAAAAAAAAAAAAAAGAAAAGAAAAGAAAAGAAAGAAAGAGAGGTCACATAATCTTCTATCTAGACATATATTTCAAAAGTGATCCTGCCACATTGCATGACATTCCAGATATCTATTGGTTGCATAAGAAGCCATACTATTTAGAAATATAGCTCCTGATACAACGGTTGCTGTACAGACACCACAAAAAAAAAAAAAAAAAAAAAAAATTAAGTAAGAAAAAGCAACATTACAGAGACTCCAATACACAGACAGTGTTGAGAAACAATTTGGGGCGTGGAATGTTATTCATCTCCAAAGTAATTCGAAGTACAGGCTTTTGTTCATTTTTCTGTTTGCTGGTTTTTTGGGGGGTTTTTTTGTTGTTGTTTTGTTTTGTTTGTTTTGTTTTGTTTTTTGGTTTGGTTGGTTTTGGTTTATTTATTTATTTTGAGGACCAACACTGAAGGGAATGGAAAATCTTTCCAGGAGAGTCGTAAGGGTACCCTAAAGGGAAAAGAGCCCTTTCTATAAGAAAAGGAGCTAGTGGCCTTGTGAGCCTTCCCTGTAGCTGCACGTCTTGCCCCTAGTTATAAAAGCAAAACGCAGAAGAGAAAAATAACATTTCAAAAAAATTAAAACAATCAAGTACAAAATTACTAATAGAGCAACTCGATGAGATGTATTAAGAACAGAAATCACCAGTTTAAGAAGTAGAGGTATGGGGGCGGGGGAAGGAAAAAAATTACATTTTATTCCAAAATAAATGTTTGAGATATTGCTAACATAAATAATACTTGAAATTAAATGAGAGAATAGTACAAAAGCAGATGAAATGAGTAAAAATTCAGAATGGTTGAAAATAAGATTCAAATGGTTAAAATGGAAAAATTCAACAGAAAAAAATGAAAATGTAGCATCGTAAAGTAATAAACCAATACAAAATAAAACCAATCTGATAAAAGCTCAGAAAGTTTGAATAGACAAAATAAACGAAGGATCTATTAAAAGCTGAAATAGACAAAAAATCAAAAGTAGTCAAGATTTCTTTAAAGGCAAATGAAGGAAAACTAAGGAATTAAGAATATCAAAGATAAAATGAAGCTGCATTTCAGAGGGATGAGAAATTAAAATCAGTATGGCAAAACATCAAAAGACTAAAAAATTATAAAGCTAAAATTTTCAAAGTACAAAAGTGAAGCTAGGGAAGAATGAAGAACAGAAACAAAAAGCAATAAAAAAACATTTACTTCTTTAAAACTACGTAAATAAAACCAAGGCTCCACAGAGGCCCTCAAAAGCAGAGGGCAGAGCTATTTAACAAAAACTGTCTTATTCATGAAAACGTAGCCACAGACTCGGAGAACAACCCACTACCCTCGCTCTAATTCTGCTGCTGCTCACAGTCTCTAAACTCCTGCTATAACATGCGGGAATTAACAATATGGCAAAACATATTATAGAAAGAAAAGAAGGAGGCCGGGCGCGGTGGCTCAAGCCTGTAATCCCAGCACTTTGGGAGGCCGAGACGGGCGGATCACAAGGTCAGGAGATCGAGACCATCCTGGCTAACACGGTGAAACCCCGTCTCTACTAAAAATACAAAAAACTAGCCGGGCGAGGTGGCGGGCGCCTGTAGTCCCAGCTACTCCGGAGGCTGAGGCAGGAGAATGGCGTAAACCCGGGAGGCGGAGCTTGCAGTGAGCTGAGATCCGGCCACTGCACTCCAGCCCGAGCGACAGAGCAAGACTCCGTCTCAAAAAAAAAAAAAAAAAAAAAAAAAAAAGAAGGAGACTTTCTTTGATTCGTGTTAACAGTCTTTAGGAGGAGGAGAATTTTATTTGCCATGCTCCCATTTCTTGAACATATAAATCTATTTCTCAAAGTGTCCATCTTTCTGTTTTCCCCTACAGTGAGAACACTAAGAATTCCTTGGAGAGCAGCCTACGGCAATTAAAGTGCCATTTCACCTGGAACTTGATGGAGGGAGAAAATTCCTTGGATGATTTTGAAGACAAAGTATTTTACCGGACTGAGTTTCAGAATCGTGAATTCAAAGCCACAATGTGCAACCTACTGGCCTATCTAAAGCACCTCAAAGGCCAAAACGAGGAAGCCCTGGAATGCTTATGTAAAGCTGAAGAGTTAATCCAGCAAGAGCATGCTGACCAAGCAGAAATCAGAAGTCTGGTCACCTGGGGAAACTATGCCTGGGTCTACTATCACATGGGCCGACTCTCAGACGCTCAGATTTATGTAGACAAGGTGAAGCACATCTGTGAGAAGTTTTCCAGTCCCTACAGAATTGAGAGTCCGGAGCTTGACTGTGAGGAAGGGTGGACACGGTTAAAGTGTGGAGGAAACCAAAATGAAAGAGCGAAGGTGTGCTTTGAGAAGGCTCTGGAAAAGAAACCAAAGAACCCAGAATTCACCTCTGGACTGGCAATAGCAAGCTACCGTCTGGACAACTGGCCACCATCTCAGAACACCATTGACCCTCTGAGGCAAGCCATTCGGCTGAATCCTGACAACCAGTACCTTAAAGTCCTCCTGGCTCTGAAGCTTCATAAGATGCGTGAAGAAGGCGAAGAGGAAGGTGAAGGAGAGAAGTTAGTTCAAGAAGCCTTGGAGAAAGCCCCAGGTATAACAGATGTACTTCGCAGTGCAGCAAAGTTTTATCGAAGAAAAGATGAGCCAGACAAAGCTATTGAACTGCTTAAAAAGGCTTTAGAATACCTACCGAACAATGCCTACCTGCACTGCCAGATTGGGTGTTGCTATAGGGCAAAAGTCCTCCAAGTAATGAATCTAAGAGAGAATGGAATATATGGGAAAAGAAAATTACTGGAACTAATAGGACACGCTGTGGCTCATCTGAAGAAAGCTGATGAGGCCAATGATAATCTCTTCCGTGTCTGTTCCTTTCTTGCCAGCCTCCATGCTCTAGCAGATCAGTATGAAGAAGCAGAGTATTACTTCCAAAAGGAATTCAGTAAAGAGCTTACTCCTGTAGCAAAACAACTGCTCCATCTGCGGTATGGCAACTTTCAGCTGTATCAAATGAAGTGTGAAGACAAGGCCATCCACCACTTTATAGAGGGTGTAAAAATAAACCAGAAATCAAGGGAGAAAGAAAAGATGAAAGACAAACTGCAAAAAATTGCCAAAATGCGACTTTCTAAAAATGGAGCAGATTCTGAGGCTTTGCATGTCTTGGCATTCCTTCAGGAGTTGAATAAAAAAATGCAACAAGCGGATGAAGACTCTGAGAGGGGTTTGGAGTCTGGAAGCCTCATCCCTTCAGCATCAAGCTGGAATGGGGAATGAAGAATAGAGATGTGGTGCCCACTAGGCTACTGCTGAAAGGGAGCTGAAATTCCTCCACCAAGTTGGTATTCAAAATATGTAATGACTGATATGGCAAAAGATTGGACTAAGACACTGGCCATACCACTGGACAGGACTATGTTAATTGCTGGGTCTTCAGAAAGTCCAAGGAGTTCTGGGAGAGGGACCAGATTGGGGGGTAGGTCTAAGGGCTTGGTGATAGAATTATTTCTCAATTGACTCCTTGAGTGCAGTTTGAACTGTAACATTTGCTTAGTCACCTTTAGTGGAGTAGTCCACTGGACTTGTTTCTATGTTTATATAAAGCAGCCAAATCCTTCATGTAATATTGAAATCCATTTTTGCAATGTTGTTCCATATTTGGAGTCATTTTGCATCCCATAGAGGTTAGTCCTGCATAGCCAGTAATGTGCTAAGTTCATCCAAAAGCTGAGGGCCAAAGTCTAAATAGGGCTCGGTATCCCCCATCTCTCACCTCTGCCTCCTTCCTCCTCCTTCCCAGTCTATCATCAATCTTGAGTATTCTACACAAGGTGAATTCAAGTGCCTGATTCATTGAGGTGGCAACATAGTTGAGAAGAGAGCAGAGAACAGGAAGAGACATAGCTAGAAGCAATGGTACAAAAAGCAATGTGTACAAGACTTTCAGCAAGTATAGAGAGAGTTCACCTCTACTGTGCCCTCCTCATAGTCATAATGTAACATGTAAAGAATGAAAATGGATTCTGTACAATATGCTAGAAACCAACATAATGTATTTCTTTAAAACCTGTGTGGAAAAAATAAATGTTCCACCTGTAGGGATAGGGAAAAAGTAACCAAAAGAGAGAAAGAGAAAGGAATGCTGGTTTATCTTTGTAGATTGTAATCAAATTTGAAATATTTTCAATATTTTAGCCACTGTTAGGAATTTTTTTTGGTAAAATGAAGACTGACTTTGTTCAAATGTTTTCATGAACCTGGTTTGAGATGATAGGAAAGCAAAAAAATGGGGAACCTTGTGACTAAGGGCCTGGTGCAAGGTCTTGGGAAATGCCATTGACAATAGATGGTGGGGTTTTCCCCTCTTTGGAAATGTTGGATATTAAGTGATATAAACACTTCTAACTCTGAAAATCTTCTGAGAAATCCCAAAATTCATGGTGTTCTTGGACAATTGGGATTTTCTAGGTAGATACTGAATGGCCTAGACATCAAAGTTGGTGTGAACCAAAATAGAGTCAGCTGACCCAGCATGAGACCATCAGTCATGCTCTGGGTTGGAAAATGTTTGCCTGTTGGAATTAATTTAAGCTTAAGTATATATCAACATTATTTTATTGTGCACTTAAAACAATAAAAATTCAAGGTTTTTTAAAGTTAAAAATTCTAACCACTGTAACAACAGTTTTTGTGTTATTTTCTGTATTAAAAATCTTGTTGCATGCATTTGAGGTCATCAGGGTGCAAAATTTGTATTCCTGAAAATGTCATATATTTTCATTAATAAATAACCTAAATATGATAAAACATAAAGCAGTGTTCTGGTTCATCTGGAATTTTGCTGTACTTTAAACCTTTCAGACTCAGCTACTGATAAATGAAATGTTACACAGGTATGAACCAAATCCAAATAACCTAGGCTGGTCTACTATCATAATCACCTGAACAGAACAAAACTTTTTCCTCAGCTTTAAGAGTCCAGGGCTTCGGATAACAGCTGCCTTCTGCCACCTGCTACCATTGACCTACATGAACACAGACATTCTGTCTCCACCTTGATGGTGGGTGGGCTGCTACCCTTTTCTTTGTTAAATCTTGTGTTTTTATCACATTTTCTCTATTCTGACCTCTATTATGAGAAATAAATGTCGCTGATTCCATTTTATGCCCCATCCTGGACTCAATCCAAATGCATGTTAGAGAGTCTTCCCTATTAAGTAAAGAATAGGAAGAGACAAGAAGTTCTGAAATCTCTGTTATTTTTCAAGAGGTCTCTAATGGAAAACGCAAATCACACCAACTGCAAAGGTAAACTCATTTCATTGGATCAAAATGGACAAGTGTATGTTTCAGGGATAGATCTAGCTCACCCTGCCTGAGTAAATTAGGACTACATCTGGTGCCTGGGAAGGAACACCACACATATTCTGAGTGGAAGGTTAAAATGGAAAGGCATGCCGAACTTGAGAGAGGATCATCAGTACCTGTGTGTATTAAAGACAGATGTATGTAATCTTGTCCTTGCATGTCATGCCACCAGTCCCTTGCTGGAACAGGAACCTTAGTGAGAAAACAGAAAGAAGGATAAGAAAGGGAAACATAACATATTACACTTAATATTTATTTGAGGACTTAAAGTTAACAAATGATTGGAAAACAATAAAGAAAATTATGTACATAGCTCCTGTTTCCTGAAATTTCACCATCCAGGAATAACAAATGGAGTCACATTAATTGCACTTGACTTGTAATTCCCTGCCTTTTAACCACATTTCCCAGGGCAGGACATTTGACTCCCTCCATATGTTCACCCAACATGGCAAGCCCCTAGTAGATGTCCCCTATGTGCTGAGGAACATGTCTATCAGAGTTATCTGATCACACCTGCTACTTGTGTAGCTTCAACACCCATATCCATCAATGACCATTGCCCCTAAAACTGCCTTCAATACATTTCACATTCTCCGTATTTGATTGCCACCTTGAGAGTACTAATATCTCTGCCAACAATGTTTTCAAGTGTGTTAGTGTCAGTGAAAGAGTGAGAAGAATTCCTCTTTTCTCTGTGTTGCTTCCAAGTAGTTGTTATTTATTTCTCTGCCTCACAGTCCTCAGTGAAAAAGATTCATTGACTTCTGCTTGTCTTTCTCCATTGAGCTCAGACGCAGTCCCTGGGGACAGCTGACCTTGAGTCATGCTCCAATATCACCTTCCTTCATCTCCTATGTACTGGAGTACAACTGGAAGACTGGACGTATTAGAATCCTGATTACAACACAGGTAGGCCTTGTGTTAGGACCCCTACCATACGTGCAATCAACCTTGGATGCCAATCTGAGGGTTGTAGTTTCCAACCTGAGATCATATATGCCCATTTCCTCGTTTCCTCCATTTCCCCCATTGCCAGTTTTGGAAAAGGGACTAACTTAGACTACTATGTAAGAAATTTTCCCCATGATTAATAGTGCAGCTACCTCATTGCTGATTATCTACACCTTCTAGGGAGGCTACAAAGAGGGAAACTGACTAAAATCCTTAGATGTACCTAGGTGCATGCACTTGTAAGAGAGGCATTCTCAGCTCTACATGGGGCCTCCCTTCAGCTGCTTTACATACAGGACTTAAGACTAGAGAAGAGACCAGAGGCAGGATTTGTTGGAAGCCTGTGGAAACAAATCCCAAACAGTTCTGCTTCTCCTCTGGTTCTCTGCAGGCTGCTATTGAAAAGGAGGCTACCAAACAGGTGAATGATACATATTGACCCCAGAGCCTTGGTTTATGTCTCATTTGTTTTGGAAACACAATGAGTCAAAGTTTGTGTTATTTCTGAATTGGGTAAAATGTAAAAATATGTAGTAAATTCTGCCCTGAAACTGGAAATTCCTGAAACCCTTCTAAAGACCTGGAAATTGGCCCCAGTGTGTTTATATAGATATAATGTAATTAAAATATTTGAAAAGTCTTTCTTTACCTTTCCAGCATCCTGGATATCCCAAGTAAATGAACCTATTTGTGTTCTGCTTTTGATTTACAGATATTCCGGAGCAGAGATACTGTGATATAAAACCACTGAGCACACATTTTCCTTTCTCATTTTTAAATTAAACTTACTAATTTGTCATCAAGCACTACATTTAAAAACTCAAACCTGGCCAGGCACAGTGGCTCAAGCCTAAAATACCAGCACTTTGGGAGGCCGAGGAGGGTGGATCACCTGAGGCCAGGAGTTCCAGACCAGACTGACAAATATGGTGAAATCCCGTCTCTACTAAAAAAAAAAATCCAAAAAAAAAAAAAAAAAAAAAATTAACTGGGCGTGGTGGCATGTGCCTGTAATTCCAGCTACTCAGGAGGTTGAGGTGGGAGAATCTCATGAACCTGGGAGGTGGTAGTTGCAGTGAGATGGTGCCACTGCACTCCAGCCTTGGTGACAGAGGGAGAACCTGTCTCAAAAAAAAAAAAAAAAAAAAACTCAAACCTATTTGTACATTTTTTGCATTTAGTGAAAAAGCCTACATAAGTTGGAGCTTTAAAATACATGTGTAAAACTATGTAATATATCTTCTAATTTTTGATTAAGAAAAACTAGAGTTTACTAGAATATTTTAAAATATGGAAACATTTTAAATAATGAGTAAGGCTTTTAGGTCATGGAAAAGAGTTGATTTGTCTAGGTGTTAAAAACGAAATTATTATTTCCACTAGCAATGTATAAGAAATATTATTTCCAGCATCTTCACCAATACTGAATATTACCAGTCTTTAATTTTTGTCAATCTGATAAGTGCATGCATATATTTCCAAAAAAGGCACTAGCATATAGATCACAGATAAATAAAATGTTCAAGTGTGGAATCTGTATGATGGAAATCCTCTTCAAACCCAGAATGCTAGTTTTCTCTCCTCTCTCTCTCTCCCCCCACCACCTCTCTCTTCCTTTTGCTCTCCTTCTTTCTCACTTTCATCTTCCCTTTATGTCTTCTTCCTTCAAGTTTCTCTTTCTAGAGATGACTTTACATCTCTGTGCATGAAGTGGAAAGCATCCCTACCAGTTTACTTATCTCTTCTCCTAATAATTCAACAGAGGCCAGGTGCAGTGGTTCACACCTGTAATCACCACACTTTGGGAGGCGGAGGTGAGCTGATTGTTTGAGCCCAGGAGTTCGAGACCAGCCTGGACAGCAGAGTGAAATCCTATCTCTAGAAAAAATACAAAACTTAGCTGGGCTTGGTGGCATGCACCTGTAGTCCCATCTACTTGGGATGCTGAGGTAGGAGGATCGCTTGACCCCAGGAGGTGGGGGCTTCAGTGAGCTGAGATCACGTCACTGCACTCCAGCCTGGGCAACACAGTGAGATGAGACCCTGCCTCAAAATAAATAATAGCAATAATTCAATAAAGACTTTCTAGAATCACTTTCTTCTGATCAAAATTCCAAAGAAAAATCTGTTTGTCTCATTTCAAGTCAATATCCATTACCAATAGAATCCAGTTGACCAAGAGAATGAGACCATAAGCCAGACAAAGCAGGAGCTTTGAGTGCAGGCTTTCTGCAGGAATGAGAGCAAATTATCCAAGAAGGAGACATAAGAGGAGAGAGGAAATGACTGGCAGAGGACATGGCTTGCATACCTAGAATACACTCTAGTTTTCCATCACACGAGCACACAATTTTGTGTGTACTGCAGCGCTGTCTTACATGTTATTATCTGTAGAATATCTAGAGTTCTAACTCTTCCAGTATTTCTCAAACTTTAATGTGCAGTGCCTACTTTCATGTGCACAATCACCTGAGGACCTTGTTAAAATGTAGACTATGATTCAGTAGATCTGGGTGGAGCCTGAGACTCTGTATTTCTCACAAGCTCTCAGGTCAAATCAATGCCAATAGTCTGTAAACTACACCTTGAATAGCAGAGGTATAGACTGAACTGCAATCAATTCAATCTGGTTCCATTTTTCAGTATATCCTTTAGTCAGAAATGAAGATCAATCATACCAGCACATTGTCCTTCCTACAGCCTTCTCTCTCTTTCAGTAACTCATCTCTTAAGAGCTCAGATAAGAAAATCTGTATTACCTCAAAAATAAGTATGTTTAATGTGAAATGGTGCAGCCACTTTAGAAAATAGTCGGGCAGTTCTTCAAATGGTTAAACATAGTTACCATATGACCCAGCAATTCCATTCCTAGATACGTATGTAAGAAAAAGGAAAATATGAAAACATATGTTCACACAAAACTTATGCATGAATGTTCATAGCTGTATTCATAGTTGCATTATTCATGATGGCCAAAAAGTGGACCCATCAACTGATGAAGTGATAAATGAAATATGGTATATACACATAATGGAATATTATTTGGAAACAAAAATAAATGAAGTAATTACTGATACATGATACAACACAGATGAACCTTGAAAACATGCAAAATGACAAAAGGCAATTTAAAAAGGTCACATATTGTATGACTCTGTTTATATGAAATGCTCAACAGAGGCAAATTTGTAGAGACAGAAAGTAAATTAGCAGTTGCCAAGGGTAGAGGAGAGGGTTGGGACGATGGGAGATGACAGCTTGAGAATGTTCTGTCATTGATTGTGGTGCTGGTTGCATAACTGTGAATAGGATGAAAGCTATTGAATTGTATATTTTAAATGGGCGAACTGTATGATATGTGAATTATTTTTTATTATAGCTGTTAAAAAATGGGACTCTTGTTCCAAATATAATAAGGAAAATTTTTCTTTTGTTATCTACTTTTACTTCGAAGTTTGTTTTCGTTGTGTTGTACCCTTATTAGTAACATTTTGAATACTGTTGTTGCTTTCACATTCAGTAGATATCTTAAATAAGTTATGTATTCTATTTTCTGAGTTGGGTATGCTACAAAAATCTAATCCCATCTGATTTTATATTTAAATACTCATATGCAGGAACCTTACTGATTGGCAAACTGGCACAAAGAAAGAGTCCAAATACAGAAGAGAATTTGACTCCATATGTAAGTTCAAATCTGCATGTATACAAGTTTAAGAATAATGTGAATTTAGGTCAGGCGCAGTGGCTCATGCCTCTAATCCCAACGCTTTGGAAGGCCAAGGCAGGCGGATCATGAGGTTTAGAGATCGAGAGATCGAGGTTTAGCCATCCTGGCCAACGTGATGAAACCCCGTCTCTACTAAAAATACAAAAATCAGCTGAGTGTGGTGGTGGGTGCCTGTAGTTCCAAATTTTTGGGAGGCTGAGGCAGGAGAATTTCTTGAACCTCCACCAGTGAGCCGAGGTTGCAGTGAGCCGAGATTGTGCTACTGCACTCCAGCCTGGCTACAGGGCAAGACTCTGTCAAAAAGAAAAAAAAAAGAATAATATGAATTTCCTTTTTTTTTTTTTTTTTTTTGAGACGGAGTCTGGCTCTGTCGCCCAGGCTAGAGTGCAGTGGCGCAATCTCGGCTCACCTCCCAGGTTCACGCCATTCTCCTGTCTCAGCCTCCTGAGTAGCTGGGACTACAGGCGCCCGCCACCGCGCCCGGCTAATTTTTTGTATTTTTAGTAGAGACGGGGTTTCACCGTGGTCTGACCTTGTGATCCGCCCGCCTTGGCCTCCCAAAGTGCTGGGATTACAGGCGTGAGCCACCGCGCCCGGCCTAATATGAATTTCTTAATGATGCAGAATGTTATTCAGTCATCATGTGCAACTGTTGCAAATACTGTGCTAATTATGAGTACTTTTTGAGCCAGGAATTAGAACAAAAAGAAAAGCAAGAAAATGGACAATAGGTGCTACTGTACTGGAAATATAATTCTTCATTACATAAGAATCTATTGCATTCTGGTGAAAGAAAGGCTTTGAGTAGTTTGCTGAATTTGCCTTTTCTCTGATCTCTATTGCTACAATCCTCTCTGAACTCCAAAGCAGAATCTGTCTCTAAAAATCAGCTCCCTCATAATGCACAAACATGCATGATATGATCTTTCATTGTGAGCAAAGAAGATAGGATAGACAACTTTTCCCTGGGCTGGATGTTTGGGGTTTCAAATCTGATTCTACCAGAATAAAGCACTGGATTCTGAGTAACAGAGGGGCTATTTGTTCTTTTAAATTTTTACATGTTTTTATCTGTGATATGTGGGACCCTCTAAAGCATGGGGCCAAAGGCACCTCTTAACTGGGTGTAGGGATGGTATTTATACCTTTTATGATATCACAAATATTTGTACCTTTTATAAAGATATGTCACTTTATCGTGACTAGGATAACAAATTGTTAAGTTAAACAACCAATCAGAATTAGACTTTTCCAAATTGCAGGTTACTTTCATAGAATATAACAACCTCTGAACTCAAAGTATCCCATGAGACTCTGTTGTTGGAAACACCATATGTCACGTCAATTTTGCTACAAAAGAGTCTCTGCTTTCTGCAGCTACAGGATGGAGGGAACGCTTCTAGTTAATTCCTTCACCATCAAATTAGTCATGACAACTATACTTCCTAGGTTTTTATGAATATTTATATCATGGTTGGGAAGTATTATAAAATGAAAAAAAAAAAAACCTCTCAGGGTAGTATCAACTCCTTCAGAGCTCAAAGCATAAATATATAATCCATCCATTAAGCAATAATATGTGTATTACTTTTGCCCATTTTACAGCTGGGTAAACTAACTTATTATCCAGACCTTGGAGAGCTAAACAGCTCAGGGATCCCTCAGGGCCTGGCTCCGTATGTTTAGTGTGAAGCAAAAAGGAAATTCTGGCTCAATGATTTGGCCCCTGGAAAATTCAAGAGTTAGTAAGGTAAACAGAGATAATTAAATCTAGGTCTTCAGGTCTAAATTTACTTCTGGGAGATAATTTACTGGACAAAACTACTTTAAAAAAAAGAATTTTGGAAGTCTTTCATATAACTGGGTCCCAGAAACCCCTACATCAGAATCTCCTAGAGACATTATTAAAAATGCAGTTTCGGAGGAGGTTCCAAGATGGCCGAATAGGAACAGCTCCAGTCTACAGCTCCCAGCATGAGCTATGCAGAAGATGGGTGATTTCTGCATTTCCAACTGAGGTACCTGATTCATCTCACTAGGGCTTGTCAAACAGTGCATGCAGCCCACTGAGCATGAGCTTAAGCAGGGCAGGGCATTACCTCACCCGGGAAGTGCAAGGGGTCGGGGAATTCCCTTTCCTAGTGAAGGGAAGCTGTGACAGACAGTACCAGGAAAATCGGGACACTCCCACCCTAATACTGCATTTTTCCAATGGTCTTAGCAAATGGCACACCAGGAGATTATATCCTGCACCTGGCTTAGAGGGCCCCACGCCCACAGAGCCTAGCTCACTGCTAGTACAGCAGTCTGAGATCGAACTGTAAGGTGGCAGCAAGGCTTGGGGAGGGGCACCCGCCATTCCTGAGGCTTAAGTAGGTAAGCAAAGCGGCCAAGAAGCTCGAACTGGGTGGAGCCCACCACAGCTCAAGGAGGCCTGCCTGACTCTATAGACTCCACCTCTGGGGGCAGGGCATAGCTGAACAAAAGGCAGCAGAAACTTCTGCAGACTTAAACGTCCCTGTCTGACAGCTTTGAAGAGAGTAGTGGCTCTCCCAGCATGGAGTTTGAGATCAGAGAATGGACAGACTACCTCCTCAAGTGGGTCCCTGACCCCCGAGTAGCCTAACTGGGAGGGACCTCCCAGTAGGAGCCAGCCAACTGACACCTCATACAGCGGGGTGCCCCTCTGAGATGAAGCTTCCAGAGGAAGGATCAGGCAGCAACATTTGCCATTCTGCAGCCTCCACTGGTGATACCCAGGCAAACAGGGTCTGGAGTGGACCTCCAGCAAACTGCAACAGACCTGCCGCTGAGGGTCCTGACAGTTAGAAGGAAAATTAACAAACAGAAAGGACAGCCACACCAAAACCCCATCTGTACATCACCATCATCAAAGCCAAAGGTAGATAAAACCACAAAGATGGGGAGAAACCGGAGCAGAAAAGCTGAAAATTCTAAAAATCAGAGCACCTCTTCTCCTCCAAAGGAACGCAGCTCCTCACCAGCAATGGAACAAAGTTGGACGGAGATTGACTTTGACGAGTTGAGAGAAGAAGGCTTCAGACAATCGGTAATAACAAACCTCTCTGAGCTAAGGGAGGATGCTTCAACTCATCACAAAGAAGCTAAAAACCTTGAAAAACAGATTAGATGAATGGCTAATTAGAATAAACAGCATAGAGAAGACCATAAGTGACCAGATGAAGTGGAAAACCATGGCATGAGAACTGCATAATGTATGCACAAGCTTCAGTAGCCAATTGGATCAAGTGGCAGAGAGGGTATCAGCGATTGAAGATCAAATGAATGAAATGAAACAAGAAGAGAAGTTTAGAGAAAAAAAGAGTAAAAGGAAATGAACAAAACCTCGAAGAAATATGGGACTATGTGAAAAGACCAAATCTACGTCTGATTGGTGTACCTGAAAGTGACAGGGAGAATGGAACCAAGTTGGAAAACACTCTGAAGGATATTATCCAGGAGAACTTCCCCAACCTAGCAAGGCAGGCCAACATTCAAATTCAGGAAATACAGAGAATGCCCCAAAGATATTCCTCGAGAAGAGCAACTCCAAAACAAATAATTGTCAGATTCACCAAAGTTGAAATGAAGGAAAAAATGTTAAGGGCAGCCAGAGAGAAAGGTCGGGTTACCCACAAAGGGAAGCACATCAGACTAACAGTGGATCCCTCAGCAGAAACTCTTCAAGCCAGAAGAGAGTGGGGGCCGATATTCAACATTCTTAAAGAAAAGAATTTTCAACCCAGAATTTCATATCCAGCCAGACTAAGTTTCATACGTGAAGGAGAAATAAAATCCTTTACAGACAAGAAAATGCTGAGAGATTTTGTCACCACCAGGCCTACCTTACGAGAGCTCCTGAAGGAAGCACTAAACATGGAAAGGAACAACTGGTACCAGCCACTGCAAAAACATGCCAAATCGTAAAGACCATTGATGCCAGGAAGAAATTGTATCAACTAACGAGCAAAATAACCAGCTAACATCATAAGGACAGGATCAAATTCACACATAACAATATTAACCTTAAATGTAAATGGGCTAACTGCTCCAATTAAAAGACACAGACTGGCAAATTGGATAAAGAGTCAAGACCCATTGGTGTGCTATATTCAGGAGACCTATCTCACATGCAGAGACACACATAGGCTCAAAATAAAGGGATGGAGGAAGATCTACCAAGCAAACGGAAAACAAAAAGAGCAGGGGTTGCAATCCTAGTCTCTGATAAAACAGACTTTAAACCAACAAATTTCAAGAGACAAAGAAGGCCATTACATAATGGTAAAGGGATCAATTCAACAAGAAGAGCTAACGATCCTAAATATATATGCACCCAAAAAAGGAGCACCAAGATTCATAAAGCACGTCCCGAGAGACCTACAAAGAGAGTTAGACTCCCGCACAATAATAATGGGAGACTTTAACACCCCACTATCAACATTAGACAGATCAATGAGATAGAAAGTTAACAAGGATATCCAGGAATTGAACTCAGCTCTCCACCAAGCAGAACTAATAGACATCTACAGAACTCTCCACCCCAAATCAATAGAATATACATTCTTCTCAGCACCACAATGCACTTATTCCAAAATTGACCACATAGTTGGAAGTAAAGCACTCCTCAGCAAATGTAAAAGAACAGAAATTATAACAAACTGTCTCTCAGACCACAGTACAATCAAACTAGAACTCAGGATTAAGAAACTCACTCAAAACTGCTCAACTATGTAGAAACTGAACAACCTGCTTCTGAATGACTACTGGGTATATAACGAAATAAAGGCAGAAATAAAGATGTTCTTTGAAACCAATAAGAACAAAGATATAACACACCAGAATCTCTAGGACACATTTAAAGCAGTGTGTAGAGGGAAATTTATAGCACTAAATGCCCACGAGAGAAAGCAGGAAAGATCTAAAATTGACACCCTAACATCACAATTAAAAGAACTAGACAAGCAAGAGCAAACACATTCAAAAGCTAGCAGATGGGAAGAAATAGCTAAGATCAGAGCAGAACTGAAGGAGATAGAGACACAAAAAACCCTTCAAAAGATCAGTGAATCCAGGAGCTGATTTTTTGAAAAGATCAACAAAATTGATAGACCACGAGCAAGACTAATGAAGAAAAAAGAGAAGAATCAAATAGATGCAATAAAAATATGATAAAGGGGATATCACCACAAATCCCACAGAAATACAAACTACCATCAGAGAATACTATAAACTCCTCTATGCAAATAAACTAGAAAATCTAGAAGAAATGGATAAATTCATGGACACATACACTGTCCCAAGACTAAACCAGGAAGAAGTTGAATCTCTGAATAGACCAATAACATGCTGTGAAATTGAGGCAATAATTAATAGCCTACCAACCAAAAAAAGTCCAGGACCAAACGAATTCACAGCCGAATTCTACCAGAGGTACAAAGAGGAGTTGGTACCATTCTTTCTGAAACTATTCCAATCAATAGAAAAACAGGGAATCCTCCCTAACTCATTTTATGAGGCCAGCATCATCCCGATACCAAAGCCTGGCAGAGACAAAATTAAAAAAAGAGAATTTCAGGCCAATATCCCTGATGAACTTCAATGCAAAAATCCTCAATAAAATACTGGCAAACAAAATCCAGCAGCACATCAAAAAGCTTATCTGCCATGATCAAGTTGGCTTCATCCCTGGGATGCAAGACTGGGTCAACATACTCAAATCAATAAATATAATCCATCATATAAACAGAACCAAAGGAAAAAAACACATGATTATCTCAATAGATGCAGAAAAAGGCCTTCAACAATATTCAACAGCCCTTCATGCTAAAAACTACCAATAAACTAGGTATTGATGGGACATACCTCAAAATAATAAGAGCTATTTATGACAAACCCACAGCCAATATCATACTGAATAGGCAAAAACTGGAAGCATTCCCTTTGAA
Source organism: Piliocolobus tephrosceles (assembly GCF_002776525.5). Classification (NCBI taxonomy): domain Eukaryota; kingdom Metazoa; phylum Chordata; class Mammalia; order Primates; family Cercopithecidae; genus Piliocolobus; species Piliocolobus tephrosceles. Next base: position 44,309,551 of record NC_045442.1, on the reverse strand, counting down.
AACTGCCACAAGACAGGGATGCCCTCTCTCACCACTCCTATGCAACACAGTGTTGGAAGTTCTGGCCAGGGCAATCAGGCAGGAGAAAGAAATAAAGCATATTTAATTAGGAAAAGAGGAAGTCAAATGGTCCCTGTTTGCAGATGACATGATTGTATATTTAGAAAACCCCATCAACTCAGCCCAAAAGCTCCTTAAGCTGATAAGCAACTTCAGCAAAGTCTCAGGATACAAAATCAATGTGCAAAAATCACAAGCATTCCCGTACGCTAATAACAGATAAACAGAGAGCCAAACCATGAGTGAACTCCCATTCACAATTGCTTCAAAGAGAATAAAATACCTAGGAATGCAACTTACAGGGTATGTGAAGGACCTCTTCAAGGAAAACTACAAACCACTGCTCAGTGAAATAAAAGAGGACACAAACAAATGGAAGAACATTTCATGCTCATGGATAGGAAGAATCAATATCTTGAAAATGACCATACTGCCCAAGGTAATTTATAGATTCAATGCCATCCCCATCAAGCTACCAGTCACTTTCTTCACAGAATTGGAAAAAACTACTTTAAAGCTCATATGGAACCAAAAAAGAGCCTGCATTGCCAAGACAATCATAAGCCAAAAGAACAAAGCTGGAGGCATCATGCTACCTGACTTCAAACTATACTACAAGGCTACAGTAACCAAAACAGCATGGTACTGGTACCAAAACAGAGATATAGACCAATGGAACAGAAGAGAGCCCTCAGAAATAACATCACACATCTACAACCATCTTATCTTTAACAAACCTGACAAAAACAAGAAATGGGGAAAGGATTCCCTATTTAATAAATGGTGCTGGGAAAACTGGCTAGCCATATGTAGAAAGCTGAAACAGGATCCCTTCCTTAAACCCCATACAAAAATTAATTCAAGATGGATTATAGACTTAAATGTTAGACCTAAAACCATAAGAACCCTAGAAGAAAACCTAGGCAATACCATTCAGGATATAGGCATGGACAAAGACTTCATGACTAAAGCGCCAAAAGCGAAGGCAACAAAAGCCAAAATTGATAAATATAATCTAATTAAAGAGCCTCTGAACTGCAAAATAAAGTACTGTTAGAGTGAACAGAAAGCTACAGAATGGGAGAAAATTTTTACAATCTACCCATCTGACAAAAGGCTAATATCCAGAATCTAGAAAGAACTTAAACAAATTTACAAGAAAAAAAATCAAACAGCCCCATCAAAAAGTGGGCAAAGGATATGAACAGACACCTCCCAAAAGAAGACATTTATACAGCCAATAGACACATGAAAAGAAGCTCATCATCACTGGTCATCAGAGAAATGCAAATCAAAACCACAATGAGATACAATCTCACACCAGTTAGAGTGGTAATCACTGAAAAGTCAGGAAACAACAGGTGCTGGAGAGGATGTGGAGAAATAAGAAAACTTTTACACTGTTGGTGGAACTGTAAACTAGTTCAACCATTGTGGAAGACAGTGTGGCGATTCCTCAAGGATCTAGAACTAGAAATACCATTTGACCCAGCAATCCCATTACTGGGTATATACCCAAAGGATTATAAATCATGCTGCTATAAAGACACATGCGCATGTATGTTTATTGTGGCACTATTCACAATAGCAAAGACTTGGAACTAACCCAAACGTCCATCAATGATAGACTGGATTAAGAAAATGTGGCACATATACACCATGGAATACTATGCAGCCACAAAAAAGGATGAGTTCATGTCCTTTGTAGGGACATGGATGCAGCTGGAAACCATCATTCTCAGCAAACTATCACAAGGACAGAAAACCAAATGCCACATGTTCTCACTTATAGGTGGGAATTGAACAATGAGAACACTTGGACACAAGATGGGGAACATCACACACCAGAGCCTGTTGTGGGGTCGGGGGAGGAAGGAGGGATAGCATTAGGAGATACACGTAATGTAAATGACGAGTTAATGGATGCAGTACACCAAGACGGCACATGTATACATATGTAACAAACCTGCATGTTGTGCACATGTACCCTAGAACTTAAAGTATAATATAACAAAAAAAAAAAAAATGCAGTTTCAAGCTTGGGGTTAAGATGGTGGGCCAGAAGCAACTCCTGTGCCAGGCTATCATGGAAAGGAAACAAAAGGGCTAGTGAGCATTGACCCTTCAGGCCAATCATCTGAGAAATCACGTCGGGGATTTGGATCCTTCAAGGCGTAAGGGGATCGCACAGAGCAGAAATGGGTGAAACTAGATACCAGCCTATCTGGGCTCAGTATGGAGCCAGGAGAACTTCTCCAACACTGGAAAGGGTGAGTGAGTGAGAACCCCCTAGGGGATTCACACTCTAGAGAGGGACCTGTCTAAGACAGGAAATGGGAGAATTCCCCTGAAACCCCTGCCCACCCCCCTACCCCACCACCGTGCTTCTAGACTGAGGCAGAGAGCCACCCAGACATTTTGCAGGGCAACTCTCTAGTCCAAGGAGACTTCTGCAAGCCTTGTGCCCCTAAGAAGACCAGCACCAGCACCATAGCCCAATAGAGGCTGCAGTCACAGTGCCCAGGAGCAGTAAGATTGCCCCACCTCAACCCCTCTCTGGATGGGACTTGGTACCAGCTTCCAGCTTAGTGGTCCTACTTCTCTGTCTGAACTCAGCCAGTGGCCATAGCCTCCTGTTCTCCCAGGAAGTACCTGGAGGGCAAGACAGGTGACTGCATCTACCCCTGCCACTGGTAGCCAGGCAGGAAACACTTGCTGCTACATTCTTTGCAGACAATATGATTGCATACCTAGAAAACCCCGATGTCTCTACGGAAAAGCTCCTAGGTCTAATAAACAGCTTCAGCAAAGTTCCAGGATACCAAATCAACATACAAAAATGAGTAGCATTCCTATACACTAACAAAATCCAAACCAAAAGCCAAATCAGGAAGGCAATCCATTCACAATAGCCACAAAAAGAATAAAATACCTAGAAATACAGTTAACCCAGGAGGTGAAAGATCTCTACAATAAGAATTACAAAACATACTTAAATCAGAGATGACACAAACGAATGGAAATGCTCATGGATAGGAAGAATCAATATTGCTAAAATGGCCATACTACCCAAAGCAATTTACAAATTCAATGCTATTCCTAACAAGCTACCAATTTCAGTCTTCATAGAATTAGAAAAATCTATTTTAAAATTCTTAAAGAACAAAAAGTGCTCAAATACCCAAAGCAATCCTAAGCAAAAAGAACAAAGCTGGAGGCATCATGTTACCTGACTTTGAACTATACTACAAGGCTATAGTAACAAAAATAGCATGGCACTGGTACAAAAACAGATACATAGACCAATGGAACAGAATAGAGAGCCCAGACATAAGGGCACACACCTACAACCATCTGATCTTCAACAAAGGTGACAAAAACAAGCAATGGGAAAATGACTCCCTATTCAATAAAGGGTGCTGGGATAGCTGGCTAGCCATAAACAGAAGATTGAAATTGGACCCCTTCCTTATATCATATATGGAAATCAACTCAAGATGGATTAAATGTAAAACCTAAAACTATTAAAACCCTGGAAGATAACCTAGGCAATATGATTCTTGACATAGAACCTGGCGAAGATTTCATGATGAAGACACAAAAAGCAATTGCAACAAAACCAAAAATTAACAAATGGACCTAATTAAACTAAAGAGCTTCTGCATAGCAAAAGAAACTATCAACAGAGTAAACAGGCAACTGACAGAATGGGAGAAAATATCTGCAAACTATACATAACCAAAGGTCTAATATTGAGAATCTATAACAAACTTAAGCAAATTAACAAGCAAAAAAGCAAAAAACTCCGTTAAAAAGTGGGTAAAGGACATGAACGGACACTTTTTAAAAGAAGACATGCATGCAGCCAACAAGAATATGAAAAAATATGTGGTGTTTGGTTTTCTGTCCTTGTGATATTTTGCTGAGAATGATGGTTTCTAGCTTCATCCATGTCCCTGCAAAGGACACAACTCATCCTTTTTTTATGGCTGCATTGTATTCCATGGTGTATATGTGCCACGTTTTCTTTATCCAGTCTATTGGGTTGCTTCCAAGTCTTCGCTATTGTGAATAGTGCTGCAATAAACATACGAACCAACACAGCACGTATATGCCTATGCAACAAACTTGCACATCATGCACATGTACCCAAGAAATTAAAGTGTAATAATAAAAAAAAGAAAAGAAATTTCTTCCTTCAGATACCTTAAAAAAAAGAATATGAAAAAATACTCAATATCACTAATCATTAGAAGAATGAAAATCAAAACCACAATGAGATATCATGTCATACCAGTCAGAATGACTATTATTAAAAAGTCAACAAAAATAACAGATACTGGTGAGGTTACAGAGAAAAGGGAACCCTTATAAACTGCTGGTGAGAACGTAAATTAGTTCAGCCATTATGGAAAACAATGTGGCAATTTCTCAAAGAACTTAAAACAGAAGTACCATCCAACCCAGCAATCCCATTACTGGGTACATACCCAAAGGAATATAAATCATTCTGCCATAAAGACACATGCATAACCATCACAGCACTATTCACAATAGCAAAGACATGGACTCAACCTAAATGCCCATCAACAGAAGACAGGATAAGGAAAATGTGGTACATATACACCATGGAATACTATGCAACCACACACAAAAAAAAGAATAAGATCATGTCCTTTTCAGTAACATGAATGGAACTGGAGGTCATTATCCTAAGTAAACTAACACAGGAAGAGAAAACGAAATACCGCATGTTCTCACTCATAAGTGGGAACTGAGCATTACAGACACAAAGAGGGGAAAAGACACTGGGGCCTACTTGAGGGTGAAGCATGGGAGAAGGGAGAGGACTGAAAAACTACCTATCGTATACTATGCCTATTACCTGGGTGACTAAATACTCTGTACACTAAACCCTCATGACATGTAATTTACCTAAATAACAAACCTGTACATGTACACCTGAACATAAAATAAAAGTTAAAAAAAACCCTGCAATGAGATATGATCTTACCCTTGTTAAAATTGCTTATATCCAAAAGACAGGCAATAACAAATGCTGGCAAGGATGTGGAGAAAAGGGAACCCTTGTACACTGTTGGTGTGAATGTAAACTATTACAACTACTAGGGATAACAGTTTGGAGGTTCCTCAAAAAACTAAAAATAGAACTACCATATGATCTGGTAATCCCACTGCCAGGAATATATCAAAAAGAAAGGAAATCAGTACATCAAAGAGATACCTGCACTCCCATGTTTATTGCAGCACTATTCACAATAGCCAAGATTTGGAAGCAACCTGAGTGTCCATCAGCGGAAGAATGGATAAGGAAAATGTGGTACATTTACACAATGGAGTACTCTTCAGCCACAAAAAGAATGAGATCCTGTTATTTGCAACAACATGGATAGAACTGGAGGTCATTATAAGTGAATTAAGCCAGGCACAGAAAGACAAATTTTACATATTCTCACTTGTTTGTGGAAGCTAAAAATATTAAGACAATTGAACACATGGAGATAGAGATTAGAATGATGATTACTACAGTTTGGACGAATGGAGGCAAGATGGCGCACTTCCGGGTTCTTCATCACCAACTTTTCCCGCGCCCACGAAAATGTAGCCGGCGCCCGGGAAGGTGCAGATCAACGGGGCATGCGCCAGGTGACGTCAATCCGAAGACACCAAGATTTACCTGGTCGCACCTACGGAACGCCCCCCAACACGCCCGTGCCCCCGCCTATTGCCCTCCCACTCCCAGAAAAGCTGCTCCAGGCGAGCATGCCTCGGGGACTTCCTCAGCTCCCCCTCCTGTCGGGACTGCATCAGGATCTCCGCCGGAGAGCTCCACTGGGCGACTCTCTCGGCCTCCTTTGCCAGAGGTCGACAGACCTCACCCTCCACACCTTCTTCCCTGAAGCTAGGTGACCAAAAATAAATTTGCAGTTTTGCTCCTAGCCTTGCCTACTCGCTGGTTCTTTAGTGTTCGCTCTGGTGGTCTTAGAAAAACAAATCAACTACAGGCTGGGAAGACTAGTAGTGGGGGAAGTGGGGATGCTTAATGGGTAGAAAAATATACTTAGATAGAATTAATAAGATCTAGTGTTTGTTAGAACAATAGGATGACTATAGTCAACAATAATTTATTGCACATTTCAAAATAACTAAAAGAGTATAATTGGATTGTTTGTAATACAAAGAATAAACGCTTGAGGTCATTTACCCTGATGTGATTATTACTCATTGTATGCTGTATCAAATATTTCATGTACTCCATAAGTATATATACCTTCTATGTGGCCACAAAAATTTTTTAAAATAAGAATTGGCTTAAAAAATGCAGTTTCCTGGGCCCCACCCTAGACTGATGGTCAGATACCTAATGTCGACAAAAAAAGTCAAACTCTGTGAAACATTTGAAGAGATTTATTCTAAGCCAAATATGAGTGACCTGTGGCCTGTGACACAGCCCTCAGGAGATCCTGAGAACAAGTGCCAGGCTACAACTTGGTTTTTGTACATTTTAGGGATACATAAGGCATGAATCAATACATGTAAGGTGTACATTGGCTAGGTCCAGAAAGGTGGGACGATTGGAAACAGGGAAGTAGGGCAGCTTCCAAGTCATAGGCAGATTTGAAGATTTTCTGATTGATGATTGGTTGAAAGAGTTATTATCAATAGAAAGGAATGTCTGGAGACATTCAATAGAAATTCAATAGACAATGAATAGAAAGGAATGTCTGGGTTGTGGAGACCAAGGTTGTATTATGCAGATGAAGCCTGCAGGTAGCAGACTTCAGAGAGAATAGGTTGTCAATGTTTCTTATAACACTTGAAAAGAGTGTGTTCTGGCTGGGTGCAGTGGCTCACGCCTGTAATCCCAGCACTTTTGGAGGCCGAGGTGGGTGGATCACCTGAGGTCAGGAGTTCAAGACCAGCCTGACCAACATGGTGAAACACCATCTCTACTAAAAATACAAAAATTAGCTGGGAGTGGTGGTGGGCGCCTCTAATCCCAACTACTCGGGAGGCTGAGGCAAAATAATCACTTGAACCCAGAAGGCAGAGGTTGCAGTAAACTGAAATCATGCCACTGCATTCCAGCCTGGGCAACAAAGTAAAACCCTGTCTCAAAAAAAAAAGAGTGTGTGTTCTATTAGTAATTCTAAAAGGAAAAATGGTGTAATGAGGCATATCTAGCTTCCCCTTCCCATCAGTTTTCAGGTTAACTTTGGAATGCCATTGGCCAAAAGCAGGGGTCCAGTCACGTGGTTGGTGAGTATGGCCTTAGAATTTAATTTTTTGGTTTACATTAGGAATGCTTCCACATTCTCTCAAACAAATTTTAGTAACGGTTTTGAGCAATGTACTCTGGCTCAACCATTGCAGGTCTCAAGCTGTTAGGTTTCATTTTCCTCCTCCTAACGATTTTAAAGTAGTTTCACTTTCCAGTTTCCTTTTCCTTCCCCTAAAAGCAGTTACTCAAAACATCAGCTGATGCGTGCCCTATTCTCCCACCCCTTTATGTAGTTCCTTCAGTGTTTACTTGAGGCAGACAGGAAGACTTCTGAAGAACAAATCAGCCTGGTTACCAGCTTTTTGGAACAGCAGAGACGCAGAGAGCAGTCATGAGGTCAGTGAAATAAGAATGCAGAATCATGCTTGTTTTTGAGTGCAAATTGTAAGTTGAGCTTCTTACTGTGCGGGCACGTTCCTGAATTGTCCTGATGTTTATAGATTCAATATGTCTTTATCAGTCTGAGCATTTATAAGATGTTTGAGGGTTTTTTCCCTGTGGCTTTTTTTGGTGTATACACAGGCTCCTTAAGTTTTTCGAACTGTTCCCTATGGAACTATATACGGGGGAGGCAGAGTGGGGAATGCATCAGCTCATGTTTCCTCCCTGTGTGCAGCTATTTCCTGTGATGAGAGGAAGGCTTGGCAGGAGCAGTGTTTTTCACTCAGCCACAAACTTTGCTGATTCAAGGGTAGACCTAAGGGAATTACTCTTTTGGGGCTTTTTTGTTGTTGTCATTTTGCTTGAAAAGATTAAGTCACAGGCCTTTTTTCTTGTAATTTTAAAAGGAGGAATTTATTTTCAACAGATATTGTGAAAGATATAATCAATACCGCAAACCCATTCGTGAAGAGGGCAATTTTGCCCTGAAACGTTGCATTACTTTAAGGTGGGAAGTGCAAGAAACAATTCTTACAAATGAGTGTTTTTGTCATTTCTTATGTAAAAACAAACCCAAAGTTTAGCACTTATTTTTATTGATGTAGTGAATGCTGGTCAGCAGCAGAAAAGAATTTCTCCTCAAAAGTGTAGTGACCTAATCTCTTATCTAAAACTGTTCTAATCTCTAATGATGGAAAGCAGATCAGTGGTTGCCTGGAGATGGTGGGGACTGAGTAGGAAGGCTCCCAAAAGAATCTTTTGGAATCATAGGAGTAGTCTATAGGGAGGTAGTGGTGGTGGCTACATAAGCATAAACATTTATCAAAACTCATCAGACTATACACTGAAAATGGGTACATCTTATTGTATGTAAAGTATAATCTCAGTAAACTTGATTTTTAAATATATATGTTGACCTCCTAGAGTTCTTCAGGGGATAGCACATCAGGGAGAACTAAGAGAAAAGGATGCCTTTCCCACCAAGCATCTCCAGGGAAGGAGTGAGGCAGTGATTGCCAGGGAGGGAAGACCCCATCAACCATTCAGGGGGGCAGAAAAGGAAAACTGGATTCCCTACCCTCTGCCCCAAGGAGTTGAAGATGCTCTGCAATGTCACGTTTGGGGATGAGATGGGTAAGAGGAATTCAGTGCCAAATACCTCAGGCTAACCCTTTTATATAGAATAAGTTCCTGGTCAAGAGTGATGTTAATTGTGTCTGTGTGAGTGGGGTTGACCAGAAGCCAGGCACTACCCAGCATCTTAGTAATCAGCTTGCAGGGAATGTTTTACAGGGTCCTATCTTTAGGTGTGTCTATAGCCACTGACTTGAGGAGGTCTGAGGGGGGCTCTCTGAACTATGCTGGACTCAGGTTCACATCAAGGTGCTCCTATTTCCAGAGGTTGTAGGAACAGGAAGAGGTTGGGCTGCTCCTCTCCAGCAGTGCTAAAAATTTCCAAATGGGAAAATCACCTGGAGAACTCGCTGGCACTTGCCAGCTGATGGGCATCCTCCTCTGCCCCATCCACTGAGGAACTCTGTTGCCCCCTTTACGCACTCACAAATTCACTTAAAATTATAACACAAATATATTAATACCAGCAATCATGGTGGTAACATTTCTTTGTGATCTGTAGTTAGTGGGCACTGTGTTAAACGCTTTTTATGCATGACTTCATATCACCCAACAGCCCTAGGAAGTAAGAGCTATTATTTCCATTATTAGCCTCATTTTCTAGATGACCAAAATGGGGCTTAGAAGGGCAAATTACTTGTCCAAGACATCAGGTAGAGAGCAGGTGTCAGAGCAGAGTCATTAATGGAGGCGCCAAACTGTAATGCTGATCATCTGACTCTATGCCCAATGGCCAAATGATGAAAGATCTTAATGCTTTCAACTACGCTCACTTTAAAAAGGAGGCCAGGGATGGGCTTCCTATATAGAGAGACTGGGCCAGTCTTTGATGGTTACCCACCCCTTAGAGCGGCCAAAGCCACAAGAGCTGAACCCAGATCTCGGAGAAGGGTGAAAGTGGTTCTCCCCAGGGCATAATTTTCTAAAACAATTGGATGGAGGGAAAAAGGAAATTCATCCCAGAGCGTTTTAAGGATAAGGAAATGAGGTTCAGTGATGTGACTCAAGAAATATCCCAGAACTAAGCAAAGAGATCACTGAAAACCAGGTGTCCTGTGGTTTTCTTCCCTTCACTCAAGCTTGTCTGATAATGCTTCTTAATTCACCACATTAGCTCCACAAATAAAGGGGAAAACTGCTTTTAAAAATATGTCTACGACAGCACTTCTCAGAATGTGGTACAGGAACTCCTGCCACTGAATTTCCAAGGCACTTGTGAAAACACAGGTTTCTAAGCTCACATCAGATTCCCTGCACCAGAATCTCTGGGAGTAGGACCGTATAATCAGTACTGTCAACATACAATAATCAGAAGGCTCAGGATCCAGTTAAAAGAGTTTATTCCAGCAAAAAGTTGAGGGCGGCAATCCCAGGAGTAGAGCTACACCCAAGAATGGTGAACAGCATTTCCAGTGTAGAGAAAAATGAGGACTGTTTACATAGGCAAACACAGAGGTATTGAACAGAATGACAGCTTCTGTTGTTGTTGTTTTTGAGACAGAGTCTCACTCTGTCACCCAGGCTGGAGTGCAGTGGCCCAGTCATGGCTCACTGCAGCCTCAGACTCCTGGGTTCAAGGGATTCTTCCACCCAGCCTCCCAAGTAGCTGGGACTATAGGAGCACGCCACTACACCTGGTTAATTTTTTTGTATTTCAGTAGAGATGGGGTTTTGCCATGTTGGTAAGGTTGGTCTTGAACTCCTAACCTTAAGTGATGCACCCACCTTGGCCTCCCAAAGTGCTGGGATTACAGGTGTGAGCCACTGTGCCTGGCCAACATTTTCCATACAGAGGAAACATACAGATATACAATTTGATTGGCTACTATTGATTACAGTCCAAGGGAATTGCTTAATATTCTTTTGTAAAGAGGTAACATGGCTGGCCACAGTGGCTCATACCGATAAGTCCAAAACTTTGGGAGGAAGAGGAGGGCAGATGCTTGAGCTCAGGAGTTGGAGACCAGCCTGGGCAACATAGTGAGACCCCATTTCTACTAAAAATACAAAAATCAACCAGGCGTGGTGGCATGTGCCTATAGTCTCATCGACTGGAGAGGCTGAGGTGGGAGGATCACTTGAGCCTGGGAGGCAGAGGTTGCAGTAAGCTGAGATCGTACTACTGCACTCCAGCCTGGATGACAGAGTGAGATCCTGTCTCAAAAAAAAAAAAAAAAAAGTAACAATCAGAAGGGTCTCTATTTCCATAACATGAGGTCTAGGTTTTAATAAAGACTAGGTTGTCTGAGGCCGGGCACGGTGGGGCACAGCTATAATCCCAGCACTTTGGGAGCCTGAGGCAGGCAGGTCACGAGGTCAGGAGTTCGAGACCAGCCTGACCAACATGGTGAACCCCCGCCTCTACTAAAAATACAAAAATTCTCCAGGCATGGTGGTGCACGCCTGTAATCCCAGCTACTCAGGAGGCTGAGGCAGGAGAATCACTTGAACCCAAGAGGGAGAAGTTGCAGTGAGACTAGTGAGTCTGGTTAATGTGTAACCTCTCACCACACAGGTCAGGGAGCAATAGTCATGCACCTGAGGAAAAAAAACAGTCACATTACGTGAGTCAGTTTTCAGGGCTTAACTTTGCCACATAATACATTTGGAAGCTTTTAAAATTTTATTTTCTTTTTACAGTGCATTTTTACAACTTTCAAACCACAGTTTTCCAAATCTGTCTGGAACCTATTCCTGGCATGAGTCCACTCAGTTTTCACAGATTCTGTTTCAGTTTCCCTTCAAGAGGGATCTTGATAGGGTTACATCAGTTTCACTTTCCTTTTGCCTTTCATAAAAGCACAGACCTAACAGCAGCCTGTTTAGAAACCTCTTCAGCATTTGCTTGGAATCAATAAGCTAAAAATAAAATCAACTGGGACCCCAGCTTTTCAGAACTGCAGGGAAACAGCCATCATGAGGTAAATAGTTCCTGCTTCTCTGATAGGAAACAGAATTTCTTACGTACAACTTCCTGACTTATGCTATTTCAGTGTTTGCTTAGGGATGAAATATGCATTTATCTAATTCAAGCATAAATCTGCCTTACCCATTTGTGCATTTTTATTTCTGTAGCTTTTTGTGATGTATAGAGTCAGGCAGCCAAAGGACTCAGGGAAATGGGAGCTGGGAGCTGAGAAGGGACGAGGCATATTGAGAGATCCTAGAGAGCTCATGCTCATACCCTTTCAGGCAAAATCGGGTCAGTGAAAGCTGGAGCCTGGAAGGAAGTTACTGGAGGTCCAGGTTCATCTTTTGTTTCTTATATTTAGAAAGCCTAAGTCAGAGGTTTGTGGGTTTTGTTGTGATTGTGGTTATTTTAAAACTATGCTTGCTTCTCAGCAAATGTGTCAATGATTAATTCAGCACTGCAAAATTCCAATTTATATTGAGGTCACTTTTACCTTGAAATGCACTTTTTCATAATCGGGGGATATGTCTACCTGAGTTGTCCTCTAGGAGGTCTAGTGACCTGCTAAACCTCCCATGTGATCAACGAACAGGGAGAAAGTGTTGCTTGCAGTCTCTCAAACTGTGGTCTGCGAGTGGCATGAATCATATCAACCTGAGTCTTATGATAGAATGCAAATTTCTAGGTACTGCATTCTGAAATCCTGATTGACTAAAACAGAAATAAGGTCCAGAAACAAACACATATTTAAAGAGGACCACAAGTACTTCATAGGCACACTGAATGGCTTAAAGAAGAAATGTCCATCTCCAAATCCTCTCTTCCTTAAATGCATACAAGGCTTCCTGCATTGTATGTGTGTAAATGTGAGGAGGAAACCCCAAGAGGCAGGAGTGGGGAGGGGTGGGAAGAAGGTTGAAATAAAGCAAAGCTTGTGCCTGGGCACAGTGGCTAAGCCTGTAATCCCGGCACTTTGGGAGGCTGAGGAGGAGGATTGTTTGAGACCAGGAGCTCGAGACCAGTCTTGGCAACAAAGTGATACCTACAAAAAAACAAAAATAAAATAAAAATGAAGCAAAGCTTGCCTGTTTAAGGGGTATTTTAAGTATGGGAAACTGGCGATTGGAAATCACTGCCAAAAAGGGAAGTCTTCCCAGAGCCTTGCTGCTCACAGTGTGGTCTGAATCTGAGATCCCCCCGGGAAGTTCTAAGAAAGGCAACATCCCAGCTTATCTGAATCCAGATCTGCATTTTAAATAGATCACAGGTGTTTGCGTCCATAAGTACATTAAAGTTTGAGAAGCCCAGCTCTGGAGAGTTCCTTCACTTGCTTTCTAAAGTGAAGGACTCCTTGGATTGGGCCTGTTCTGACCAACCAACTGAGCATAGGTCTGCCGGGGTTCCTTCACGTAGTCAGGTGGAGCATAACCAGTATATGTACGGGACAAGCTGCACATGTGCAGACAAGAGTGAGGAAATCCCCACTCTTACCACTTCAAAATGGCCACTTTCTGAAAATTTCAAGATTCTACTCTAGTAATGGCTTTGACTGGGAAGGAGATGTGGTATCTACCCTGGAGTCTGTGAGCAAGACAGGCGATCACGATCTGGGTTAGGTGAGAGACTGTAACTATGTTGATTCTGGGGATTTCCTGAGGACTAGCAGCCCTAACTTTAACTGCTTTAGTAAGCGAAATTTCATGTCTGCAATCCGAGGTCATGGGAAATCTTTCTGCACCCGAGGGAATCCTGTCTCCCTAAGGTCTTCTACTAGATGCAGACCATCCAGGTAGGACTGGCATTTTACTCCTCACGTTTCATCTGAACCTAGCTATTCTTTTTTTTTTTTTTTTTTTTTTGAGACGGAGTTTTGCTCTTTCGCCCAGGCTGGAGTGCAGTGGCCCGATCTTGACTCACTGCAACCTCCACCTTCCGGTTTCAAGCAATTTTCCTGCCTTAGCTTCCTGAGTAACTGGGATTACAGGCGCCTGCCACCACGCCTGGCTAATTTTTGTATTTTTAGTAGAGATGGGGTTTCATCATGTTGGCCAGGCTGGCCTCGAACTCCTGACCTCATGATCCACCGCTCCCCCCCGCCCCGTCAGCCTCCCAAAATGCTGGGATTACAAGCATGAGCCACTGCACCCGGCCACCTAGCTGTTCTTTACCAAGTGACTGTAGTCATCATCCCACCTGCCTGCTTGTATTTCTTTAAATATTTGCATTAATTACTATTAACTAACTTATTTATACATGTAAGAAGTAGTCAGAATAACTTTCAAAAACGCATATGAGAAATTATTAAGTGATGAAACCTTGGCAATTCCAGTATTTGTTTTAAGAGTGCAACAGTATTATAATGCAAACCTCCTGACCTCTGGCTCTGGGGTTCATGTTTCTTCTTATCAAGGTCTTAGGCCTTCCAGTCCAATATATTTTGCTCCAAATTTTACTTCAAGGAGAGAGCAGGTATCAAATACCTCATCAAATTGGAAACTTTAGGGAGTAAGGCTTAGGAAAAATCAAGAGAATCAAGGGACCTGAATTCCAGTTTTCAGTGGGTTTTATAATCATAAAGCCATATGAGTGGTTGACTATCTTCCTGAATAAATTGCTCCATGTTATCATTAAATGTCTCAGCCTGGCCAGCTCTGGCATTGGTAAAGCATTGGTGGGGATGGAATATCCCTGAGAGATCCATATTCAGAGCTCTTTCACAAGTCCAGAAATGTTCAGTGTGCTTTTCTGCTTGTCCAACACTTTCTTGAGCAATTGATACCTTCTGAAGCTGATACATGACAAGGTGGAAATATGTTTCATCTTAGAGTGAGAATCTTGAGCTATAAGTGCTTAAAATTTAGTTTGGTAAGATCCCTGGTGCATTGATATGTCAAAGCCCTCTGCCCTTCAAAAAAAAAAGAGAGAGAGAGAGAGTGTCATCAGACTTGCAAGGTGGTTTCTGGTTTCGTTGAAGCAAACACAACCAATGTCACTTGTCATTCTGCAGGTCCACTCTATACTCTCTATTAATCACTAGAGTGTTCAGCTATTATTTTCAGGCACCTATATGTACCTACAAATCTGCAGATACATTCTATTGATCTGAGACTCACCCTTTCTCTCCTTTCTCCTTCTAACCTTCCTAATTCACCATCTGCAAAGTTAACTCATGTTTCAATGACTTTATTATGATTTAGTGGCATAACAGATATAAGCAGGGTTGTTCAATTATCATCGTTATAACTTACTCTTGGTATTCATTTTTTAAATAATTGCTAACTCGACTTTTGACTTGTAGTCCTTCATACAGGGTAGTTAGAATCCCCAGGTGAAGCCAAATTGAAAACCCCTAGGGCCAGGTGTGGTGGCTCACACCTGTAATCCCAACACTTTGGGATGTCAAGGCAGAAGGATTGCTTGAGACCAGGAGTTTGAGACCACTCTGGGCAATATAGTGAGACCCTGTGTCTACAAGAAAAGGAAGGGAGGAAAGAAGGAAATGCATCTTTTTATTTACAATGTTTTCAATTTATGATGAGTTTATCAGGATGTAACCCCATCATAAGTCAAGGAACATCTATATATAAAGAGATTTATTATGAGGAATTGGTTCACCTGATTATGGAGACTGGTAAGTCCCATAATCTGTTGTCTGCAAGCTGGAGGCCAAGGACCATTGATGGTGTAGTCCCAGTCCAAGCCTAAAAGCCCGAGAACCAGGGAAGCCAATGGTGAAAGTTCTAGTCCAAGGGCAGAAAAAGACCAATGTCCTAGCTCAAGTATCGGGAGAACCCGCTCCCAATGTTTAACATGGGTTCTTTTCTATTTCCTCAGTGTCTCGGCTGGGTTGAGAAATAAAGGGAAAGAGCACAAGAGAGAGAAATTTAAAGCTGGGTGTCCGGGGGAGACATCACATGTGGGCAGGATCCGTGATGTTCCCCGAGCCATAAAACCAGCAAGTTTTTATTAGCAATTTTCAAAAGGGGAGGGAGTGCACGAATAGGGTGTGGGTCACAGAGATCATATACTTCACAAGGTAATAAAATATCACAAAGCAAATGGAGGCAGGGCGAGATCACAGGACCACTGGATGAGGTGAAATTAGAATTGCTAATGAAGTTTCGGGCCTGCATTGTCATTGATAACATCTTATCAGGAAACAGAGTTTGAGAGCAGGTAACCTGTCTGACCACAATTTATTAGGTAGGAATTTTCCCATTCTAGGAGAACGGGGCTTATTTCATCCCATCGTCTTCAACCATAAAAGACGGGACGCCTTAAAAAGGGGCCGTCTATAGGACTACCTTCAGGGCGCATTCTCTTTCTTGGGGATGTTCCTTGCTGAGAAAAAGAATTCAGTGATATTTCTCCTATTTGCTTATGAAAGAGGAGGAATATAGCTCTGTTTCCATCCGGCTCACCGGGGGCCAGTTCAAAGTTACCTCTCGTTGCCTGAACATCGTTGTTATCCTGTTCTTTTTTAAAGATGTCCAGATTTCATATTCAAACACACATGCTCTACAAACAATTTGTGCAGTTGACACAATTACAGGGTCCTGAGGCGACATTCATCCTCCTCAGCTTACAAAGAAGATGAAGGGATTAAGAGATAAGTAAAGACAGGTATAAGAAATCACAAGGATATTCATTGGGGAAGTGATAAGTGTCATTAAATCTTCACAATTTATATTCAGAGATTACAGTAAAGACAGGTGTAAGAAATTATAAAAGTATTAATTTGGGGAACTAATAAATGTCCATGAAATCTTCACAATTTATGTTCTTCTGCCGCGGCTTCAGCCGGTCCCTCCGTTCGAAGTTCCTGACTTCCCGCAACATTCAAGCAGTCGGGCAGAGGGAGAATTCTCCCTTCCTCTGCGTTTTTGTTCTATTAACGCCCTCAACAGAATGGAGACGCCCACCCATGCTGGGGAGAGCAATCTGCTCTACTCAGTCAACCAATTCACAGGTTCACGTCTTCCAGAAACAACCTCACATACACACCTAGAAATAATGTTGGACCAAATATCTGGGCATCCTGTGGCCCAGTTCAATTGACATATAAAATTAATGATCACAGGGTGCAGTGCTTGGCAGTGTACATCACAGTGACCATGTTTATTTTCTCCACAGTGAGGTCACCAAGAATTCCCTGGAGCAAATCCTCCCACAACTGAAATGCCATTTCACCTGGAACTTATTCAAGGAAGAAAGTGTCTCAAGGGATCTGGAAGACAGAGTGTGTAACCAGATTGAATTTTTAAATACTGAGTTCAAAGCTACAATGTACAACTTGTTGGCCTACATAAAACACCTAGATGGTAAAAACGAGGCAGCCCTGGAATGCTTACGGCAAGCTGAAGAGTTAATCCAGCAAGAACATGCTGACCAAGCAGAAATCAGAAGTCTAGTCACTTGGGGAAATTACGCCTGGGTCTACTATCACTTGGGCAGACTCTCAGATGCTCAGATTTATGTAGACAAGGTAAAACAAACCTGCAAGAAATTTTCAAATCCATACAGTATTGAGTATCCTGAACTTGACTGTGAGGAAGGGTGGACACAACTGAAGTGTGGAAGAAACGAAAGGGCGAAGGTGTGTTTTGAGAAGGCTCTGGAAGAAAAACCTAACAACCCAGAATTCTCCTCTGGACTGGCAATTGCGATGTACCATCTGGATAATAACCCAGAGAAACAGTTCTCTACTGATGTTTTGAAACAGGCCATTGAGCTGAGTCCTGATAACCAGTATGTCAAGGTTCTCTTGGGCCTCAAACTGCAGAAGATGAATAAAGAAGCTGAAGGAGAGCAGTTGGTTGAAGAAGCCTTGGAAAAGGCTCCTTGCCAAACAGATGTCCTCCGCAGTGCAGCCAAATTTTACAGAAGAAAAGGTGACCTAGACAAAGCTATTGAACTCTTCCAACGGGCATTGGAATCCACACCAAACAATGGCTACCTCTATCACCAGATTGGGTGCTGCTACAAGGCAAAAGTAAGACAAATGCAGAATACAGGAGAATCTGAAGCTAGTGGAAATAAAGAGAAGATTGAAGCACTAAAGCAATATGCTATGGACTATTCGAATAAAGCTCTTGAGAAGGGACTGAATCCTCTGGATGCGTACTCCGATCTTGCTGAGTTCCTGGAGGCAGAATGTTATCAGACACCATTCAATAAGGAGGACCCTGATGCTGAGAAGCGACAATCCCATCAGCACTATTGCAACCTTCAGAAATATAACGGGAAGTCTGAAGACACTGCTGTCCAACGTGGTTTAGAGGGTTTGTCCATAAGCAAAAAACCAACTGAGAAGGAAGAGATCAAAGACCAACCACAGAATGTATCTGAAAATCTGCTTCCACAAAATGCACCGAATTATTGGTATCGTCAAGGATTAATTCATAAGCAGAATGGAGATCTGCTGCAAGCAGCCAAATGTTATGAGAAGGAACTGGGCCGCCTGCTAAGGAATTCCCCTTCAGGCATAGGCAGTTTTTTCCTGTCAGCATCTGAGCTTGAGGATGGCAGTGAGGAAGTGGGCCAGGACGCAGTCAGCTCCAATCCCAGAGAGCTCGTCTCTAACTCAGAGTAACTGAATTGAGACAGAGGAGGAAGACAGAGCATCAGAAGCCTGCAATAGTGGTTGTGAAGGGTAGGAAGATAGGAAGATAGGAAGACAGGGGGCCCCAGCTTGGGGTTGCTGAGCAGGGAAGTTTTGCATGTTGCTTTAAGGTACATTTTTAAAGAATTGTTTCGCATGTTCATTATAGTTCATTAAAGTTACGTAGTCAGAGGTCTTACAACTAATCACTGGTAGCAATAAATGCTTCAGGCCCACATGTTGCTGATTAGTTCTGAGTTTTCATTCAGTTCACCATATAACCCTCATTCCAGCCCTTCCTGCCAAGGGTCATAATTGGTGACTGCCTAACAACAAAATTTGCAGTCTCACCTCATTTTCATCCAGCCTTCTGGACCTCAAAGATTAACTTTTGACTAACCCTGGAGTATCTCTTGTCTCACTTATGGCTTCAGCCTTGCATTTATGTGTATTCTTGATAGCAATACTGTAATCAGTGTGTATTCTTGATAGTAATGCTACAATAAATCCATACATTTCAACTCTGTTAGAATAAAAGTAATTGTGTGGTTTGTGTATGGGACTATGACAGTAACATTAATTCCCAAAGTTTCTCCTACTAGGAACAGTGGGTAATTGCTAAACCACACTGTACAATTCTCGACGTGTCCATTTGAGCCCCTCCCTCAGAATGAACACCCTCCCCCTGCAGCCAGCTTATCCTTACATTGTAGGAACTATGATTCTCTTTCCAGCCTAGGAGCCCCAGCTAAGCCCCGTGCCCAGTTAGCAGCTGCTGCTGTTGACAGGGTTGCTGTGAGCCCGGGAATACCTGAGCAAATGCCTCCCTGATAGAGTGTGAGGGACACCAGTGTGAGGCTGGCCAAAAGGGCAGAGATCCATCCAGGTCTACAGCAGTCCCTTTCAAACTGCCAGCATCTGACATGGTGAGCTCCATTTTGTTCAAGTTAAAGTCAGACCTGTACAGCAAGGGTCTCTTAAACACATGGGGAATAGTCTCCCTGGACTTCTAAGATTTTCATCTGCAGTTCATTTTTAATTCACTCATGAATGTAATATCTAGTGACAAGGGTGTAAACAGAAAGGTAAAAGTATATAAATGTGTAAGATGATAATTTGAACACTTTCCTTTTAAATTCCTTATCCCCTAGGAATTAATGTAATATTTGAAATAAATTATGAAATCATTCCCTAGATGATTTAACATCCGGAAACTTGCTTGTAGGTTCATAAGTGGCAGAAAGACTGTGGCCCTAAAGGAGTTCATCTCTCTGAATTTAGAATTTAGACCCTACACCAGGAACCCACAAACAGTTGCCCTCTGGTATTCACAGACATAGTATATGCACCTTGGACCATTTCCAAATTCAAAGATCCAGACCTGCTAGGGATTTTGAGTTTTGCCAAAGCATTATACCATATTAAGAGGCTAACATAGTACATCATGGTGACTATAGTTAATAATGATATGTTGCATACTTGAAAATTGCTGAGAGAGTAGATTTTCTGTTCTCACTATAAAAAGAAAGGTAAGTAGCTGAGGTAATGCATATGCTAAATAATTTGATTTAACCATTCCACAATGTATACAGATACTAAAACATGCTGTACACCATAAATATGTACAATTTTTACATGTCAACTAAATTTTTACTTTTTATTAAAAAAGGCTAATGCGCAGTGACTGCAGCTAATGAATAAATATCCAGTAGGTCCAGCATTCCCATGTCAAGTGTCCTCTGCCTGTCTTCATTTATACAATAATTCTCATGAAATGCTAGATGGAATGGGATATATCACTCAAGAACACCACAGATGATCACCCTTAAGATATTATAAGATGGGCAGAGAGCACAATTTCCACTCTTAACTCTTGCCTGGCTGATCACAAATCATATCCCAGCTCAGGTCCAGGGACCTGCTTGCTTCCTTACAAACAAAGAGACCCTGGTTCTAAGACTTGCTGAGAGCAGAAATACCGCCCCCCCCCCCCCGCCCCCGCCATCCTCCTGCTCCTTAAACAAGAGAAGATTTAGGGCAATTGTCTAAAAGGAAACAGCATACTGGAAATAGAATTCCTGGGTTAAAGCAAGCAAAGCTGCTTTCCTAATGACTCCCATTTTCTATGCATACCCTGGGTCCAGCATCCCATCTTCCAGGTGTGGTTAGAAAAGAGATCAGACCTTAGTGACTGCTGGCGAAGTGAATTGCATGCTGCAGTCCCTCATCAGCATCTTTGTACAGCTCAGTTTCATGTTTTCTGCAGAATCAGGAGCTGACAATCAAAATGGCTCCTCACTCACACTCATTGGTCAGACTGGGCTTGTGATAACAATTTAGACTAATCACTGGCAAGCAGGGATGGGGAGCACTGAAGTCAGCTATTGGCTGTGTCCAGGAGCAGTCAGGCATTCTGCCACTGGATGCTGCTTTTGTAATCTTGTCATATGACAAAACACTATGATGTTCTTTTGTTTTCCTTGGATTGGCTCAAGGGTTGGTGAGAAGCAGGAAGTATTCTGCCATGGGAAGTCTACTGACCTGCAAAAATTTATCAAAATACACAGAAGCAGGGATGGAAGGTGGAAAAATTACAAACTGTGATGATCAGCTCGAAGAGCACGTAGGGGTAAAGGAGGTAATACCTCTCCTCACTCATTGTAAGAGTCATGGCTGACACTCCTATAACAAAAGACAAGTTAACAAGAGAAAAGCGAAACAAATTTACTTAATCAAAGTTTTATGTGATATGAGAGCCTTCAGAAGTGAAGACCCAAAGATCCAGGGAAAACTGTTTTTGTGCTTAGGTTCCATGAAGAACCTAAGGGCAGCTGTGTAGATATGTGTTTGGACCAGAGTATGATCTTATGGTTATAGACTGGGGGTGAAGGAGGGAGTGTGTTCAAATTCTTCTTGCACTCTCTGTGTAGCATTTCTTCTTTGCAAGTATGGAGCAGGATTCCTCTGGAATAAGGGTCTTCAAATGAGAAGGGAGAAGGGAGAGAGTGACCTTCCTAAGTTTTATGGCTTGCTTTGGGGAGAGGGCTTCTAGTTCCTATGATCTGGCTTGTGGAAGAGGAATTCTAGTTTCCATGGTTCACTCCAGGGGAGAAAGAAGCATGAAAGACAGGAGGGCAGGAGGAGGTCAAAGAGATCTTTCTTCGGAGGCCCTTCCAATGTCTTTCAGTTCAAAGTACTCAGCACACCAAGGCACTATACTTCAGGTATCATGTTCTGAGAGCTACAATGAAGAAGTATGAGAGCAGTCACTGAGGGAGGGAGTTTTCAACTAACTTAGAGGAGCAGGGCCTGACCCTAGCAAGCATTTCTGGGGCTTCCCTATTGCCGTATAGGGCAGTACTTATGTGTGGGACAGTGATATGAGGAGCTACACTCAGGAAACTTCCTGATCTCAATTTTTATTTTGATTTGTTTCTGATTTGGGATCTTCCTAACTGAATTAAAGAACTTATATCAATTTCTAGCTTAATTCAGGCTGGAGTTAGTCCAAGTATCATTTGACAAATTTTATTAATCTTTTGAAAGTGTCTTGGCTTTGGGTTTAGACCTATTTCAACCTCATCACCACTTAGTGTCTCTACAGTGTTGGGAAAAATCGCTTAAACTCTGTGACCCTAAGATATTCTTATAGAAAACCTGGAAATAATAAATTATACCTCACAGAAGATTAAATGTGTTTCCTTACAAGCATTATGGTAGACCAGATACACACAGAACAAAAAGCCTGTGTATCACAATGAAAAATGCTATATAATCTGCAAAACATATTTTTTAAATGCATAACTGCATTTAAAAGAGAGTAAGGAATTCCCTGAAGTCCAGAAATGTCAGGAAAGTGAAAATTCACCAGAATAAGCATGTGTTCATTTGTGTTGGTGATCTAAATCACTTTCTGGTGGCCTACCTTACATTGTGAAGGAGATGGAAGACAAAGTCTGGGGCCTGCACATGGTACATTGTATCATAGAACTCACATAAAATCAGGACCCATTCAGAGGTTAAACTGGAGAACAAACTCCTTGCAGACCTAAATGATGGGGCTACACATGCCTATTTTTGGCTTTGGCCCTAAGGAAAGCAGGGAGGAAAAAAGTCGTTGATAATTTCTAATCTTAAGTGGAGAAGCATGATTGTTTCGGGCTCAAATTCTCACTACGTGGCAAAAAAAAATTAAAAAAACAAACACTCAAGTAGAAAATATCATTTTAAGCAATTCTGGCTTGGTAATGCTCCCATGCACCTAAAAAAGCAAATAAAAACACCTCTCAAAAGGAAATACTTTTTACATATCTCCCAAAGAATTTCCAAGTTTGATAAAGTTCCAAGGAATATTAGGTCATAACACAAAATCAAAGAATACACACAAATAAATAAGCCACAATGTGCAAAAGTTACCAGATAGTAAACTATAAGCCAGAGCAACAAAACTACAGATATTGTAATTGAATATAGAATATAAAAGAATGTATTTAGAATGTATTTTGGGAGGCCGAGGCAGGTGTACCACTGAGGTCAGGAGTTACAGACCAGCCTGGCCAGATGGTGGAACCCGGTTTCTACTAAAAATACAAAAATTAGCCAGGCGTGGTGGCATGCATCGGTAATCCCAGTCACTTGAGAGGCTAAGGCAGGAGAATGTCTTAAACCTAGGAGGTGGAGGTTGCAGCGAGCTGAGATCACACCACTGCACTCCAGCCTGGGCAACAGAGTAACTCTATTTCAAAAAACAAAAACAAAGAATGCATTCATGTATTTAGTAAATTTCAAGATAAAGAAAGAAAAAATTAAGTTTTAACAAAGGAACAGGCCAGGCGCGGTGGCTCACGCCTGTAATCCCAGCACTTTGGGAAGCCAAGGTGAGCAGATTGCCCGAGCTCAGGAGTTCAAGACCAGCCTGGCCAACATGGTGAAAACCCATCTCTACTAAAAATACAAAATTAGTCAGGTATGGTGATGGGTGCCTGTAATCCCAGCTACTCGGGAGGCTGAGGCAGGAGAGTCTCTTGAACACAGAAGACAGAAGTTGCAGTGAGCTGAGATCGCGCCACTGCACTCCAGCCTGGGTGACAGGTCAAGACTCTGTCTCAAAAAAAAAAAGAAAGAAAGAAAGAAACAATAGTGTATTAAATTTGATTAGGCATATTTGCAGAAGAACCAAACAAAATGGGAAATAAACTAACATAATAGAAATTAAAAACTCAAAGGATTTGTTGAAAAGTAGTTTATACATAGCTGAAAAACATTTATTGATTTAGAAGACAGATTTGAAGAAACTACTCAGAATGCAGCACAGAAAAACAATGAGATGGAAAATCGACAGAGATATTCAGGGATGTGGAGAACAAAATGAGGAAGTTAAAATGCATGTGATCAGAGTTGCAGAAGGCGAAATAAAAGAGAATGGAGGAAAGGCAATAGTTGAAGAGATAATGACCGAAATTTTCGAAATTAATGAAAAATGCTAATCCTCGAATACATGAATTCCAAAAAGATCACCCAAGCAGATGTCATCTAAAAACATAGTAGTACCTTTCAAGTGCCTTTGAGACAGAAAGATTTTTAAAACCACAAACAACAAAAGAAATATCTGTGAAGGAATTGGTATTAGGTTAAGCTCGGACTTCTCAATAGCAACCAAAACACAGTGGGCAACAGTTTCAAAAGGCCAAGAGAAAATAATTGTGAGCCTAGAATTTAACTTTTTGTCCCTTTTTATTTGAAATGATTTTAGACTTAAAGTTGTAAAAATGGTGCCCAGAGTTCCCATATACCCTTTATGCAGCTTCCCATCATGTTAACACCTTACATAACCATAGAATAATCTTTTAGACAGGAAACTAACATTGACAATATATAATCAACTAATCTACAAGTCTTGTTCAAATTTTACCAATTGTACCACTAATATTTTTTTTCTAGTTCAACATCCAACCTGGGATCTTCCCCAAAATGACCTTTGTTCACAATGTCATAATTCACCTTGCAACACAAGCTCTGCTCAGCCAGAGTTTGATGAATAAAATCATTTTCTCTTTGCCAGTGTCCCCTTATATGAATATCTCATAAAGCATAAAGGTCGGGGTGGTTCCTGTTAGAATATTCCCTTCCCTTGATTCCCTGACAAATATCATTACACAACCCTCCTGAGCTGCCTCACGATTATAAAGGAAAAGACATTGACTCCAGTCTGATGTAATAAACAGAAGAGTTTTTTATGACCCTGCACCTCTTTTCTTCTGATTTCTGTGGAACATACTGGCAACAAAATGCTGAACCAAGATCCACCAGGGGATGGACAGTTGTCCTAGGTATGCCCAAGAATTATGCAACATCCCCGGCCACGTGCAGGATGGTTGAGGAATCTGGGGGCAGCTATTGTATGGAAGGAAAGTCTTACTAAGGGAAATCCTCATAGGAAATTGCGTAGGTTGGAGAAAGAGTCACACTCAGTCAACCTTAGCCTGTCTTTTCTCTCCTTTGGTCTAATCAGAGGTAGCTGTTATCTTCTAATAGCCTGCTATTTTGTTTTTTTTCTAATGAGAATTCCAGGAAGTTGACATCAGGGTCTCCAAGACTACCCCTAGATTTGATGATCCACCAGAAAGATGAGCAGGATTCAACATATGATCATACTCACAGCTAAGACTTATTATAACAAAAGTATACAGAGCAAAATTAGCACAGACAAAAAGTGTATGTGGCCAAGTTCAAAGACAATCAAGTATAGGTTTCCAAGAGTGCTGGTAGAGTCATCAAGTTGTGCTTAATTCCTCCAGCATCAAATTGTGACAACACATGTGAAGCCAGTTAGACTGTGTGCCCAAGGGTTTTATGGGGGACTGATCACGTACACACCCTCTGCCTAGCATGTAACAAAATTCCAGGCTTCCAGAAGGAAAGCAAGTATTAGCATAAACTCCATCATTTGCATAAACAGTCTTAGCATAGTAAGCCACCCCTATCAGCTATAGAATAGCTAGAAAACTCCAAAAATCCAAGTTCCCTGATGTTAGCCAAGGGCCAGCCTTTCAAGCAAGTGTTTCTAAAGATAGCAGTCTCAGACTTACCCTGCTACCTCTGCATGGTCCATCCCCTTAGTCCTTAGCAAGGCAAAATATAGTAAAAGTATTATTTGTGGGATCTCTGTCAGTATTGATCCCAGTTTTTTCCAATACACTCAGCTTATCCTCTTTTAAGGATCCTGAATTTAGCCAGCTTAAACAAACCTGATTAATCTTAAAGGTCTATCTTAGAAGTCCAGGTAGCTTCCTCTGTACATGTCTATATTAAACTTTTTACCTGGTAGCACATCACAACTCAGGCCAGGAAAGTAAAGTGGACCTGAACACCTTCCTGGGCTGAGACAGTGTCATGATAATCAGGTACACACAGACACAAAGCACAATCCCAGAGGACATGCACGGCAGCCCAAGCAGGACATGCCTTAGGCAGTACAGGTTAACAAGCCCCACCAAGTGGTCTTCCATGCGGCCTTCCACAGTGGGGCCTACCACCATAAGGTTTCCATTCCAGTCCAAAAAATTCACTGAAGTCCTTGGTTTCAGAGGAACTGCCTTCAAGCTATCAGTTCCAAACACAGGAGTGAGGATGACACCTGAGGTTTTCTGGATGGGAAGTTCCGGAGTGGATCCCCACCTCCACCCCCAGTGTTGTCTGGTGTGCTCAGAGACTCAGCAGTCTGAATTCAAAGCCTTAAGTAGGAGTTTGGAAAGACAGCGTGGAAAGATTTCTGTCCGACAGAAGGGAAAGCTTCCAGGAACAGTTGTGAAAAACAAAAAGATTGTTAATGATTTCCTCTCCTTTATGCCTCCCTGGGGGTCTGAGTTTCTATTTTTTTCATTGCTATGAAAAAGTCAGAGGTCCTATTCAGCAATCATATCATATTTTAAAAAATCATATCTCATTCTCACACAGATCTTTCAACTGGAAAAAGTGTATACAAAAAGGACAAAAGGACTTTCACCAAAAAACATTTGCATGCAATTTAAGCATAAAGAGATATCATGCCCATATTGTCTGTTACTGAACCAAATTGGGGTCCACTTGCCCAGCCCAGCAAAGCTAAACACCCACACTGGGATTTTGCAACAAGAGAAAGGAGGGCATTTGTTTGCAGGTTGCCACACAAGGAGAACCATGCAACTCACACTGAAGACTCTATTTTTAGTTTCTATAGAGAACCAAACATCACCTGACTCTAACTTCCTTGGCTATTGTTTTAAGCTATTATTACCTTCTTGCTTATCAGCTTGCAAACTTACTTCTTAGGGCCAGCTAGTGCCTGGAATTTCCCTTGAAGGAACCTGAGATTTTCCTTTATTTCCATGCTTGCGTGGGGGTCCTGGCAGGCCACTAAGAAGGAGTCCCTGCTCCGTCTTATGTCCAGAATGAAATCCTGAATTTTCAAAAACTTAAAAAATTGGCTAGCATAGACTTCCACGTCTTTCATCCAAATTATACAGTGAGCCTAGAAATTAATAATCCTTTTCTGGGGTCAATTGCATTTAATAATCAAACTTCTGAAGGTCAGGAAATGCCATCCCAAAATATACCACTTTGGACTTAAAACTGAAGGTGCTTGAGAAACAGCAAATGCAAGCCAGGACTTTCTCTGAGCTCCCTTTATCTGCATAAAGATAGACCCTCCAAAAGGAACTCAGATGTCATGAATCCCTTCCCAGGAAATCTTATCAACCAGGGAAGATTAAATTCGGATCACTAGAGAGGACACTGGAGGCTGACCCCGTGTCCAGACAGACTTTGTCACAGGCTGTCACATATTATTCTGAGGGCTCATTCATTTTTCACCAAAACAATTTACTCCCGCTAAGTTGCCTACATCTCCCCTCCCCTCTCCTTTAAGAAGAGGGTACATAACTTCTAGATCTCACTGGGTTTGGGGCGTTAACTTTCCTTTCACATCATGCCCCATGCACATAATGCGTTTATATACCTTTTGTCCTGTTAATCTGCCAGTTTTTTTTTTTTTTTTTTTTTTTTTTTTTTTTTTTTTTGAGACGGAGTCTCTCTCTGTCGCCCAGGCTGGAGTGCAGTGGCCGGATCTCAGCTCACTGCAAACTCCGCCCACCGGGTTTACACCATTCTCCCGCCCCAGCCTCCCAAGTAGCTGGGACTACAGGCGCCCGCCCCCTCGCCCGGCTAGTCTTTTTTTTTTTTGTATTTTTTTAGTAGAGACGGGGTTTCACCGTATTAGCCAGGATGGTCTCGATCTCCTGACCTCGTGATCCGCCCGTCTCGGCCTCCCAAAGTGCTGGGATTACAGGCTTGAGCCACCGTGCCCGGCCTAATCTGCCAGTTTTCAGTTTATTTCATAGATTCAATTATCAAGCCCTCAAAAGATATAGGGGAAAATGTGTCCTTCCCCTACCTTACTAAGGTGTGTGTGTGTTAGAACAAAGGTGAGGGATGCAGATTCAGGCTGTCAGTCTATTTTCATAGATTGAAACTAATTGGGAAAGTTGAAAACAGCAAGTCAACAGCAATGAGATAGTCTCAAGATGGGAAGAATCCAATCTGTCAGGAGTGGGTGGAGGGGTCACACTCCCTGTGATGTGTCCTCCTCCAACTTACAGCTTTCAACGGGGATTATAAATCAGAAATGCAATTAGCCTCTGTATCATGAAGGGGCTCAGATTATGCCACCCCAAAACATGCCATTTTGACATAAGAATTATTTTGAGCTAAAGGGAATTGAAAAAAAGCAGACACAGGATGAGCTGTCTGCCCTACTTCTACCTGCCTGAAAGCAGAACATAAATGTCTCTTGCAATGGTATCCCCAACCCCTACTTCCATTCAAGAAAGGGGATAACAACCTTATCACTGGACAAAGTCTACACAAACAAATCTTAATAACTAGCCCTCATCTACCATTAGTTTCCCCAAATATTTGTCTTTGCACAATTTGACACCCTCAAACTCAAAGCTCCTTCTTTTTTATCTGGCCACTTCTCTAAAAATGTATGATTCTTTTGTTAAGATGCTCAATAAACCCCAATTTCTAGCCACTTCTTTCACTTGCTCACCACTGAGTTCTCCAGTGTGTATGCACTATGTATGTGTTAATAAACATCTGCCTGTTTTTCTCTTGTTAATCTGTCTCATGTCAGTCTAATTTGCAGTGTTGTGGAATCTTTAAGGAATTAGAAAGAGCGATGGGGTTCAGGAGGATATGCTATTTGTTAATTATTTGGTGCACGGGCCCAGTCAGATTAACATCTAAAGGACTGAGCCCCGAACAAAGAGTGAAGTTACCTTTTAAGCATTTCTTGGGGTCGGCGGGAGATCTGTGCAGGGGGAAGCCTACTACAGAAGAGAGAAACAAAGGCAGTTATTCAATTGAGACATGCATTATATCATTTCTTACTTTTTAAGGAAAAGCATGTTTTGCGACTTGAGTTTATCTGTCTAGTGACCTTGCTGTTGTGCAGCTAAGGAAACAGGGTCTTCACTAGCCACAGAAAAACAGGCAGTTAATTTTTTAAAGGACTCCAGTTCTTTCTGTTTCTCAGGGAGATTTTCTTACATACAACTGAGTTGTTGATTACACACTCTTAACTTCTTTTTTTTTTTTTTTTTTTTTGAGACGGAGTCTGGTTCTGTCACCCAGGCTGGAGTGCTGTGGCCGGATCTCAGCTCACTGCAAGCTCCGCCTCCCGGGTTCATGCCATTCTCCTGCCTCAGCCTCCCGGGTAGCTGGGACTACAGGCGCCGCCACCTCGCCCGGCTAGTTTTTTGTAGTTTTTAGTAGAGACGGGGTTTCACCGTGTTAGCCAGGGTGGTCTCGATCTCCTGACCTCGTGATCCGCCCGTCTTGGCCTCCCAAAGTGCTGGGATTACAGGCTTGAGCCACCGCGCCCGGCCCCTTAACTTCTTTTAATTCCTGTTTCAGTAGGGCCCAAGCCTATGAATGTAAGATGGAAAGAAGAAATAATGTTTGCTGAGCCAGGCACAGTGGCTCACGCCTGTAATCCCAGAACTTTGGGAGGCTGAGGTGGGCGGATAACTTGAGCCCAGGAGTTTGAGACCAGCCTGGGCACCATGACAAAACCATGTCTCTATAAAAAATACAAAAATTAGCGAGGTGTGGTGGCACATGCCTATAGTCCCAGCTACTCAGGAGGCTGAGGTAGGAAGATGGCTTGAGCCCAGGAGGTGGAGGCTACAGTCAGCTGTGATAGTGCCACTGCACTCCAGCCTGGGGAACAGAGCAGAAATCCTGTCTCAATAAAAATCTTTAATGCACAGAATGTTTTTTCCTCTCCTACAATCACAAATATGCAATCAGCAACTGGATTTCAGATGGCCTAATCAGAGAAAAATCCAAATAGTCCAGAAAAATCCAAAAAGTATCCATGATGATTTGATAAATTAGGGCTCCACAGAGCAGTGATTTGCAAGGATCGCAGAATCAGAGTTCTGTCCACCGAGCCTATGTCTGCTTTCAGTTCAGCACAGCACAAACTAAGGCTGAAACGACCTAACAGCAGACAGCCACAGGTTTCAGCTTGAAGTCAGAACAGGCAATTAGAATATGTGAATTCTGGATTTCAAAGGAGCCAGCTGCTTTTCTTCCTACAGCAACAAAACCGAGATACTTTAGGGTCAGAGAGCCATGGTCCAAGTCCAGGGGACAAGAAATGCTTTCCCAGGCCCTTTTTATTTTGTCAGGCTTAGAGTTTTAATTGACCTACTCAAAAAATATGCACATCAGCCTGGAAAATCATCAGCCTTAAAGAGTCCAACATCTGACATTACAAGGTCTCTCTAGCAACTAAAAATTAATTTTTCAAACTCAGTGTGTCTCCATCTGGAGACAACCTCTGAGAAATAAAAATAAAATCCTAAGCCCCATGAGGGTTTAGGATTTTTTCCATATCCCCTCTTGGCCATGGGGATCCCAGTGAAACCTTAAGAACTGAGTGCCCGGTCATGATGGGATGGAAAGTCAGACACACCCCTTCCTTACTAATCTTTAACCAGAATTCTTTCCTAAGGAGTAAGCAGAAAGCTTCTCTGGAAAACAAGAAACAGAGGACACATTCCTTTATTGCCTTTAGCCAATCATCTGAGGCCACAGCTCGACTCCCCCTCCCTCTTTGCAGTTTCAACGTGACAGCTGGCCAGTTTCACAATGCAACCCTTTTTAAAAACTGACCTCAATCCCCAGACCAGTTTTGGCCCAATCACAGAGGAAGGGCAGTGTGGGTTTTCATGTCCTGTACTTCAGCTTTTGATACGAGAAGGCCAAAAACTCCACCCATGGATCACGCTAACACCACCGTCTTTTGTACATACGATTCATGCTCAATTGCAGATGTGCATATTTTCCCTTTCATGAATATTCATGACTCCTGCTATAGCTTATCAAATCAGTATATTTGGACACCTCATTCAGCAAAAATTTTTGTCTTAGTGTTCCCTCCCACAAAGTGCCTGTGG
Source organism: Piliocolobus tephrosceles (assembly GCF_002776525.5). Taxonomy (NCBI): domain Eukaryota; kingdom Metazoa; phylum Chordata; class Mammalia; order Primates; family Cercopithecidae; genus Piliocolobus; species Piliocolobus tephrosceles. The sequence continues at coordinate 44,278,658 of NC_045442.1, read as the reverse complement.
CTTCTGGTTGGAGGCTATGCTTTCCAGCTCCTCAGAATAGCTAGCTTTGTAACTGCCCGAGGGTTTTTTCCTGCCCACTGCACAAAGACCACGGCTTTGTGGTAGAGAAAATTTTAATAGATACGTGAAAGGAAAATAAATCTCAGGACCCCTAAATCACTAAGCCAAAGGGAAAAGTCAGGCTGGGAACTGCATCAGGCAAACCTGCTCACATTTTATTCCTAAATAAGATAGCTACAAAGATTAAAAAAGAAAAAAGAAAAAGCTACATACCTCCTTCACAATTTGCCCACAAGGAAATTCCTTGTGGGCCTCAAGATCTTTACCCTAAAAACAGTTCTGCTGAATTTTACCCTAGCAACATAAACTGATAGCTTGTCTTCACCAGCACGGGACAGAAAGTCATAACTCTGCTTGCCTGAGACAAATGCCTATCTGGTTGCTTCCTCTGCCCTATCGTTCACGTAAAACTGCAGATTCACTGAGACAGACTAAGGCATAAATTGTTAGAGTAGGTAGTTAGTCAGACATGAACAGGGCAGGAGAGGAGCCCCCTCTCCTACCAGGCAACCATCAGGTGATGGTCAGGCAGTTGTTAAATTGTCCCTAAAATGATCATTGGTTGAAGCCAATGCCAGGCAAGGGCCATCTCCCAGTAGAAATACCTGAAATTGGTAATCAGCAATTTCCAAGTAAGATCTCAGGAGCTGGGCAAGTGGGATCAAGCATGTGCACTAAGAGGCAAAATGGCAGAGTTGAACTGGTATATGAACTTCCTCTAGGAACACTCAACTGGTAGGGAAACAATGCCTCAAGTGAGCATGTGCACAATTTCAGTAAACACGCTGAGCATGCAGCCCCTCCCAAGTGCTGGCAGACTGCTACACACATGGACTGCCCAATCCAAGGGAAGAAACAGGGGAGAAATAACAAAAGACCCCAGAAGCATGCCAACTTGCAAACCCCAAGTCAAAGGTTAAACCATGCACTTGAATCTCTTAAGTTACCCTGTTGGCCCTCTTTCAAGGTCAAAAATATAAAGTACATTGGGAGGCCGAGGTGGGCAGATCACAAGGTCAAGAGATCAAGAACATTCTGGCTAACACGGTGAAACCCCATCTCTACTAAAAATACAAAAAAATTAGCTGGGTGTGACGGCATGCACCTGTAGTCCCAGCTGCTGGGGAGGCTGAGGCAGGAGAATGGTGTGAACCAGGGAGGCAGAGTTTGCAGTGAGCTGAGATCACGCCGCAGCACTCCAGCCTAGGTGACAGAGCAAGACTCGGTCTCAAAAAAAAAAAAAAAAAAAAAGAATATAAAGTACATTCAAGTACTCCACTTCCCCTTGTTCCTGTTCTAAAACTTTTTAATAAACTTTCTCTCCTGGTCTGAAACTTGCCTCAATCTCTCTATTTGCCTTTTCCCCTCAGTTGAATTATTTCTTCTAAGGAGGCAAAAATTAAGGTTGCTGCAAATCTGTATGGATTTGCTACTGCTAACCAAATGACTATTCCTCTACCCCACCACCATATATAAATTATGTATTCAGCGAAAGGCTGATCAAAGACCCAAAAGAATGCAACCTTTTTTCTCTTACCCACCTATGACCTGGAAGCTCCCACTTTGAGTTGTGCCACCTTTCTGAACCAAATCAATGTACATCTTACATGCATTGATTGATGTCTCATGTCTTCCTAAAATGTATAAAACCAAGCTGTGCCCTGATTACCTTGGGCACATGTCCTCAGGATCTCCTAAGGGCAATGACATGGGCCATTGGTCACTCATATTTGGCTCAGAATAAATCTCTTCAAATATTTTAGAGTTTGACTCTCTTCATTGACAGACACAAGACTAGTCATGCCATGTAGGAGATGGAGTTCGTATTCAAGTCATTCTCCTTCAAAGCTCATAAGTTAGAAGTTTTGTTTTTGTTTTTTCTGAGATGGAGTCTCTCTCTGTCGTCCAAGCTGGAGTGCAATGGTGCAATCTTGACTCACTGCAACTTCTGCCTCTTGGGTTCAAGCGATTCTACTGCCTCAGCCTCCCAAGTGGCTGGGATTACAGGCGCCCACCACCATGCCCAGCTAATTTTTGTATTTTTAGTAGAGATGGGGTTTCGCCATCTTGGCCAGGCTGCTCTTGAACTCCTGACCTCATGATCCACCCGCCTTGGCCTCCCAGAGTGCTGGATTACAGGTGTGCACCACCATGCCCAGCATAAGTTAGAAGTTTTTCAAAACATGGAGGTGGCTAGGTTTGCTGCTGACTGGTGGGGCAAGACAAAATCATAGACTGTTGAAGCTGTCCTACTGCATGCTGAATTGCTTCTGGGTGGGGCCACAGGAGGAGGATTGGTGGGTTCAGGTGGGTCCAGGTGAAGCCATGGGTGTCAGACATGCAAAAAACCTGAAAAGATGTGTCAAAAGGCCAATCTTAGGGTCCTACAATAGTGGTGTTATTTGCAATAGTAATTGGGGAAGTTGTGTATTGTTTAACCTCAGGAATAATGGTTGTCAATCATTTATGTCTGCCCCCTAGTAGGATTCAGGTTCCGCTCCTCTCTGCAGCCTGCGGGACTCTCCTTAGCTTTACAAAAGTGGTTGAGTTTGGAGGACAGCCTATTACCATTTAAAACTATGTCTTCTGAAGTTAGGTCAACCGAATAACCCAGAAATAATTATGGGATAGGCAAGATGGGGGGTGAGTTAGCTCAGATCTCATTCCCTGTCATAATTTTCTCACTGATACAATTTTTGCGAAGATGGTTTCAGCTTGAAGGCTGCAATCCCCTTATGAGAAATAAAGCTCTCCTTTCAAAATTTATGAACTGTGTTATTCTTCAGTTGAAATTGTAAAGGATACAACTATTAGAGACATTTGAACCAGAGAAACTCCATCTTGAATAGGGGCTGAGTGAAAAAAGGCTGAGACCTACTGGGCTACACTCCCAAGAGCTTAGGCATTCTAGTCCCAGCTGATGAAACAGGATGCAGTAAAGAAGCCAGCCAAAACCATGATGGCAATGAAAGTGACCTGTGGTCATCCTCACTGCTCATTATATGCTAATTATAATGCTAAATTTAGCTTTATAATTTAGTATTAGCATGCTAAAAGACACTCCCATCAGCACCGTGGCAGTTTATAAATGCTATGGCAGCATTCAGAAGTTACCCTATATGGTCTAAAAGTGGGAGGAATCCTCGGTTCCAGGAATTGCCTGCCCTTTTCCCAGAACATTCATGAATAATCCATCCCTTGTTTAGCATATGATCAAGAAATAACTTTAAGTGTACACAGTTGAACAGCCCATGCTGCTGCTCTGCCTATGGAGTAGCCATTCTTTTATTCCTTTACTTTCTTAATAAACTTGCTTTCACTTTACTCTGTGGACTTGCCCTGAATTCTTTCTTGTGTGAGATCCAAGAACCCCCTTTTAGACTCTGGATTGAGACTACTTTCCTGTAACACAACTAAGGAACAACCAACTGGAAGAGTTGCATAGAGCAAGGTATGGGGTGAGTAGCGGGAGGAAGGGTGGGCATGGAGCTTCCTTGCTTTTGCTTGGGATGCTACTCTTCCAGCACCTCAATGTGTTCACCAACTCAAAAGCTCTCAGAACTCCATCCTTTAGAGCAGGTGTCCCCAATCCCTGGGCAACAGACTGGTACCGGTCTGAGGCCTGTTAGGAACTGGGCTGTACAGCAGGAGATGAGTAGCAGGCGAGCAATTAAAGCTTCGTCTGTATTAACAATTGCTCCCCATTGCTCGCATTACTGCCTGAGCTCTGCCTCCTGTCAGATTAGCAGTGGCATTAGATTCTCATAAGAGTGTGAACCCTCTTGTGAACTGTGCTTGTGAGGAATCTAGATTGCGCACTCCTTATGAAAATCTAATGCCTGATGATCTGTCACTGTCTCCCATCACCCCCAGATGGGACTGTCTAGTTACAGGAAAACAAGCTCAGGACTCCCACTGATTCTACATTATGGTGAGTTGTATAATTATTTCATTTATATTACAATGTAATGATAATAGAAATAAAGTGCACAATAAATGTAATGTGCTTGAATCATCCCAAAACCATCCCTGCCCCTGTCTGTGGAAAAACTGACTTCCATGAAACCAGTCCCTGCTGCCAAAAAGGTTGGGGATTGCTGCTTGAGGGGTTTTTATGGAGGTTCACAATATATAGGTAAGAATTTGATGACTGATTGAATCCTTGGCAACTAGTGATCGAGCTCAATTTCCAGCCCTTCTTCCCTCCCCAGAGGTTGGGGGATGGGGCTGAATGTTCTAATGGTCTAATCATGCCTTGGTCTTTTTGGCAACCAACCCCCATAATGAACTATCTAGGGGCCCCCAAAAGTGTGACTTCGTTAACAGAAACTCAGGCATGGTTGAAAGGGGCCTGTTATGAATAAGAAAACATGCTTCATATCACTCTTGGAAATTCCAAGGATTTTAGAAGCTCTGTGACAGGAACCAGGGGCAAAGGCTAAAGAGTATTTTGTATTATACCATAGCAGTCATATTTACATGGGAAACAAGATCACCAGGCAGTCCTCCTTGAATGTAAACCCCTCAATTGCCTAAGAAGCACCAAAAGACACAGCACAAACCCAAGGAGCCTCTCAGCTGGAACCAAGCACTACGTAGTAACTGCATCTGTCACAGAAACCATGAGAGCAACCTCTTGGTGCTCCTGGACTTTTGTTTCTAGCATATTTTTAAATTCCCGTATTTTTCTTGAAGGCAAATTTCCCTGCAGACTCCTCCTAAGAAAGGCAAATTTTCTAACTCTTCTATTATGCTTTCTTATTAGTTAACAGACACAGACCCAGAAAGAAAATAAAGTTGTGTTAACAGTAAAAGTCATTGCATTTGTGTCATAATTCTGACTGAATGAAGACATCACAAGAGATATAAGAGATGTTCATAGAATTGCAAACCAGACAAAACTGACCTGAGGTATGAGAGGAGTTGAGTGGGACAGGATGATGGGAGGAGTGAGTTTTAATCTATTCAGGCTAACATGGATCACTCAAAGGTAGGTAGTAAAATACAAGAATTTTAAAGGTAGCTATGTTCGGTTTTTATTTGAAAGCATCAATGCTTGGGGTTTTATTGTGATGATAACCGTTAAAATAAGATTTATCTTTTCAATGAATGTTAGGAAAATTAAAACCTAACCAAAATTAAGGTATATCTGATTCAAAAGGTACATATTCCTCTCTTTCCTGTTTGATTTTTTGCTGGTAAATTGCAGAAAGTATTTTCTTCTCAACATTATACTGACTGGCTTGCTAGAATCTTTCCATCTGATATAGTGTCAGGAGAAGGAGAACTGAGAAAAAAAAAAAAAAAAAGAGGGCCCTATTCTCAGATGCATTTTCCACCATTTAAATGCCTGTAACTGCCTGCTGCGAAGAGTTCTGCAGGAAGGACAGAGACCACTTCCTATTAGCTCCTCCACATGGTGAGAAGAAAATCTGGCCACCTAAACCACAAGTCCCAGGAGTTCCCATTAAATGCCCTGCACAATCAAAACCACAGTGAGATAGCATCTCATCCTAGTTAGAATGGCTACTATCAAAAAAACAAACATAACGAATGCTGGTGAGGATGCAGCGACTAGCAAATGTCATATACTGTTGGTGGGAATGTGAATTAGTACAACCACTATGGAAAACAGTATGACGTTTCCCCTCAAAACTGAAAATGGATTTATTATATGATCCAGCAATCCCACTGCTGGATATATATTTTTAAAAATTGATATCAAGTTATCAAAGAGATACCTGTATTCTCACGTTCATGGGAGCACTATTCACAATAGGCAAGATATAAAAACAACCTAAGTGTCCATCAGTGGATGAACAAAGAAAATGTGGCTTATATACACAGTGGAATATTATTCAACCACAAAAAAATGAAATCCTGTCATTTGCAACAACATGGATAGAATTGGAGGTCATTATGTTAAGTGAAATAAGCTAGGCACAGAAAGGCAAATATTGCACATTCTCGATCATATGTGGGAACTAAGAACAAAGTGGATTTCATGTACATAGAGCGTGGAATGTTGTTTACCAAAGGCTGGGAAGGGTACAGGGGAGGGAAGATAAAGAGGAGTTTGTTAATGGGCACAAAAATATCGTTAAATAGAAGGAATAATTTCTAGTGTTTGATAGTACAGTAGGATGGCTATAAGTTATTGTATATTTCAAAATAGAAGAATTGGATTTTCTCAAAGAAAAAATAAATTATTGAGATGATGGACATCCCAATAACCCTGATTTGATCATTATGCACTGTATACATGTATCAAAATATCAGTTCTTTCAGTGAATGGGGCAGGGGAGGATGCCCCTCAGCCAGCAGGTGCCAGGGATTTTCTCAGGTGAGCTGCCCTTTTGTCCGTTTTTGGCACTGCTAGGGAGGAGCAGCCCAACCTGTCCATGGTCTTGGGCCTCTGAGAATAGAGGAAGCTTGATGTGGGCTTCAGTCCAACATAATCTGGAGAGTTTGCCTTAGGCATATTTTAGAGATGGAGGACACATTTTGGGGCACATATGTTTTATATTTTTGTACCCCAAAATATATAAAACTATTATGCCTCAATAAAATAAGTAAATTGATGAATTCGTTAATTAAAAATAAAAATAAATGCCTTGCAGGGCAGTATTTGAGGAATAGGATATTGGTGAGAGAGATTCAGTACTAAGAGGCTTCCTGGTCATGAAATCATGTTAATCCTAGTGCTACACATGGGGTTGACCAGGAAACCAGGTTGACCTGCCCAGGGCCTTAACAGCCAGCCTGCGCAAGAGGCTTGTGAGCAAAATGCTTGAGTGTGTCCAGAGCTCTCTGACCTGAAGGGCCTCAGGGAGAACTTCTAGGTTATGCTGGACTGAAGCCCTCATCAAGCTGCCCCTATTCCCAGAGGCTCAAGACCATGGCAAGGTGGGCTGCTCCTCCCAGAAATGCCAAAAATTGACAAAAGGGGAGCTCACATGGGAAATCACCTGTCACTTACTTGTTGATGGGCATCTTCCTCTGACCCATCACCACCGAGGGCCTGGATCTCCTCTCTCTCTCTCTCTCTCTCTCTCTCTCACACACACACACACACAATGATAATGTCAACCCTAATGCTATTGACTAATTTCTATATTCTGCTTGGTAATTAGCTCACTCTGCCTTGATCTCTTATTGTGCTACTTCAGCATTCTCACTATAGTTCTATGACTAGGAATGATTATAACTATCACTGGATCATTTTGAAAATGAAGTATTTGGAAATTAAAGTTAATTACTTCAAATCACACATGTACTAATTGGGGCAGAATTGTGTTGTTAACCAGGTTCCCTGACTCTCTGCTTCCTAATCATAAAACATATGAGAATGAACTGTCTTACTGCCCTTTATTTGCTCAGTTTTTAAAAGAAATGGGAACTTGGAGGATTTTATGTGCCTAGCATCTATTGAGAGAGTAACAACTACTGTTTAATAACATTTCACCCCAGAATGTGCCTGTGGCTTACAATCTAGAGAGGAAAAGATGGCCCTGTCAGGGAGGACAAACCCATAATCAACACAAAAGAAAAATCTCTCCTGCTTGTCAGCAAGGCATTATTGTTCAGATTATTCATTAGCCAAAGGGACAAGGGAGGAGAATGAAACTGAGTCTACATTTGGCTCACCAAGATAAGCGTCCTGGCAAGGGACACATATACTCACAGAAAAGGGCACTCTTTTCTAATTTGCACAAGCACCACAGAGACTAGAGGTGGTGCATGTGAGGCTAAGAGTGATGGTTTAAAAATAATTGGATTTTTAGTAGAGACCAGTTTTCTCCATGTTGGTCAGGCTGGTCTCAAACTCCCAACCTCAGGTGATCCACCCGCCTTGGCCTCCCAAAGCGCTAGGATTACAGGCATGAGCCACCACACCTGGCTCGTTCCCAATCAAACATGGGGCTTCCCTAAGGTCACAGCAGTCAATCCAAATGATCTTTCCTACTTCAATGTTTTCTCTGTGTATTAATTCCCTAGGGCTGCCATAACATAGTACCACAAATTGAGTGGCTTAAAACAACAGAAATTTGTTCTCTCTCGGTTTTGGAGCCCAGAAGTCTAAAATCAAGGTATCAGCAGAGCCACACTTTGTTTGAAACTCCCCAAAGAATCCTTCCTTGCCTCATCTTACGTGCCATGCTCTCTCTTAACATGGCATCCTTCCTTGTGTTTTTATATCTTCCCTCTGTGTGTGTCTGCCTCTGTGTCTCATTTCCTCTCCTTATAAGGACATCGGTCACATTGGGTTAGCCTCCTCCCAATGTGCTCATCTTAACTTGATTATATCTGCAAAGACCCTGTTTCCAAATAAGGTCACATTCACAGCTACTGAGGGCCAGGACTTCAGAGCATCTTTTTGGTGGACACAATTCAACCCACAAGACCCTCCAAAATGTCATAGATAGAACTGGGCATAAAGGAGTAGTTGGCTCAAAAGCTGCTCCTAACCAATTCTCTTTTGGCATATTGAAGACTCTAAGAAATAATTCTTTGTAAGAAAAAGGAGAAGACTATGCCTGATACTGAGTTTATTCAGAAAAGTCACTTTACCCCATCCCACCGTCTTGTTTTAGGGGGAAGAATAAAACTAGAAATATTTATTTCACTATTTCAGCCTTGGGGAAAGAAGCAGTTGTTTTCATATCTTAATGGACCAAGTTGGAAACCTAGAGAAAAGTGAGAAAGAGCTTCTCTTTGCCCCAGTTCATTTCTCCTGACAGCATTATTGATTTTTGATACACGTCATCTGCTATGGCATCCTGAGAAACGAAAGTGTCATATAGCATTGAGGAATTCAAAACCTATCTAACTGCATTAGTTTTCAAACTAATCTAAGTCACTGGCAGATTTAATCCCTTTCAGCTGGTATTCAAGCAGACAAAATGCATTTGCTGATATCACAATGTTGATAATTTTTAACTAAGGCTTCCCAGCCTAGTATGGCTTCTCCTTAGGATGTTGTAGGGGCAACACCAAACACCTGGCAATATGGAATGACGTTGACAATGTTAAACTTTATCTAAGCCCTGTGCTCCTGGAAAATAACTATGGGGGGAAAAAATCCACCCCCCACCCTGCACCTGCCTTTTTTTTTTTTTTTTTTTTCTTTTTTTTGAGACAGGATCTCACTGTGTCACTCTGGCTGGAGGGCAGTGATATGATCACAGCTCACACTGCAGCCTCAACCTCCTGGGCTCAAGCAATCCTCCCACCTCAGCCACCCTGGGTAGCTGGGGCTACAGGTGTGTGCCACCATGCCCAGATAACTTTTTTTTCATTTTTTGTAGAGCTAGAGTTTTGCCATGTTGCCCAGGCAGATCTTGAACTCCTAAGCTCAAGCTATCCACCACCTTGGCCTCCCAAAGTACTAGGATTACAGGTATGAGCCACTGTGTCCAACTATTTAACAATGTTTCTACCTATCTTTTCATTAGATAGCATTCCATTTCCATCAGAAAATCACGCAAATACTTCCTGCTTATTTTCACAGTAGAAATGCTGATTATCATGGAGTCAAGAATAGGCTTGAGCAGTTGAGATGTCACTTTACATGGGGGTTGCTAACTGAAGCCCCTGAAATTCCTGATTTAGAAGACAGGGTCTTGGAAGATATTCAGTTCCTGGACACAAATACAGCGTGGGAATAACCTGTTACAAGAATAAGAAGAACACAACCTACTTCTTATTCTTGTAAACAAGATGGCTATAGTTTTCCACTATTGGCTCATCTAGGCATATAGAAACCAAAGGACATATTGTTCCTTCTTGGTTAAAAGTTACATAGAAAATTTACTACAAGTTAGATTGCATTATTTACAGAAGTTGACTAATAGGCAAGTTCATTTGCATAAATCTGATGGGGAGAGTTTGAATCTCATTGTGTTCCTTCACACCTTCCTTTGGTGGGGAAACCAAAGCTGGTTTCCCTAGTAATCAGCATGTATTATGTGTGAGAGAACTGTGAATGTGAGTTTTGAGTGTTTGTGTGTGTATTTGGGTAATTACTGCTGACTGAGGTTTTCAATACAGCATGAATTTTACTTGTGCCAGAAACAGAAACTTTTTTTTTTTTTCAGAGACAGGGCCTTGCTCTGTCACCAAAGCTGGACTGCAGTGGCATGATCATAGCTCAATGCAGCCTCAAACTCTTCGGCTCAAGCAATCGTTCCACCCCAGCCTTCCAATTAGCTAGGACTACAGGTGTGCACCACCATGCCTGGATGATTTTTCTTTTATTTTTTGTAGAGTTAGATCTCACTATGTTGCCCAGGTTAGTCTCAAACTCCTGGCCTTAAGCAATCCTCCTGCCTTGGCCTGTCAAAGCTCTGGGAAGAAACTATTAAACAAAGTTGATTTTGAAGTGTCGTCAACTGACTCTCTTGATGTTGGGCTGCATATGAGTGCTTTCTATGGGGCACACGACCTGGAGGAAAGGAGGGAAGAATGAAAATAGTGTGGTGAACTTGTGAACTCATATTTCACTAGCACAGAACTATTAAGAAATCTTCCCCAGTGATCCTATTGCAAACTCTGGCTACACTTCTATGTATAATCCATATGCACCACATCTCACAAGCCTTTGGTTACATTCCATTTGTGTGTTAGGCCTAAATTATGATAGCTTTAGCCCAAACAGATCAGAATACCAGAAAGGGTCCCCAGCTCTCTCAAACACTCCAAAGAGGACTTCCACAAACATACTCAGCAGATATTCATCACCTTCTTCCTCTCCAGCCCCTCTGGACACCAACTCCACTCTCTGTTCTACTGATGGATTTCATGGGCTTACTGCTCTCTTGGGACCATTGTCTTAAGTGGGTTATAGAAAATATACACATATTTAATATTTGTTTTAAAATGTACTTATTGAGCTCTCAATGTATGTAAGATACAAGCATGGTGGAAAAAAGAAAATTAAAATTAAGATGGTGAGAGAAAAAAGGAATAGCCAGGTCTAACACATCAGGTAAGTTGTACACTTTTCCTGCTCTGGCCCTGGCTTGGTGCTAATTATAACTTAGGTTCAAGTTGCTAAGGATGGAGAAAAAAATTTGGAGGAATCCAAAGTAGATAGAGAAAGATATGCCCCCAGAGCATCACTTTAACTATCCACACACATATAAACTTACACACACATACAAACTCACACACTCACAAACACAAACAAAACTCACACACACACACACACACACATGGTTAGAAGGCATCTGAATCTGTTCTCCCCGGCTCTGGAATTCTTTGGAGCTGCCAGGTGTCTACCACAGGGATTGGATTATATTCCTTAAGCTCAATGTCCATCTTTTTCCATGGGCAGTGCTGACTCCACAACCTTCTCCACAGCCTACGGCAAAGGAAATAACTACTTAGAATGACATGTACAACAACAGAAGCATTTTACTTGTACATTCTTCTTGTACATGCAAAAGAAGCATTCACTCCAAGCTCAGGGAAGAGAAACTCATCTCCTGCCTTTCTGGGGCGCCGGAATGTCTCTTAAGTGCCCTTCCAACTAGTGCTTGGTAAACAGAACACTGGGCTGAGGAAACCACTAACCATAGGCCACGTCTTCCCTCTGCAAACTTCTAGATTCAATTGCCAGGATGGGCTCCTGGACTGTGCCTATTCTACTGGACAATGATTAAGAGTCATCTCTGTGCCCTTTCATTTCAAGGTAGCTGAGGAGGGGATGGCAGTGAGCAGCCAAGAAGTGGTTTCTCTCAACCCTGGGAACCAAGCCATTGAGCTAAGTTCTGAAAACTGGTATGTTGGAGTTATCTTTATCAAGAAACTTCAAAAAGTTCATGAAAAAGCTGAAGGGGGGAGATTAATGAAGAGCGTCATAAAGGAATATTCTATGGACAACAGATAATATTTTTCAATGAGTTTTTCCTAAATAGAACTGTTTCCTATATAGAGGTATTTGCACCCTCTACTACCTTCAGCTGCTACTTCTCAGCAAATTATCCCGTGAATATAAAGTCTTCCTTAGATACTAGCACACAAATCTTTTGAGTTTTTTAGAAAGGAGATTCATCAGGATATATGGATGGAAGGAAAGGCAGAGAGAATGGCATTTCTAGTCTCCTCTGAAGCAGGGATGCCTACTATATTCCCCACATATAGCCAAAGATCACTGTGCCCAGAAAATGTAGGAAGTTTCTTAATGAACTACATTACAGCTGTAAAAGCTGCAGCTCAAGAAACTGGTATGTGCTACCTAAGGCATGTGCTGCTTCCATCAGGTGTTGTATCAAGCATCTGATACTGCGGGCTTTTACATAGCGCTAGGAGGTCTGATATGAAGCCACTATGCAGCTATTTCAATTTATATTTAAATTAATTAAAATAAAATCTAAAACTCAGTTCTTCAGATGCACTAGTTACACTTGCAGTGCTCAATAGTAACGTACAGCTAGTGGTGGCACAGATTTAGAATGTTTTCTTTTCTTTTCTTTTCTTTTTTTTTTTTTTTTTTGAGATAGGATCTGTCTCTGTTGCCCAGACTGGAGTGCTGCAACACAGTCATGGCTCACTGCAACCTCAAACTCCTGAGCTCAAGCAATCCTCCTGCCTCAGCCTTTCAACTAACTAGGACTACAGGCTCACACCACCACATCGGGCTAAGTTTTTTTTTTATTATTATTATTTTCTGTAGAGACAGGGTCTCTCCATGTTACCCAGGCTGGTCTCAAACTCCCACGCTCAAGTGATCTTCCCAATGTGGCCTTGCAAAGTGCTGGGATTACAGGTGTGAGCCACCCAACCTGGCCTAGAACATTTTTAACATTGCAGAAAGTCTTTTTGGAACTAACGTAGGGTTTTTCAGTCTAAGCACTATTGTCATTTGGGGCCAGATAACTCTTTGCTGTGAGGGGCTGTTCTGTATATTATAGGATGTTTGGCATCAGCAATGACCTCTACCCAGTGGATGTCAGTAGCACCCACATCTCCAGTTGTGATAATCCAAAGTGTCTCCAGGGGCCAGGTGTGGTGGCTCATGCCTGTAATCCAGCACTTTGGGCGGCTGAGGCAGGCAGGTCACCTGAGGTCAGGAGTTCAAAACCAGCCTGGCCAATATGGTGAAACCCCATTTCTATGCAAAAAGTACAAAAATTAGCTGGGCATGCTGGTGGGCATCTGTACTCCCAGCTACTTGGGAGACTGAGACAGGAGAATTGCTTGAATCCAGGAGGCAGAGACTGCAGGGAGCCGAGATCGTACCACTGCACTCCAGCCTGGGTGACAGAGCGAGACTCCATTTCAAAAAAAAAAAAAAGTGTCTCCAGGTATTACCAATGCCCCCAGGGGCAAAATTGCCCCCATTTGAGAACTGTTCATTTAAAGCAATAATCAGTCCAAGTAGGGAGTGGCCAGATCCCACCAAAAGGAGGTATCACAGAACTTACACAGACAGCCTGGTTAAGTTGGTGGGTAAGAGTATCTAACGAAAGACCAGGCACTCCTACATCATGTTGCACTGCCGCTTCACGATCTTAATGCATACAGCTTAAGACATATGGGTTAATAAGGCTAAGCTTGTGGCCTGCTTACAGATGGGGAATCTTGATAATTCCATGACTCTCCATGTTAGTTCACATCAGAACTATGACTCTTTATTTACCTTAAGGCTGGAGATCAATAACATGATCCAAAATGTCTTCTACGAGTCTCACAAAGTAGTGTTTCTTTTCTCTGTGCTTACACAGCATCAGAACTGTACATGTTTCAGTACAATAAAATCAAATATGTTCTAATCTGTCTCTGTCTCCCACAAGATAGCAAACCACTAGCGATGGAGGGGAAGAAGGGGCATCTCCATCATTTTCCCAACTGGTGTTCTCAGAATGCCAGGAACACCACAGGTAAGCATTACTGGTTTGCTGAACATTTGAACTGACAAGAAGCCCCTGACAATGGATGCTGCTTTGGAGGCTTGTGAGTACTACTTGTGAAGGTCGCCTACCATCTGACCAATTATTTTTACTGTTGGAACCTTAAATATCTTTGGAATTCTCAGAGCTATAAGAATAACATGGGTGTTGATCTATGTTCTTCTAATTTAAGATTCTAAATTTTGGTTGCACGGCGTGCTACGCAGCCAAAGAACAAGATCATGTCCTTTGCAGCAACATGGATGGAGCTGGAGGCCATTATCCTAAGCGAACTAACACAGGAACAGAAAACAAAATACTGCATGTTCTCACTCACCAGTGGGAGCTAAACACTGAGTACATATGGACACAAAGAAGGGAACAACACAAATATGGGACCTACTTGAGGGTAGATGGTAGGAGGAAGCCCCTCTAAGAGGCCCCTATCACATAAAACTTCCTGTCTTCAGTGTACCAATTTGTGTAGTCAGCGGGCAGTTTCACTGTTGCACGTTCCTTCTTATCTGCTTTTGCAGGAGTACCATGACTTGACATACCAGAACAGTTTTATGGTCCTGGACCAAAGCCTTTCCCCTAGTGTGTGCAGCCAGCATCGTTGCACACTGTAAGAGTAGCCATGCGGCCCCTTTGGGGTCAGGCCTGCTCACGGACTAGACAGTCTTGGGATTATTCTCCCAGTAGGGGAGACAACAGGATTATGATTTTGCCAAACACTTCAGGTTAAAGACCAAAAGTTAACCAAGGAAGTTTTTCATGAACCGCAGGAGGAGATAAATTTCCAATTCTCTGTTATTTCAAAGCAACCAATGTGTATTGCTTTTATTAAAAGCAAATTAAGTGCTTATCAATCTGTCTCCTGCTACATGACAGGTCACTTGAGAAGAGGAAAGATGTCCTATGGGTCCCAACAGAGTACCTGGCCTGTACCTAATGATAATTCATAGCTTGCTGATTTTGAAAATCGACAGGGAGCTTAGAGCAATGAAGGCTGCCTTGACCATGCTAACAATATGTTTGGATCACAGGTTCCTTAAACCTTTATGGTTTTCCCAGAACCACGGGAATGGCACAACTGTTACAACTTGTTTTTTCAGCTCAATTTATAATCCTAAATTTCAGTTGCATCTAGAAAACATCTTCACCTCTTCTCATTTCCTTTATAGGCATGGACTTTTCAAATCCCAAGATACTTTAGACAGTCTAAAAACAACTTGCTTTCCAGGAACCTGAGGACTTCTCCAACAGACATTATAGGATCTATGAAATATCTTGAGTCTAGTTCAGTGATGTAAATGCTTCCTACAATTTATATAGACAACTCCAAGTGAATGAATGTTTGACATGTAAAACAATGAAACCACAGAAATTCGGTTAGAACTGGAACACGTGGGAGTCAGCCAGAAAAGCAAATCAGAGTAGCCCAAAGATAGCCATCAAGACCCCTGAGGTGGTATGAAGATTACCAGGACTTTCAGAGCAGAGAAGTTCCTAGTAGCTGAGCATTTTCTCAGTGGACACGATTGGTGCAAGTTTGCAAACATGAGGAGTCTCAAAAGCAAACATCAGACGAGAATGTAGAGGTCAATGCACTTTGACCTACATCCTTTCTGGTATTGCATGTATTATCAAGGTACATATGGGGAAACCAAAGCATAGAAGAATAAAGTTCTAGACTCAGAGCCTCATAGAAAGATAGGTATTTATTAGGAATGAGTCCCTGATCCAAAGCATTTGGACCTGAAAGGGATCCAGGGATCATTTGGAAAAGTATCTATCAAACTTTAATGTACCAGCAAATCATCTGGCCGTGTTAAAAGGCAAGTTCTCATTCAGGAGATCTGTGGAGGGGCCTGATGTTCTGCATTTCTAGGCTTTTAGTAGATGATGATGCCACTGTAACAGACCATATCCTGAGTGGCAAAAATCTAGTCTAGTTGTTTTAAACCATGCACAAAAAAATCACTTTGGGATTACTTTTTTCAGAAAACTTACTGATAATACTCATACCTGGGCTTCACTTCCAGAGATTCTGATTGATTGGGCTGGAGACTGGCTCAGGCATCTGCATTTTTAAAAGATTTCCAAGGAATTTTCTAGTTTGCAGCCAAGGTTGTAAAACACTGTTCAAGGCCAACCTTTTTCTATACCTGATGAGGAAACTCAGTGTTTAAGTGAAATCAAGTTCACTCAGCTAGTTAGTCGAACACAGAACTGGTCCTGGAATGTTGATAGTGGTTAAGTTTCATTTCTCCAATGCTTAAGTTTCACTTCTACAAGTAGGCATCCTGCCCATGAGAAATGAATTTCCCTCTCTAGTTTCTATTGTTTTTTTCCTATTTGTAGACTCTCTCTCTCTCTCTTACACAATGTGTTGGCTGTTTCCTTATTGTTGCTCTGTCCTGTGTGGTTCATGGCTGTGTTTATCCAAGGACACACTGGGCCAGATCCTCAATACCTAATCAGTTGAGCCAGAGCCTCACAGAACCAGGACTGCTGCCAAATTCAGGGACCACATGACAAACACTCACTCTGTTTCTCTGACACGCTGTTACTAAGCAATAATTTTATGCATGAAAATTCCAAAGTCATACTGTTCTCAGTGTAAGCAGCTCTCCTAATGTTCATTTCAGTATTTGCTTATGTTTCTATCCCTTTTAGAGTTGAGTCAGGGCTAGTGCCTTACAGAAGATATTTGTATTTGAAAACACGATTGGCCTCCTAGAAGCTTCCCATATGATACAGAACTGGAGAGAGAGAGCGCTGAGAGGAAATAAGTTCCATTCCAAAATCTATTCTCCCCCTACACAGGTCCATCCTCACTAGGGAGGGGTTGAATGCCTGCTGCCCAAAAGGTACTGCTGGGCTCTATGTGTAGATATGGCCAGGGCTCCCTGACCTGAGCCTGAGATGGGACTATCTAGATTGTCCTGGCCTGAAGCTCAGAACAGGACACCCCTGTCTCAGCAGCTGCACAGTCAGACACGACATGAGACATCTCTCTCTCAGTGCCCACTGGGAAAAACTGTAGTGGGGTAAGGGCTCCAGCTAATGGTCAGCACAGACTGCACAGATAAAGGGACTTGTCCCACACTGTGAAAGCAACACTCACAATTACTGAATGCTATTAAATGAGACATGCTTTCCATGCAATATCCCACTTCATCTCAACATAACCCCATGACAAAAGTCCTAGTGCTGTTCTGATTATATGGGTAAGTAAATGTGGCTTAGAAATGTGAACCAACTATCCCAAGATCACACATCCAGCAAGCAGCAAAGTCCATTAAAGACCCCAGGTGGTCTGATTCCAGGTGGCCTTCACTACTGAACAATACCATCTTGTGTGCACAAGGACAAGTAAAGGTAAAGGGTTTTAATATTTCTCATTATGCCCAAGCTGCAGAGCAAGAAAGGAAACCTCAGAAGAAAACATCCCATTGGCCCCAAATATAGAATAATGGTGGTTCTATCATGGGGCGCTATTGTTTTGTACTCAGAGCACACAGCCCCAAAATAAACACGATGGCAAATACCTGTGAGGAACTCCCTCCATCAGGTGATTCTGTCACCTGACAGGTGTAGAATGTAATGCCCTAGGTTTGCTGAACCCGAGATGAAACAATATTTAACTAACAATCATTCTTGCCTTTCAGCAAACTTGGTCTTCCACAGCAGGGCTATGTGGGCCTTTCCCTCGTTCCCCTGAGTGGTTCTAACCTCCATTTCTGTGCTGTCATTATGCTTAGAGTAATTCTCTTCCTACTTTTCTTATTACAGTATACTTAAGGAATAAAATGGGGATTCTCACTACTTAAGTAATGTTGAGATTTGGTGGGTTTATGGAAGAATACATGGATCTAAACAATATCCTGTGCTTGTAAGATGTCAAGACGGACCAGGTGCAGTGGCTCACACCTGTAATCCCAGCACTTTTGGAGGCCAACACAGGTGCGTCACCTGAGGTCAGGAGTTCGAAACCAGGATGGACAACATGGTGAAACCCCGTCTTTACTAAAAATACAAAAAATTAGCTGGGTGTGGTGGTGCATGCCTGTAATGCCAGCTACTCTGGAGGCTGAGGCACAAGAATCACTTGAACCTGGGAGGCGGAGGTTGCAGTGAGCAGAGATAGCGCCACTGTACTCCAGCCTGGGTGATACAGCGAGACTCTATCTTTAAAAAAAAAAAAAAAAAAAAAAAGATGTCAAGAGGTCCAGCACATTTTTCTAGGAACTTGTCTCATGTGAATGGGGAGATGTGGTCTCTCTCTCAAGTTGCCTAAATCCTTACTTGAATAGACATGGAGAAGGGTTTTTAATTCACATAGAGAGACAGATTATATACTATACTCTTTCTTAAGCATATTATTTTCCTAAGATATCTGCTCTCATTTGAATTGTGAATACATAAAATCTTATTTGATGCTCCTTTTCTGGGCAGTCCTTCTTGTCTATATAATTTTTGGCTTTAGAAAGGTCAGAAACAGTAACTGGAGCAGTAACTCATAAGATGCTGGAGCAGTAACTCAGAAGTTCCCTGAAAAGAAAGAGAAGAGCTGCCCCAGACATCTGAGAGCTGGCCTGGTGTTCTGTGCATGTAAACTATTTCAAAGAACATTATCAACATCAAACAAGGTCGCCCTGTGACCAGGATGGGTCAAGACAAAATACAAGGTCATTCTGTAATCATGTCTGAGTGCAGACAAAAATATGAATATTTTCCAACTGGATTCAAAAATAATCAAGCAGCCCCTTAAACTGCTGCTTCCTTTCAAATTACATCTGTAGCCTTGGTCTAGTCTTTTCTTTTTCCAGATACAATTTAAGATACCCAATTATAGAATCATTTCTGCTTCTTGACAGCCTCCCGTCCCATGCCCATGACCACACCTTACCACATGGGATCCTGGGAAATATAGTCTAGTTACAGGCCCAAGACAAAGAAGAAACAGCACAGCCAGGGTACAGTTTCATTTGGCAATTATGAGAAGACAGTAATGAAGTTAATAACCCTACCTTGAAATATTCACTTAATGGGAAATCGCTCTCAGTCTTTGCACTTTTGCTTATCTTGGTGCACTACCCCTTACAAAACCAAGATCCAGAAACTTACAGGATGATATTGTAACAATTCACAAGAGAAATGCAGAATAGCAGCTTTCAAAATTTTCCTTTTTCCCTGCTAATTGTGTGGGCAATTACATCAGCCTTGGTATCATATAAATTTTTCATTAAACTTGTGAATATTGTTTGATTGACTCTCTGATGGTTGTTGCTTTGTAACAGATAATCTTCAAAGCAGTAGAAACAGAAGAAACATAACGACAACTCAGAAGAACTATGTGAATTTGGATTTAGATTTTTAACCCCCATGACCCAATCACATTCTCTGACTACATTGCGTATGTTTCTCTACTGACCAGCTAAAACATTGTTTAAACCACTGATGGCGAACAGTAAAGATCATCAAAACAGTCAATACACTTGAGTAGCCTCCACTATAGTCAGGGTTGGCAGTAATGCAAATGCCGCTGGAGGATGTAACCAGTATGGGACCTTTCTTACAGACCAATATCTCAAAATTGAGAAGGAGTTGTTTTGCCTAACACAGCCCCACAGAAGAAGACCTAACCATCTGCAACCTCATTCTTCCACAAATTGACAATGACTTTCTACAGTATTCTTTTAGGCACAAACCACTGACTCTGGTCTAAGGAGCTTCCATTGTAGAAGTCCCTGGAACCACCTGGCTGGATACATGTGATAATAACAAGTTTGACAACAGAGTCTGACATGATTCATAAAAGTATATGTTCCTGTCTGCCACTGGTTTTTCCACAACACTGAATGTCATCATAATTATCCTCTATCTCCTACACCACATTGACCCCAGCAAGGGAATTTGCATATCAAAACTGCTTCTCACACACACATCCTCTTAGCTGCCAAAACTCAGCATGTATTTTGTAATCAAAGCAGAGACACCCCTCTCTCTCTGTGTCATTTTCACCCTGCCAATTCACTGGGCATCAAGGGTGTAAAAAACTGCCTGGATATACCTCCCATATATAAACAGTGAGCAACGCTGTGGACAAACCTTGAAGGAGCCTCCAAGCCTGAACCAAAGCACTACTATCTTCACAGCATCATGAGGTAAAGGCTTTCTCTGCTTCACTGACCTTATTTCTGCACACTTTGAAATTCTAAAACTTTCCTTAAGGGCCAGTTTTTTAACAGGCCTTCTCCTAAGGGAGTTGTCCCACTGGTGGTTCTGACCCTGAACATGATAACTGAAAAGAGCTTAATAAGGGGGCTATTTAAGACGATATGGGCAAAGTTTAGGGAAATCAACAGGAGATGGTGCTTGTTGGTTGCAGGACAGAGGGCGGAGGCATGTTGTTTTACAACAGTGGTAACATGATAATCCTGGGCCTACAGGAGCAAGAGCAGAGAACCAGACCCAAGGAGACTCTAAGCTATAGCTGTAGGGGAGGGGCTTCTCAAGAGGCCTTTGGTGAAAAAATCACTGACAACCTCAAGCAGAGCACAGTGGAAGCTTAAGAATTAATACCACAACCTTCACCTCCTCCTGCAATTGAATATCTGGCTGGTGCTCCCCAGTGGGTCAACCCCAGAAGAAAGTAAAAAATAAAAGAGTTTTGGAGTTAATAAAATCCAGAGCCAGCTTCCCAAGCACAGAGCATGGCAAAGAATGTAGGAAAGTAGAACCAGAGGGGCAAGATGAGAATATACGTACAGAGGCAAGTTTCCTAACTCCTGTTACAGAGCTCGCTTAGTAAGGGCAACTGACTTAATAAGAGCAGCAACGTTCTTAAGGAAATAAACTAGAAAGAGTTTGGATATCTTATTTCCAAATAAGATATTTCTGTAGCACTTTCTAATAGAGGGACAATTACCCAGGCAACACTTAAAGACTGTTCACCAGGGAACAGAGGCCTGAGCCTAGAGAGGAGACTGGCATGGGGACCAGTCAGGGCAAGAGCATTGAGATCCTTTTAAGCATCCAGGTGAGAAGAAGCAGCTATTTTTCTTTTTATTTGATAATTTGGTTAAATTCAGGTGGGAAAAAGAAGCTACTTTCAGAGATGGCTGTTTTTCTGTTGTTTGTTTTTGATACCAAGTCAAATTTTGTGATTACAGTGAAACTATGAAACTGTGATTACTATGAAATTTACTTTTCACTGAATTAACTATTCTCAAAGTGTGGTCCCCTGACTAGCAGCATCAGCATCACCTGAGAAGGTAGTAGAAATGCAAATTCTCAGGCCCTACCCTAAACCTGCTGACTCAAAAACTCTAGGGTGGGGCCCATCAATCTGTGTGTTCTAAGTTTTCCAGGTGATCATGTTGCCTGCTAAAATTTGAAAAACCACTATACTAGATGTTAGAAAATAAGAAATTTTGTAGGCGTTGTGACATGTTTGTTCCACAAAATGTATATTTCTTTTTTTCCTGGTGTATTTAGAACTAGTGACCTGCAGAAAATGTTTTCACTCAAAAGTATTCTGACCTGCTAGAGTTCTCCCATCTGATGCTGCAGTCAGTGGGAGAGGAAGAATTTACAGAAAAAGGGACTCCTCTTTTGAGATCCCTTTCTAGCAAACACATAGACCAGTCTTGAGAAGAAATTACAAGTGAAGGATTGCAAAAAAATTCACCACAAGAGTACCCAAGTCTCTCTTTTTAATATAATGGGCCCCTGGTCATAAGATGCTAATTGTGGCTGGGCATGGTGGCTCACACCTGTAATCCCAGTACTTTGGGAGGCCGAGGCGGGCAGATCACGAAGTCAGGAGATCAAGACCATCTTGACTAACATGGTGAAACCTCACCTCTACTGAAAAATACAAAAAATTAGCCGGGTATGGTGGTGGGCGCCTATAGTCCCAGTTACTCGGGAGGCTAAGGCGGGAGAATGGTGTGAACCTGGGAGGCAGAGTTTGAAGTGAGCCAAGATTGCGCCACTGCACTCCAGCCTGGGCAACAGAGTGAGACTCTGTCTCAAAAAAAAAAAAAAGGACACAACACAACATGTTAGTTGCGTCTGCATCTGTGGAGTTGACAGAAAGCAAGCCTTTCATTCACCACTGCCTTGGTAGCTAGTCTGTGTGAAAGGTTTTGCAATGGCCTGTGCCTATGTTTCTAGAAGCCACTGACCTGAGGTGGCCTAAGGGGAATCTAGACTATCCCAGACTGAATAATGCCCACATCAGAATACTCCTGATCCCACTGGTTCAGGGATAAAGGAGCAGATTGAGCTCCTCCTTCCATTCATTCTTATGCATCAAGACAGCTTAAGTGGAGTTTAAGTGGACAAGATCCAAGGAAATGCCTGACAAAATATGGTGATGAGTCCCTGTCCGCCACATGCATACAGGAATTAGGTCACTACATACATGCACAAACTTATTTTTTTTTTTTTTTTTTTTTCAGATAGGGCCTCCCTCTGTCACCCAGTCTGGAGTGCAGTGGCATGATCACAGCTCACTGCAACCTCCACCTCCCCAGGCTCAGGTGATCCTCCCACCTCAGCCCAAGTCGCTGGGACTACTGGTGTGAATCGCCAGGCCTGGCTAATTTTCGTACTTTCTTAAGAGACAAGGTTTCGCTGTGCTGCCCATGCTGGTCATGAACTTCTGGGCTTAAGCAATTCACCTCCCTTGAACTCTCAAAGTGTTGGGATTATAGGCATTAGCCACCACACTGGGGCCTAATTTGATGATAATATGTATACTACTAATAACAGCACTTTCTGTATGCTCACCAGGTAAAAGGAGGACTTTAGGCTCTCAGCATTTCTATTTTAGAGAGTGAGGACACTTCTAGGGTGAATGTCTACTCTGTAGTCTTCCCAGGGCCCAAGTCAAGAAAATACATGTTGATGAACAACCACCTAGAAGAAAGAGCTATAATTCTCTTCTGGAATTTGGCAGAGCAGCCTTATAAGGTTGTGTAAGCTGTGCACTTGAAATTCTACAATCTCAGTGAAAGACAAAATCTAGTATACTTTTTTCCCTCTATCAATGCATGGCCATCATTAGATCACTCAGAGGAAGACTGATCTCTTTCTACTGCTCACAAATGTGCTCGGTGGGCCAGCAGCTGAGACGCTGAGATTGGGTACATATTTAGAAAACTTGGAATGGCTTATCTTCAAATATTCCAGCAGCTCTAGAGTAATGGAAGCGTGTGTGGATTATTTTCCCTGGGTAGTGCCTGTTCTTATCATAGCACAGGCTATAGTGGGCATGAGGGGAGGATTTGGGTCAAAAACTCTTGCTGATTCCATCTTCTTTATGGGTGGTGACTAGTTTCAGTGAGGGTTCTTAAGCAGAATATTGATTTTACTTACTCCTGACCCCACCTCACCCAGCATATGTCCCCCACACACACCTCCACACACAGTTTTCATTGGGTAATCTTCCTGGGCCACAGTTGGAAGGAAGATTTCTGGAACTCCTCATCTCAGCAGTCAACTACACAGTGCTATCCTAAAGCAAGAACAGACAGTGCCAGGACTCTCATATTCCATAGACTCAAGGATGGAGAAGATGGCTTGGGATTGTGGGCAGGGATGCTCTCAAGGAAGGTCTAAGCATAGTAGGGAGTTTTTTAGGGGGAGACTCTGAGGGAAAAGTAAGGGCTGTATTGAGCTGCCAGCTATGCTCAAAGCGGCAGTCATAAGCCTGAGTATCCTCTGCCCAACTTTGTGGTGCTATTCATTATCTTGTGAATTCTTTCCTTTCTTCCTTTCTTTTCTTTATTATTAATTATTTTTCTGAGACAGAGTCTGGCTCTATTGCCCAGCCTGGAGTGCAGTGGCATGATCTCGGCTCACTGTAACCTCCACTTTCCAGATTCAAGCGATTCTTGTGCCTTGGTCTCCAGAGTAGCTGGGACTACAGACGTGTGCCACAACGCTGGCTAATTTTTTGTACTTTTAGTAGAGATGGGTTTTCACCATGTTGCCCAGGCTAGTTTTGAACTCCTGAGCTCAGGCAATGCACCTACCTCTGCCTCCCAAAATGCTAGGATTACAGGTGTGAGCCACCACACCTGGCCATGAACTTCTTCTTTCCCTTTATTTTCAAAAAAGAATGTTTCATAGTCTGTTTATTTGTGATTAGATTGTGGTTATATTATATTATGGTTATATTGAGTCAGGATTCATATAAAAATTATTTTTGCTATACATTGCTATATAGAGAGTAAAAGAAAATTTCATAATGGTCCTCTCTGGGATCATTCCTTGGGCCTAATGGATAGAAAACATGTCAAATGTAGACTATAAGGTAGGTAATTAGTTGAGAACACAGAAGCAAATATACTTACACAGGATGTGAGGACCACTTTTTCAACTATTAAGGACAAATGTCTCTTTCTTCATTCATGTTCTTATAGGGAGACTAGGACTTCAGTTCCACTTCAGAGGAGCGTGAACTATTGGGGGAAAAAACCCTTCTGGTGCCACTGACCTCATATTATTCTCTCTTCCTCATGGGTGGCTGATGGATTACTCTAATTGCTGAGATTTTAATAGCCTGTACTCCACTAGGCTTCAGGGTTACCTGACATCAGGAACAATGACTTACAAAAGTGAGACGTGCCACTTCTTCAAAGAGACACATCTTCCCTATGTAATGTTCATTCATACCTCTCCTTTTGTCCCCATTAGTAAGGCTGCCATTGTGAGGTGATTCCACCCATTTGGAACCCCTCCATTTAGGATTGGTTGAGTAAGTTCACACAGGCCAAGGAGATAGGAAACACTACCACGTTCTCCAACCTGGCTTGAGCATTCATGAAGTCCAGCATTTGAAACCGTATTCAGCTCTCATATTTTACTCAGAACCCTTCATGGGAGGAGAGAAAACCAAAATGTGTTTACGTGTTGAGAACATGAAAAAGATGAGTAAGGAACCCACCTTTCTGTGAACCTTCTCTCCACATTTCTTCTGACACCATTAGTCACGCACTGCAAAGTCGGGAGGAAGCAGAAAGAAGATGGGTTTTGCAATGTTGAGAGTGGTGCTGAGATTATTTTGATGTTAGCAGAATTAACTTCTCTTGAGTTGACTTTTAGACTTCACGTAACCTATCTGTTGGCACTACGAGATGATTAGCATTTCCTCATGGTTTTTATGGCAACCTGTTCTCTTTCCTAGTGACATGACCGTAGAACCCAGAGAGGCAGCAGATAATGGAGGCAGGGATACTAGGACAGAGAATATTTGACTATTTGAAGTGCTGGCTTCATTTTCAGTGGACTGAACACTTTCCCAAAATGTAATTAATTCCTGCATATTTTTACAGTGAGGAATCTGATGGAAAGCTTATCAAAGACAGCCTGATCCAGCTGAGATGTCACTTTACATGGAAGTTGTTAATTGAAGCCCCTGAAATTCCTGATTTAGAAAACAGGATCTGGGAAGAGATTCAGTTCCTGGATACCAAATACAATGTGGGAATACACAACCTACTAGCCTATGTGAAACACCTGAAAGGCCAGAATGAGGAAGCCCTGGTGACCTTGAAAAAGGCTGAAGACTTAATCCAGAAAGAACATGCCAACCAAGCAGATATGAGAAGTCTGCTGACCTGGGGCAACTTTGCCTGGGTGTATTACCATATGGGCAGACTGGCAGAAGCCCAGACTTACCTGGACAAGGTGGAGAACACTTGCAAGAAGTTTGCAGATCCTTCCTGCTATAGAATGGAGTGTCCAGAGATGGACTGTGAGGAAGGATGGGCCTTGGCGAAGTGTGGAGGGAAGAATTATGGACGGGCCAAGGCCTGCTTTGAAAAGGCTCTGGAAGGGGACCCTGAAAACCCTGAATTCAATACCGGGTATGCGATCACTGTCTATCGCCTGGATAACTTTAACATAGCAGCAGAGAGGAATGAGACGTTTTCTCTGCACGTCCTAAAACGAGCTATCAGGCTAAATCCAGATGATGTATATATTAGGGTTCTCCTTGCCCTGAAGCTTCGGGATGGAGGACAAGAAGCTGAAGGAGAAAAGTACATTGAAGAAGCTCTGACCGGTATGTCTTCTCAGACCTACGTCTTTCGATATGCAGCCAAGTTTTATCGAAGAAAAGGGTCTGTGGATAAAGCTCTTGAGCTCTTAAAAATGGCCTTGGAGGCAACACCCACTTCTGCCTTCCTGCATCACCAAATGGGGCTTTGCTACAAGGCACAAATGATCAAAATCAAGGAATCTTGATTTTGACAAACTGGCAGTCTAGAGAGCAAGATAGGGAAAGTGTGAACAGATTGGTTCAACTGGCTATATGCAAATTTGAAAAGACTATAATGTTAAAGCCCACATTTGAGATGGCCTATGTTGACCTGGCTGAAATGTATGCAGAAATAGGCCACCACAGAAAGGCTGAGGAACATTTTCAGAAAGTGTTACGCATGAAGATCTTTGAAGATCAGCTAAAGCAAGAGATTCATTACCACTACGGCTCTTTCCAAGAACACCATGGGAAATCTGAAGATAAAGCAATCACCCACTATTTAAAAGGTTTGAAAATAGAAAAAATGTCCCATTCCAGGGAAAGACTTCTCAATGCTTTAGAGAAATTGGCCAAAAAATGTATTCACCAGAATATACGGGTTGTGGAAAGTGTCAGCCTCCTTGGGCTCATCCACAAATTGAAAGGAGAAGTAAGTGATGCCTTGCTGTGCTATGAGAGGGCTCTGAGGCTGGCTGCTGACCCGAACCCTATGTTTTAACATAGAGGTCACCATTATCCGTTTAATGGTCTTATAACTAAATAGAACAACTATGAAATTAAATAATGCAAACTTAAAGCTGTTGGAACTTTACCTTATTTTGAGCCTTGAGAGGAATGTGGCTGTGTGGCCTGAGTTATGTAGCATGCAACTGCAACTTCTGCTTTTTCCTGTAAATGATCAAGAAAGGCCTTGTGGCACCAGACACAAGACCCCCTGAAAGTATCATCCTTCCTGATGGAATGGTAAAGCAATCTTTCTTGGAATGTAGCAAGTAATAACCGATCAAATTGCTTATACGGAAAATGCTGCAACCCTGTTTACTGCCTGTGTAAGTTGAACCTTAACTTCCCCACTTTGGTATGCTAACTCCAATCATTAGGTGTCTGTGTTTCCTGAGTGCTTACCCTCAAGCTTTGTGCTCAAATAAACTCTATACTTAATCATAGTTTCTTAATCCCATTATTTGAGATTCAGACAACAGTCTTTCCCAATTGCTGCCTTCAAAAATGTATAACCTGATGAAATACAAAATACTTTGGTACAACACATACTCTATTGCCTGGCCACCCCCCTCATTCTTTTCTCTTCAATCCATGTGTCTGTGGCAGGAGCATCTATTCTTCCACAACACATCCCTGCATTCATTGACCAAGGGTTATTAATGCTGTTTTAGGCAACTACATCTGCTGAGACAATGAGAATCATTTTCCTTAAAATTTTGCCTTTGGAATGAGCAGTTTTCATCCTCAGTCTCCCAAACAAAGGAGACCTAAACATGGAAGGTTTCTATTCCATGTGGCCAGGGTCACTGACCTGCAACAAAACCTAAGAGCAAAACAAATGAGCAAAGACAAGAGTTAGAAAGGAGGGAATTTCAGGAGTTCTACAGCATTCTAGCTGGACTTCTATTTCCCAAGGCCCTACTGTAGCCAAGACCTGCTGGTCAGTGAGCCAGGCCTAAAACCTTAAAATAAACTCAAATTTTTGCTTACATGTGTCCAGCTGCTGGTAATCACAAGGGATCTACGCAACCCAAACACATTGCTGGACATTTATTCACACCTGAGATCACACCTAAAATCACACATCTAAGATCACACTTGAGAGCTTTGCTAAGATCACAAATTCTTGGAGTGTATTTTATTGGTGATATTCAAATATGTGTATTTTATGTTTGGTTTCAAATAGAAAAATGCAGAACCAACTTACACAGCATTAGAAGGCCTGAAGCAGAGGAAGTGATGGGAATAGAAACCTGACCAAGAATTTTTATAATTTTTATTTATTTATTAGAGTCAGGGTCTTGTGATGTTGCTCAGGCTAGAGTGCAGTGGCTGTTTACAAGCACAGTCATAGCACGCTGTAGCCTTAAATTCCTGACCTCAAGCTTCCCTCCTCAGCCACCTGAGTAGCCAAAACCATAGGTGCATGCCACCATGTACCACTTCCTACCAAGAATTTTAAAAAATACTAAGGAGGCATTTACTACTATAGGCCATGGGATTGGAAGATTGACTTACGTTACTTAGATCCTTGAGAGCTGGGATTGACCAATGATGGAGACTTGGGAGTGTGGGGAGACATGGCAGGGGAGTGGAGTCATTTGGATGACACCTGGAAAGCACAGGAGTAACACTTTTTTCACCTTTGTTGATAGTGAACAAAGAACATACTTATTAAATTTAACCAGAGGAAACTACTATTGACTTTTTCCCGTAAACAAGGTGTGATTCAGGCTCACCTGGCCTCTGAATTCCTTACCCGTAACTGCCACAGAGCTTCTTGTAGGGGAGATTTGCCTCCATTCATGGAATTAATCTAAGTGTGAAATCTGAGGACATATCTCTACTAATTAGAAAACACAGAGACAATGTTCTTCTAACTGGACAACTTTAAGCTTTCGTTTGGCTCAGTTGTGTAATTGTTAGTAAACTGAGAGCTATTTGCTCCTTAGCTACTGGTTACTCTTGGCAAAAAGAAGTAACAAGAGAGTTATATTCCTCTTGGCTGAATTCATCACAACTGAAGTAAAATTACTCAGCTAGTTAGTAAGTTGTCAGGAAATTAGGTTGTATTGAATCAAATTCACTCATTAATTAATATTGAAACCTTCCCACCACTCCAGGTACTGGAGCCAAAACCTTTTCCCTTAGCAACTGAGTCTACTTAATAGAGTTTATGAGTCTGTGGGTATATGAGTGTGTTTGTGTGTGTGTGTATGAGAGAGAGAGTGTGTGTGGGGGGGTGGTGTATGTGTTTGGATGAGCACCAGGTAAGTCTTAAAACTATTTTAGGTTGGGTGCAGTGGCTCACGCCTGTAATCCCAGCTCTTTGGGAGGCCAAGGCAGGCGGATCATGAGATCAGGAGATCAAGACCATCCTGGCTAACACAGTGAAACCCCATCTCTACTAAAAATACAAAAAATTAGCCGGGCATGGTGGCAGGCGCCTGTAGTCCCATCTACCAGGGAGGCTGAGGCAGGAGAATGGCATGAACCCAGAGGTGGAGCTTGCAGTGAGCCGAGACCGTGCCACTGTACTCCAGTCTGGGCAACAGAGGGAGACTCTGTCTCAAAAAATAAATAAATAAAACAAATAAATAAAAATAAACTATTTTAACAACATCAATTCACCATACCCTGTGAACGTAAGAGGGACTCAATAAACAATTATGGATTGGTTGGCTGAATATCATCTAAAGTGCTGCTTTTATCAGTGGCTTCTACATGCAATATGGGCTAGCGAAGAAGAGAGAAAAAATTGGAGGGTATATAAAACTTATATCTACCAGCTTATATTAAAATGAAAACAGTGGATGGATAAATGAAATTTTGTAATGGTTACCAATAAGAAAAAGAGGAAAAAGGAAAGGGACAGCAGTAGGAGCCAGACTTCTCTGTGTTTGTTTTTGCAACCATGTCAGTATTTTGCCTAATTATAAAACCAAATTTATATTTAGAAAAGCAATTCACATATGTATGCTAAATGTTTTATCAATTAATTATACTGAAGGCCCTTTTATGCAAAAGAAAATATAAAATAAAAGGATGCGTGGATAGAGAAATGAGTGGATGAATAGATATGTAATAAAGTAAATATAGTAAAATGTTAACTGTATAATCTAGTTATACAAGCGTTCATTGTAAAATGCTCTCAACTTTTCTCTCCTTGACCATGTATAATAATAAAATGTTTGGATAAAAAGGGCAAATAGCAATATCTCAGCAAACTGACACAAAGGATCTAAAATATACAGGGAATGGTGGATAAAATCACATAGGGAGGAAGGATTCCAAGTGATTTTAAAATGCACTATAATTTGACTCTACATGTTTAATAGGATATAGCTTATTAAAAAATGCAAAAAAAATTCCTTTTTTTTTTTTTTTTTTTGAGACAGCGTCTCACTCTGTCACCCAGGCTAGAGTGCAGTGGCGTGATCTCAGCTCACTGCAATCTCTGCCTCCTGGGTTCAAGTGATTCTCCTGCCTCTGCCTCCTGAGTAGTTGGGATTACAGGTGGGTGCCACCACCCCAGCTAATTTTTCTATTTTTGGTAGAGACGGGTTTCGCCATGTTGGCCAGCCTGGTCTCGAACCCCTGACCTCAGGTAATCCACCCGTCTTGGCCTCCCACAGTGCTGGGATTACAGGTGTGAGTCACCGCACCTGGCCAAAAAAAAAATTCTTAAACTCTACTTAGCACCATTCTGGAGGTGTTTTGTTAAATTTGTTATTCAGAGATGGTTGTTGGTGTATTATGTAATAGATCACATGAAAAATTAAGTTGATATCACTTAGAAAAGGAATGTTCAGTTTGGGAGGAAAAATACGTATGTAAGATTTTTTATGTTAAGTAAAAAAATCCAGTGTACCTGAGTTTGTAAGATTCATGACATATTTTATTTTCAAAACATATACACAGCATCCATGTCATTTTCCTGGTTTTAATATTGTACTACAGTTATATAATATGTCACTATTTGGGGAAGTTGGATGAAAAGTACACAGGATCTTTTCTGAAACTTCTTGTGTCTATAGTTGTTTCAAAATATGCCTGAAATGTAAAAAAAAAAAAAAAAAAAAAAAAAAAAAAAAAAAAAAAAAAAAAAAACACACACACACACACACACACAAAAAGCTGATAAAAATTCTAGTAGTACTTGAATAGGTCGCAGTAAACCCAACTGTGGGTCAAGGTGGGCTGAGTGCTATCGTGGGCTGAGAGGTCTCTTGAAGTTTCATGAGAAGATATGTAAGTCATCAAATCATTTACAACGATACAACGAAGAATTTCTGGAGTCCGAGTCCTCTCTCCAGTTTAGGAAAAATCTCAGAAGCCAACAAAATAGTTTTCATGCAGTGGTCAGAACACTGAGAATTACATTCCTCAGAAAATAGGCTATAGCTAAAAATATCTTTCTGATTGAATACATTCAAAAGAGTATATAACATGTAATTAGCAGAGATATTCCCATTGTTAAATGTTAAATTATACATTAAAAAAAGAAATATCTAGAAACTTGACTTTTATGATTATCTGAAAAAATCTAAGGAAAATCAAAGATGCAGGAAAATGGAAATGGATTGATGACTTCAGTTAAGCCTTTGGTTTTTATGATCCTAGCATGAAAGCATCTTGTATGTCTTTCATGTCACTACAGTGCCTTCATTTAACTATGATTACCAAAAAACAAGTACAGTAGCAACTTCTGCAGTACAAACTGATGGAAAGCACTACTGAGGGGACAGAGAAGCCCAAGGAAGTAGTACCACCTAGGGGCTGAATTGGTTTCTAACAAGAAATCAGCTTTTCATTAGGTAACCAGGTCACTAGATACTATTCTACCTGGTCATTAGCAAGCTGACAAGAGATTGTAGACTATAAGAGATGACCTTAGAAAAGACAGGGTCAACTTCTATGGAGCCCATTCCTTAATAAGCTGTGATTGGATATTTCAGACCCTTCAACAGACATGGCTTAGCATCTGTCCATATTATAATTTAAAAAATATATACTCAGAATAACATTCTTTTTCCATATCATCCTGTGAATGAAGAGGAGACTGAGGAGCTGACTACCCATTGTGTAGGTGAGGAAACAAGGCATGGAGTAGTAAAATACTGAATCTGGGCCTCACAGAACAGGAAGTGGGTTCAGGGATTGAGTCCCATCTCTCTCAGTCAGAATTTCAGACATAGATAGACATTAGGGATAATCGAGGCCCTGGTTCCCAGCGCAGGTCTGCATCAAAATCACCTGAAGATTTCTTTCTCTTTCTTTTTGAGACGGAGTTTTGCTCTTGTTGCCCAGGCTAGGAGTGCAGTGAAATGGCACGATCTCGGCTCACCACAACCTCCGCCTCCCAGGTTCAAGCGATTCTCCTGCCTCAGCCTCCCAAGTAGCTGGGATTACAGGCTTGTGCCACCATGCCCGGCTAATTATGTATTTTTAGTAGAGACGGGTTTCTCCATGTTAGTCAGGCTGGTCTCCAACTCCCGACCTCAAGTGATCCGCCCGTCTTGGCCCCCCAGAGTGCTGGGATTACAGGTGTGAGCCACTGTGCCCAGGCTGAAGATTTCTTTTTAATACTGAGCTGGGGGCCTGTACCTAAGGATATGTTCAGATTGGTCTGGGATGGGGCGTAGTTAGCATTATTTTTGAAATTTACCTGACTGATTCTAATGTGCAGTGAGGGTTGAGATCTGTCAACCTATTCCAAATGACTTATCAGCTGAGGAAATTGAGATTCATAGAGGTGAAGCAGTTTATCATAACTGGTCAGTCCCTTGCAGGGCCCAGCTTAGACTCCTGGCAATGAACACACAACCTAGTGCTGAAATTTCATTTTCTAAAAGTTTTGTTCTCTCTGGTTCCCATTTTCTTGTTTATCTGTACACACACACACACACACACACACACACACACACGATTAGCTTTTCTTTCTTTATTATTGTTCTATCCTGTTTCCCTCTTGGGTTTGTTTGTCCCAAAGAGACACTAAGCAAGATTCTGAATACCTAATCAGCCTGGGCCAGAGTCCCATAGAACCAAGACTGCTGCCAAATTCACAGCAATGGCAAGATAAACTTTTTGCTCGTATCTCTGCTTGCTGTCTAGTGCATTGGCAAATTGAAAACCCATTTTTTTTTCCGTAAGAATTCCAAAGACATCTTGCTCCCCAAGAGGAGATGTTTTCTAATTCATCTATTTCAACATTTGCTTGTGGCCTGATCATGTATCTGAGTGCATGACAAAACCTGTCCTATTAGTTCAGAAATTCTTATTTGTGTAGA
This sequence comes from Piliocolobus tephrosceles, assembly GCF_002776525.5. Taxonomy (NCBI): domain Eukaryota; kingdom Metazoa; phylum Chordata; class Mammalia; order Primates; family Cercopithecidae; genus Piliocolobus; species Piliocolobus tephrosceles. The sequence continues at coordinate 44,245,626 of NC_045442.1, read as the reverse complement.
ACTTTCTAACTAGTTGTTGAACTCTCTGTGGAAGCTTACAGAACTGGTGAGAGCTGACGTGGGAGATGAGTCTGGCAGGGAGCTGAGCAGAAATTGTTTAGATCTGGCAGTGTGCCCAGTTAAGTGTTTCCAAAAGGAAAACACTCTGTACCTGCTCCTCTTCTGCTTCTTATTTTAAAAGACAAAGTAGGTAGCTTTATTTTAAGGAAGCATTGTTTTTATTTATTGTTGTTGTTGTTGTTATGATTATTTGAGACAGGGGCTCACTCTGTTGCCCAGGCTGGAGTGCAGGGTGTGACCATGGCTCACTGCAGCCTCTGCCTCCTGGGCTCAAGTGAGCCTCCCACCTCAGCTTCCTGGGTAGCTGGGACCACAGACACACACCACCACACCCAGCTTTTTTGTTTGTTTGTTTGTTTTTTGTAGAGTTGGGGGTCTCACTATGTTGTCCAGGCTGGTCTACAATTCCTGGGCTCAAGTGATCCTCCCACCTTGTCTTCCAAAATGCTGGGACTTACAGGCCTGAGCCAATGCACCTGGACAAGAATCTTTTTTTTTTTTTTTTCTTTTGAGATGGAGTCTTGCTCTGTCACCAGACAGGGGTGCGGTGGTGTGATCTCGGCTCATTGCAACCTCCACCTCCTGGGGGGTTCAAGCAATTCCCCTTCCTCAGCCTCCCAAGTAGGTGGGACTATAGGCGTGCACCACCATGCAGGGCTAATTTTTTGTATTTTAGTAGAGACAGGGTTTCACCATGTTGACCAAGATGGTCTCCATCTCCTGACCTGGTCATCTGCTCACCTTGGCCTCCCAAAGTGCTGGGATTACAGGCATTAGCCAACGTGCCCAGCCAAGAATCATTATTTTTAACTTGATGACTGAAAATAAGGATAATAATAATCACCACTTACTTGCATGCTTCCATGTGCCAAGTAGTTGCTAACTATTTAAACTCAAATTCCATGAACTGTAGTTGAGGTTGTACTGGAATTTGATTCAGAAGACAGTGTCCATGCTGCAGGAATAGAGGGCTCTCTATTCCAAACCATAGCTCCTTGCCTTTACCTCCTGCCTAAGTCATCAGGGGTTAGAAGGCTCTCTAGGTATTGCCCTCTTTCCTTCATTCCTAAACCAGATTGGTTACTTATTTCCATCAAGCTGAAACCAAAAGTAGCAACCAAAAGCCTTATTCCTCAATTAAGAGTAGATTTTTATATTTGATAGTAGATTCCTTCTAAATATAGAAACTGAAAATAGAGCTACCTCCTTCAATTCCCATTTTTCTGTGTAGTCATCCAGAATCCAGCCACCAACTGCCACAATAGGCAACAACGGACTGATGTTCTTTAGGGAGGATGCGAATCTGGATCCAAATGCTGGCCAGTGATTGGGTTTCTGCAGCACTAGAAACATCTATGGTTGCAGGTCTGCAGTTTATCTGTTTTATCAAAATAGAAACAAAGTTTCATTTTCCCCCAAGCAGGAATTCAGCTAGCTTTACTTTCACTTTCTCGTTTCGGTTTCCCAGGTTTCCAACTTGCAAGGACACACCCACAGCTTACACCATTGGCTGTTGTTTAGCTCCCTTATATAACCCTGTCTTGGGGTTTAAATGTAACTGAAAATCCACAAGACAAAACAGCCAGATCTCAGAGGAGCCTGTCTAAGCAAAACCCTGCAGAACAGCTGCCTAATTCACAGCAACCATGAGGTAAGGACTTCTTTGCTTCTCTGCCATAATATCTAATATTTTTGAAAAAATGGTAATTAAATACTATTTCAACAGGTTAGATCTCAGTGAGGTCAGGTTTTCTAATTCCTCAATTTGAGTATCTGCTTATGGACTGAATGTGTGCATGCATGTGTGTGCACGTTCGCACATACATAAATTGTTTAATTAATGCATTTTTAGTTTGTTAGTGTGAACTTGAGGAAGTTTACCTCATGCTGTAGCCCAAAGAAGGGGAGGGAAATGGGAAAAGAGTTTTTGCAGGAAGGGAGAAAATGATCCCAATCTGAGAGATTCCTTCCCATCAGATTCAATTCTGTCTGATCTGGGGAAGGAATGGTTAGCTTGTCTGGGTAGAGGCATTGCTTTCTGCTGGTTTCTTATCACAGAGAAAAAGCAGGACCCACAAGACTGTGAAAGCCTCAGTCTTGCAGCCTCTCTGATGTCTTGTGGGTAATACAGAGGAGATGTGGTAGGAAAAGCTCACAGCCTTCCTCCGTAGGCTTCTGGTCTCACTTTCTGCACTTCTGGCCTCTTACAACAGGTTTTCTTAATCAGACTGAGCTTAAGATAAACAGATTGCCTCTTCCCTGGAAAATCCAGGCTCTTGGTATATCCTTGACTGAAGATGATCCACATCTGCTTGGGAAGATCCATATCTTCCTTACCTAAAGGGCTTCATGTAGGAATTCCTCAGCTGATTTAAAAACTGTTACTTAGGCCAGGCGAGGTGACTCACGCCTGTAATTCCAGCACTTTGGGAGGCCAAGGTGAGCAGATCACCTGAGGTCAGGAGTTCGAGACCAACCTGGCCAACATGGTGAAACCCTGTCTCTACTAAAAATACAAAAATTTAGGCATGGTGGTACTCAGGAGGCTGAGAATCGCTTGAACCCGGGAGGCAGAAGTTGCAGTGAGCTGAGATTGCACCACTGCACTCCAGCCTGGGCAACAGTGAGACTCCGTCTCAACAAAACAAAACAAAACAAAACACCATTAGTTAATACTGATTTGTAAATTTTCCCCTCAGTGCTCCAGTGGTCAAAATTTTGAAGGGGTAAAAATTCCAGAAAATGCACATTACAGGCCTATGATGAACCCTCCTCTGTAAACAGATGGAGTGGGTGCTGATAATTAAATCATAATAATATTAAATGTTCTAAAGGTAGTTATCACTTTCTGAATTCTTATTAAGTGCCAGCCTGGCTTCTAAAAGTGTTATGTAAATTATTCCATTTAATTCTCAAAAGATACTTACGAGGCAGGTACTTACACAGTCATGCATCATGTAACAATGAGGATACACGCTGAGAAATTTAGCTGTTAGGCAATTTCATCATTGTGCAAACATCAAACCTAGATGGTATAGCCTACTACACACCTAGGCTATAAACCTGTGCAGCATGTTACTGTACTGAATACTGTAGGCAACTGCAACACAATGGCAAGTATTTGTTTATCTAAACATATTTAAACATAGAAATGGTACAGCAAAAGTGTGGCATTAAAATCTTATAGGACCACCACCAAATATGTGGTTCTTTGTGGACTAAAATATCATTATGCAGTGCATGGCTGTATCATCCTGATTTTACAATAAAGAATGTTAGATTTAGAAATGTTAAGATCACATAGACAATAAGTGGTAGCTTTGAGATATGGACCAGGATCTCTACATTCAATGATATTTCATTAAACCTTTAAATCAATGTTTCTCAAAGGGCGCCAGTGGGGGCTCATGAGATTTTTTTCAGATGGCAAACTCGTTTGCTTTTATGTTTTCCTGCTTTTATGTTTATGTCAACATGTACTACAGAAAAAAAATGTATATATATGTATATATACTTTGTTGAATTTTATTCAGTTTAGCAATGTAATTTTTTATTGTGATAACATACATGTAAAATAAAATTTATCATTTTAATTACTTTGAAGTATACAATTTAGTAGTATTTAGTATATTCATGATACTACTGTTCAGTCATCATCACTATCTAGTTCAAGAACATTTTTCTCACTATGTGGAGAAACTCCATAGCCATTAAGCAGTCACTCCCTACTTGCCCCTTTCCCCAGGCGCCAGCAACTGTTAATCTGCTTTCTGTCTCTATGGATTTGCCTATTGTGGATGTTTCATATAAATGGAAACACATGCTATGTGGTTATACTGGATTTTTATAATTTTATATTTCCTAAGCGTCCCTTTTTGAATATTAAGTTGGACTTTCTCATTCCAGAAGCGGGGCTCAGTCACCCTTGACACAGTTTCTAGTTCTTCACCTTTTTCCAGTTCCTCAATGTGATCGATCCAGATATCTGCTTTATATAACTACCTCCTGGTGACCACTTTCCTATAGCATAGCAGGGTATGACCTATTGGACTTGCCCCAACTGACCTCACCCCCCCATATGGACCAGGTAGATGCGCTGCAGTGACCACCTCTCGGTCACAGCATGACCCCTTGGCAAAACTTGCACCTGCTTACTCTAAACCCACCAAATAGAACTCTCCGCAGGAAACCCACCTAGGTAACACCCTGGCCTCCCATAAAGGCTTGGGCCTACATTCCCCACTCGCTGGTTGAGCATGCATGTCCTCAATGGTTCCCCCTCTCCCATTGGCCCTGCAAGGCATATTGCCCTCTTCTTTCTGGATCTGTAAGTAATAAGCTGCTTGTGTTATTTCACATACTTTTTTTTTTCAGTTGCCTCCTTTGTATCTCACCTGACCAACACACTCAAACCCAACTTCTTCACTGATCATGGCTTTCCGAGAGAGTGGCTATCTCGGCAGAAATAAACTAAACACATGTCAGGCAAGAACCACAAGGGCATCTGCCCAGTATGAACAAGTTTCCTATAAAAGGGGACACCTACACATAGATCAGACACTTAGGCATTAGGCTGTTCATCAAAATAAAGAAACATCCCAGGAAAGACACATTGTAAATGTGCCTTTAGACATTAGGCTATTCATCAAAATAAAGAAATACCCCAAGAAAGGCACATTGTAAATATCCATGACCAAATACCCTGGAGCTCTTTCAAGGCAGGGCTATAGATTGTAGCCACTCTCATGAGAGAGACCTCAAGACCAAATTAGGAAAAAAAAAAAAAAATACAACAGTGACCTTTTGGATCAGTTTTTTTCATTTAGTGTAGTGCTGTCAAGGTTTATCCCTGTTGTGTCATGCATCAGTACTTCATTCCTTTTTGTGGCTACATAATATTCCACTTTAGGGATATATTAACATTTTTCTATCCATGGGTTGGTGAACATGTGGGTTGTTTCCATTTTTTCGCCATTATGAATAATACTGCTATGAACATCTGTGTGCAAGTTTTTATTTGAACACCTGTTTTTAATTATCTTAAGTATATATCCAGATGTGGAACATCCAGGAATGTGTCATATGGTAAATATTATGTTTAACTTATTGAGGTACCACCACATTGTTTTCCACAGCAGCTGCATCATTTTACATTTCCACCAGCAATGTATGAGGGTTTCAATTTCTCCACATCCTTATTGTCTTAGTCCTTTTTGTGTTGCTATAGAAGAATACCTGAAGCTGGGCAATTTCTAAAGAAAAAAGGTTTATTTAGCTTATAGTTCCACAGGTTGTACAAGAAGTATGGTGCTGGCATCTTCTCAGCTTCTGTTGAGGGCTTTGGTGCTGTGTCAAAACACACTGGAGAAGGTCAAAGGGGAAGCACATACAAAGAGGGTCTAAACCCAGGGAGCATCCTGACATTATAACAACCCATTCTCAAAGGATTAATTCATTCCCCCAAGAACCAATCCAGTCTCATGAGAATGAGAATTCACTCACTGCTACTAGAATGGCACCAGGTCATTCATGAGAGACCTACCTCTATGATCCAAACACATCCCACTAGGCCCTACCTCCAAAATTGTGACACTAGAGATCAAATGTCAGTAGGAGATTTGGTGGGGACAGTCAAACTATACCAAAACCATAGCACTTGTCAATACTTGTTCACCTATTCTCCTTTTTTAAAATTATTATTGTAGCCAACTTACTGGGTGAGAAGTGATACCTCATGGTTTTGGTTAGCATTTTTCTAGTGGCTAATGATGTTGAGAGTCTTTTCATGTGTTTGCTAGTCCTTTGTGATTATTCTTTGGAGAATTGTCTACTGAAGTCCTTTGCTCATTTTTAAATTGGGTTGCTTGTCTTCTTGTTGATGAGCTGTAAGTATACTTACATATATTTCTCCATACATGAGTGATGACACACAAACAAATATAAAAGGATTTGGTTCTTTATAAAACAAAAAATAGGGTAGTGTTTTGGACACTTCTTTACAATTCACTTTTCTTGATTAACTGTATATTATGAAAGTCCATCAAACTCAACTAGTTTTGATCTAATTCATGTAGTCTAGTGGCTACTTAATATTCTATGGTATAGATATACTTAATTAATTTAACCATTCCCTATTAATATATCCATTTTGTTGCTAATATATACAGTGTTGGTAATGAATATTCTTGAGCATACATCCTTATGTACTAGTGATTTTTTTCTGGGAGATAGATTCTGAGGAGTGGAATTACTTTGTTGAAGGAAATGTAATTTTAATGACCATCATTAATTTTAATTTTGATTTTAAAATTAAAATTTTGATTTTAATATTAAAATTTTGATTTTAATATTAAAATTTTGATTTTAATATTAAAATTTTAATTTTAATTACTTTAAATTTTCATGACTATCATCAGATTGATCTTGAAGGCCATAATAATTCATGGCTTCAGAAATTGTGTCCTCATCCATTTAAACTCTTGCCAATCTGAGTGGAATAAAGTTATAAATTATGGCTTCTTTAATTTGCATTTCTCTAATGACTAGAGGCTTAGGGCATCTTTTTTCTTTTTATAGAGACAGGGTCTTACTGTGTTGCCCGGACTGATCTTAAACTTCTGACCTCATGCAAATCTCCTGCCTTGGCCTCCCAAAGTGCTAGGATTATAGGCATGAGTCATTGTCCTGATCCAGAGCATTTTTTTTTTTCGTATTTATTGGCCATTTATATTTGCTCTTCTACAAATTTTCTATTCATATAGATTTCCAGTGGTCTGTTGAACAATACCAATTTGCAAAACACTTTATATATTACAAATGAGAATCTTCTCCATATTAAAAACATTTTCCATATTTTTATTGTTTTTCTCTTTACTTTGTTTAGAGCACCTTTGCCATAAATAAATCATAAATTGTTTCATTATGGTAAAACATATATAACATAAAATTCATAATTTTAACCATTTTTAAGTGTACAGTTCTATGACATTAAATACATTCACTTTATTGTGCAGCCATGACCACCATCCATCTCCAGAAAATTTTCATCTTCCTAAACTGAAACTCTGTACTCATTAAACAATAATTTCCTATTCCCTCCTCCCGCAGTGTGGAGGATCAGTCAGAGTGATGGGAAAGAATGCAAACCTTCTGAAAGTTCAGAAGGTTCTGCAGAGCCCTGGAGGAGAAGAGCTGAAGGCAGCTGTTCTATAACCCTGAGGCAGAGGGCAAGGAGTAGGTACAAGGGAGTGTGGGGGAATTTATCTTAAACAGGCTTGTTTACTTATAGATGTTAATTACCTACAGGTTGTGTTGGCCCCAAGTTTTTGGCATTGTGCCTGCTCTGAATAAAAGTAAGCATCTCCAGCTGCCCGGAGATGTTCTCTGGCCATTAGAGCCAGGCAGTCACCTCACTGCTTTTACACTGCATACCTGTGTCTGAGTACTCATTTCATCCGTCAGTCAGGGTCTGCGGGACAGACCCTGTTAATCACTGTTCTACTTTCTGTCTTTATGAATGTGACCACTGTAGGTACCTTATATAAATTGAATCACATAATATTGTCCTTTTGTGACTGGCTTATTTCACTTAACATAACACCTTCAAAGTTTATCCATGTTGTAACATGTATCAGAATGTCTTTTCTTTTTCAAGGCTGAATATTCCATTGTATGTATATACCACATTTTGTTTATCCATTCATCCATCAATGGACACTTAAGTTGCTCCTACCTTTTGCTGTGTGAATAATGCTGCTATGAATATGGACAAATAAATATCTGCTTGAGTCCCTGCTTTCACTTCTTTTTGGTTATAAAACCAAAAGTGGAATTGCTGGATCAAATGGTAATTATATGGCTAATTTTTTTGAGGAATTACCATACCATTTTTCACAGCACTTGCCCCCTTTTACATTCCTACTAGCAGTGCACAAGTGTTTCCATTTCTCTAGATTCTCACCGATATTTGTTATTTCCTGTTTTTTTTTTTTTTTTTTAAATAATAGCTAACCTAACAGACATGAAGTGGTATCTCATTGTGGTTTTTATTTGCATTTCACTAATGATTAGTGATATTGAGCATCTTTGCATATGCTTATTGGCCATTTCTATATTTTCTTTGGGGAAATGTCTATTTAAGTCCTTTGCACATTTTTTTATCGTTGTTTTTTGTTGCTAAGTTGTAGAGTTTCTTTATCTATTCTGTATATTAATTCCTTATCAGATACACGATTTGCAAATATTTTTTTTCATTCTGTGATTTGTCTTACCACTCTGTTGATAGTATCCTTCCATGCATAAAAGTTTTTAATTTTGGTGAAGTCCAGCTTAACTATTTTTACTGTTATTGCTTGTGATTTTGGTATCATATCTAACGAATCATTGCCAATTGCCAAATACAATGTTGTGAAGATTTTTCCTTAAGTTTTCTTCTGAGTTTTATAATTTTAGGTCTTACATTTAGGTCTTTCATCCATTTTGAGTTAATTGTTATATATGGCATAAAGTAAGGGTCCATCTTTACCCTTTTACATCTGTATATCCAGCTTTCCCACATTGTTTATTGAAAAAACTGACCTTTTCCCATTAGAAGGTCTTGACATTCTTACTGAAAATCATTCCGCCATTGTTATGGACTGAATTGTGCACTCCCAACCCACCCCTACCCCAAATTCTTACGTTGAAGCCTTAACCCTTATGTTGAACTGTTATTTGGAGATAGAATCTAAAAAGAGGTAATAAAGGTCAAATAAAATCGCAAGAGCAAGGCCTTAATCCAACAGAGCTGGTGTCCTTAGACACCAAAGCTCACTCTCTCTCTCTCTCTGCCACCGAGGAAAGGCCACTTTAGGATGCAGCAAGAAGTAGCCATCTGCAATCCAGGAAGATATTCCTTGCCAGCAACCAAACTGGTTGTCACCTTCGTCTAGGACTTCTAGCCTCCAGAACTATAAGAAAATAAATTTCTGTTGTTTAAGACATCCACTCTGTTATATTGAGTTATGACAGTCTGAGCTAACTAATACAGCCAGATAAGTAAGGGTTTTTTTCAGGGCTTTCTATTCTATTTCACTGGTCTATATATCTGTCTTTATGTCAATGCTGTAATGTTCTGATTACTGTAGCTTTGTAGTAAGTTTTGAAATCAGAAAGTGTGAGACATCCAACTTTGTTCTTTTTCAAGATTGCTTTGGCTATTTGAGATCCCCTGAGATTTCATATGAATTTCATGTTGAATTTTTCTATTTCTGCAAAAAACATCATTGGGATTTTTATAAAGATTGCATTGAATTTGTAGATCACTTTGGGTAGTATTGGGTAGTATTGACACCTTAATATTATGTCTTCTAATCCACTAAATGTCTTCTAATCTTCTAAAGAACAGAGGATGTCTTTCCATTTATTCATAGCTTCTTTAATTTCTTTCAGCAGTCTTATAGTTTCCAGTGTACAAGTCTTTTGCCTCCTTGGTTAAGTTTATTGCTAAGTATTATCTTATTTTTGATGCCATTGTAAATGGGATTGTTTTCTTAATTTCCTTCTGGGATTTTTTAATTGTTACTGTAGAGAAATATGACTGATTTTTCATGTAGATTTTGTACCCTGCAGTTTTGCTGAATTTATTTGTTAATATGTAGAATCCTTAGAATTTTCTCTATATAAAATTATGCCATTTGTGAACAGAGATAATCTTACTTCTTCCTTCCTTTCCAAACTTGGATGTCTTGTGTTTCCTTTTCATTCCTAATTGCTCTGACTAGAACTTCCAGTACTATGTTGAATAGAAGTGGTGAAAGCAGCATCTTCCCTCATTCCTGATAGTGGAGGAAAAGCTTTCGTTTTTTCACCATTGAATATGATACTAACTGTGGGTTTTTCATATATGGCTTTAATTGTGCTGAGATCATTCTCCTCTATTAGTAGTCTGTAGTCTGTTGAGTGTTTTTTTCACAAAGGGTGTTGAATTTTGTCAGATGCTTTTTCTGCATCAATTGAGATGGTCATGTATTTTTTCCCTTCATTCTGTTAATGTGATATATTACATTGATTAATTTTTGTATATTGAACTATCCTTTTATATGAAAGTCTCCATTTAGATGACTTTTTTTTTTTTTTTTGTATTTTGAGTAGAGACGGGGTTTCACCATGCTGGTCAGCTGGTCTCAAACTCCTGACCTCAAGTGATCTGCCTGCCTCGGCCTCCCAAAGTGTTGAGATTACAGGCATGAGCCACCGCAACCAGTCTATATGACATTCTTGAAATGACAAAATTACAGAGACGAAGAACAAATTAGTGGTTACCAAGGATTAGGGGAGTAAAGGTGAGGAGGTGACAGATGTGACCATAAAGGGGTAATATGAGGGAGATGTGGTAGTGAAGAGTAGTTTCATTTCTTTGTCAAAGTGGTGGTCTCATAGGTTTACTCACGTGAAAAAAATGACATAGCACTATACAAAAGCATTGTTGTACCAATGTCAATTTTCTAGTTTTGAACTATTGTATTATAGTTGTGTAAGATAGAATCATTGGAGAAATTGGGTGAAGGATACACTGGATCTCTGTACTGTCTTTGCAACTTTCTGTGAATCTATAATTATTTCCAAGTAAAAAAAATGAAAAAAAAAATTAAAACCCTGGTCAAATATTCTCTCTTTCATGTGGTCTTAATTTGTTGCATTCCATGCAGAGTAAGGTCCTAAAGTCAATGTTTCCTAAGGTTCTGCATTTCTAACTGACCTCTGTCCTAGTTATCTTAATATTAAGATAAGAAACTCTTATATGGCATATCATATGCTCTCAGTGTTTTACATGTGTAAGTTTATTAATCCTCACCAAACCGAGTGTGATAAATACCATCATTATCTCCATTCTACAAATAGGACTCTTAAGTACAGAATAGTTACTTGGCTGGAAATTGCTCTAGCTAGCATATGAAGCCAAGCAAACAATATCACTATCAACAGTCCATGAATAACTTAAAAATACATTAACTTTAATGAAATCTAAGTAAGTGAGATCCTTTCAAGGATAAGCACTAAAATACAAGGTGTCTTATCTGATGTTTTTCTTCTGGCAGTTCCTCACCTAACAAAGAAAATCTGTTTTTGTTTTTACAGTACAAATGGTGATAATCATCAGCTCAAGGATAGTCTGGAGCAATTGAGATGTCACTTTACATGGGAGTTATTCATTGAAGATAGTGAAATGCTTGATTTAGAAAATAGAGTCTTGGACCAGATTGAATTCCTAGACACCAAATACAATGTGGGAATACACAACCTACTAGCCTATGTGAAACACCTGAAAGGCCAGAATGAGGAAGCCCTGAAGAGCTTAAAAGAAGCTGAAGACTTAATGCAGAAAGAACATGCCTACCAAGCAAGTGTGAGGAGTCTGGTGACTTGGAGCAACTTTGCCTGGGTGTATTACCACATGGGCAGACTGGCAGAAGCCCAGGCTTACCTGGACAAGGTGGAGAACATTTGTAAGAAGCCTTCAAATCCTTTCCGCTATAGAATGGAGTGTCCAGAAATAGACTGTGAAGAAGGATGGGCCTTGCTGAAGTGTGGAGGAAAGAATTATGAACGGGCCAAGGCCTGCTTTGAAAAGGCGCTTGAAGTGGACCCTGAAAACCCTGAATTCAGCGCTGGGTATGCGATCTCTGCCTATCGTCTGGACGGCTTTAAATTAGCCGCAAAGGGTTACAGGCCGTTTTCTTTGCTTCCCCTAAGGCAGGCTGTCAGTCTAAATCCAGACAATGGATATATGAAGGTTCTCCTTGCCCTGAAGCTTCAGGATAATGGACAGGAAGCTGAAGGAGAAAAGTACCTTGAAGAAGCTCTGGCCAACATGTCCTCACAGACCTACGTCTTTCGATATGCAGCCAAGTTTTACCGAAGAAAAGGCTCTGTGGATAAAGCTCTTGAGTTACTAAAAAAGGCCTTGCAGGAAACACCCACTTCTGTCTTACTGCATCACCAGATAGGGCTTTGCTATAAGGCACAAATGATTCAAATCAAGGAGGCTACAAAAGGGCAGCCTAGATGGCAGAATAGAGAAAAGATAGACAAAATGGTAAGATCAGCCATATTTCATTTTGAATCTGCAGTGGAAAAAAAGCCCACATTTGAGGTGGCTCATCTAGACCTGGCAAGAATGTATATAGAAGCAGGCAATCACAGAAAAGCTGAAGAAACTTTTCAAAAACTGTTATGCATGAAACCAGTGGTAGAAGAAACAATGCAAGACATACATTTCCAGTATGGTCGGTTTCAGGAATTCCAAAAGAAATCAGAAATCAATGCAATTATCCATTATTTAAAAGCCATAAAAATAGAACAGGCATCATTCATAAGGGATAAAAGTATCGATTCTTTGAAGAAATTGGTTTTAAGGAAACTTCAGAGAAATTCATTAGATCTGGAAAGCTTGAGCCTCCTTGGGTTTGTCTACAAATTGAAAGGAAATATGAATGAAGCTCTGGAGTACTATGAGCAGGCCCTGAGACTGGCTGCTGACTTTGAGAACTCTGTGAGACAAGGTCCTTAGGCACCCAGATGTCAGCCACTTTCACATTTCATTTCATTTTATGCTAACATGTACTAATCATCTTTTCTGCTTACTGTTTTCAGAAACATTATAATTCACTGTAATGATGTCATTCTTGAATAATTACATCTGCTAAAATATTAGTTGCAGTCAACAATTAGTGAAACAATGTGTGTGTGCATGTAAGAAAGAGAAATCATTTGTATGAGTGCTATGTAGTTGAGAAAAAAATGTTAGGTAACTTTGTAGGAAATAAAATATTGGACTTACACTAAATGTTTAATTCATTCATTTTCTTGTGAAATAAAAATAAAATCCTTAGCTCCTCCACCAACTGAACCGACCCTTTTGGCCAAGGAGACCCCAGAAACCTTAAAAACTAAGTTTCCCAACCATGGCAAGATGAGAGATCATTCACACTTCATTATATCCCCTCCCTTGCTAACTGCCATTGGACTTTTTCCACTGAGTTAAACAGAAACCCATGGAAAACAAATAGAAGACTCACTCCTTGGCTGACTTCACCTAGCTCACTCCACCTAGCACCACGGCCAGTCTCCCTTCCCCTCTTGCGGGTTCCACATGACAACTGATCAGCCTTCCCTCCTGATAAGTGACCACCGCCCACAGACTGGTTCTGGCCAGTCCATGGAGGCTGCACACAGGGTGCCTCAATGTCCTTTGTTTCACCTTTTGACATATGAAGCCTAATTTTGCTGCATTTTAATGTTAAGTCTCCACCACAAAGTGAACACAGAATGCTTGTAACATACATGTTTGTGTACCACTCTTCTATGACTGCTCCTCATGAATATTCATAGCCCCCCATAACCTGTTAAATATGTGTGTCTAGCCAATCTACCAAGCATAAAACTTCTGTAATACCCTCCCTCACTCCAAGAGCCTGCTTCTGGTTGCTGTCGTAGGCTCTGTTTCCCAGGCTGCAGGTTGTGAGAGAGGAGGCTGCAGTGGCTCATGCCTGTAATCCCAGCACTTTGAGGGGATAAGGCAGGAGATCACACGAACCCAGGAATTCAGGAGCAGCCTGGGCAACGGCAAAACCAACCATCTCTACAAAAAAATGCAAAAACTTAGCTGGGTGTGGTGGCGTGCAACTGTAACTCCAGTTCCAGCTACTCAGGAGGCTGAGGTGAGCGGATTGCTGGAGCCGGGGAGTTTGAGGCTGCAGTGAGTCTTGCCACTGCAATCCATTCTGGGTGATAGAACGAGACTGTGTCTCAAAAAAAAAAAAAAAAAAAAAAAGTTTTCTCCAAAAGTATACTGCTTGTGATTTTATGTCAACATCATCAACAAATAGCTTTCAGTGCAAGAAACCAAAAGTACTGTAATAAACAGGCAAATATTCTTCCCAAACCTCATGCTGTTTACAATCTAGTGAGAAACACAGATAGCAGTACACAGTCAATTAAAGGTTAGCTTTCTCCATGAAGATGTTTTAGGTTTAATTCAATGTGAAAGTGTTTCAAGGAGTTTATCTTGTTTTATGCCATTTTATTTGAAGCACTATTTACTAAGTCATTTGCTGACATTAATCTAGTTAAATCAAGAAATATTACAAGAAAGGTTGCTAAATAATCAGAGATCATTGGTAACAATCACCTTTGATTATGAATAATCACATTTTATTGAAAGGCAATGCACAACACATAATATTATAAGAAGGAAAAAATAAAGAAGCAATGTTTTTGAGCTTTCATTCTTGTATATGTTTTAGGGGAGAATATATTAGTTTCCTGTAGTGGCTGTAACAAATTACCACAAATTTGGTGACTTAAAATTTCACAGATTTATTATCTTACAGTTCTGGAGGTCAGAAGCCTGAAATGGGTTTCAATGAGCCAAAGTCAAGGTATTGACACAGCCAAACTCCTCCAGAGGCTCTAGGCCTTTTCCAGCTTCCAGAGGCTGCCTGAATTATTTCACCCATCTTCAAAACCTACACTGTAGTAGCTTCACATCTCTCTCTCTCTGCTTCCTTCTTCACATCTCCTTCTCTCCTCTGACTCTTTTGCCTCTTTCTTCTAAGGACCCACCAGGTCCACCTGGATAATCCAGGATCATCGCCCCATCCCCAAATCCTTGATTTAATAACATCTGCAAATTCCCTTTTGCTATGTAAAGTAACATGTTCACAGGTTCTGGAGATTTGGTTCACAGAGCACCCCAAGAAAATCTCCAAATTTTGGGCTTCCAATCCATTTTGCTTCAATTATTTAATATTGTTACTCCTTCCAGTAGATACTGATTTCATCCATTGTCCTGACAGAGATTATGGCACATCTCAAATTAAATGCTAAATTTTCACTGGAAGTACATTTTTTGCTTCAACTTTTATTTTAAATTCAGAGGTATATGTTCAGGAGGTTCAGGTTTGTTACATAGGTAAACGTGTGTCATGGTGGTTTGCTGAACAGATCATCCCATCACCAACATATCATCCCATCACCTAGATATTAAGCCCAGCATCCCTTAGCTGTACTTCCTGAAGCTCTCCCTCCCACCAACCCCACCTCCAACAGGCCCCAGTGTGTGTTGTTCCCCCCGTGTCCATGTGTTCTCATCATTCAGCTCCCACTTATAAGTGAGAACATGCAATGTTTGGTTTTCTGTTCCTGCATTAGTTTGCTGAGGATAATCATCGGAAATACTTGCTGTGTATTTAGATTTCATAAAATTTGCAACTTAAAAAAAGTAGATTTGTGTACCTAAGTTTTTCCAAATATTCTTTAAAGTTTTCTATTAACTTGATTATCAGTTTTTAAATTTATATTAAATTAAAAATCAGGTCTTTAATAGCCACATGTGACCAGCAGTTTCTGTATAAGACAGTACAACTGTTAGAAGCGATTGCCTTAAATGAGGCACTAGCTTCAGGCACTAAGTCTTAGGGAGTGGGGTGCCAGAAGCTCGGTGATCAAGGTAGACAATATTTCAATGCAATATGTTTTTAAAAATTCAAAATCAGGCCAGGGATGGTGGCTCATGCCTGTAATCCCAGCACTTTGGGAGGCCAAGGTGGGTGGAACAATGTTTAAGGATTAGAAAAATGTTCAAGCCCAGGTGGTGGAGACCAGCGTGGGCAACATGGCAAAACCCCACCTCTACAAAAAATAAAATAATGAGCCCGACATGGTGGTGGACACCTGCAGTCCCAGCCACTCAGGAGGCTGAGGTGGGAGGATCGCATAAGCCCTGAAGGTTGAGGCGGCAGTGAGCTGTGATCTCACCATTGCACTCCAACCTGAGCGACAGAGTGAGATACTGTTTCAAAAAAAAAAAAAAAAAAAAATCAAAATCAATGCAAAAGGTGAATTATGGACAGGATATTGAGGTTTTGAATACAGACATTAACTCAGTAAGGGTAAGGCCTGTGTCTGTTTTCTTTATTGTTATATTGACAGTACTTTGAACAAAGTCTGGCTCTTACAGTTGTTTGTCAATATCTGCCGAATGAATTCAGAGGGGACAAAATGTTTAAGGAATGGGTGGGTGTTTGACATTTTCTGCCTAGATCCCAATACCACTCTCGTCTTTATTGGGTACTCATTACACAAAGCACCATTGGTGAAGGTATGGAAGAGAAGCACTCTCCTACAATTGCGGGTAGGAGTGGATTTTTAAAGCTATTTGGCAATATCCGTCAAAACTTAAAATGTATATATAGATTTTAGCTCCAAATGTCTCTAGTTTACACCCAACAGAAATAACAGCATAGATGTATAGCATTGCCGTGTTGCTTGTTGAATCAAAAGACTGGAGTGGAAGTAGGGACTTCAGTTTCCGCCTGTAATCCCAGCACCTTGGGAGGCAAAGGCGGGCGCATCGCTTGAGATCACGACTGAGTGACACAGTGAGACCCTGTCTCAAATAAACAAACAGTTAAACGGACAGCACGCGAACTCAGCGGACTCAGAGAGGCAGATAAGAGCCGAGACCAAAGTGCAGGAGCCCAGCTGCAAATTCAACTCCGAAAATCCCTGGACTCCGCAAACGTCTGGCCGCGGCTCTTGAGCTCTTCTATTAAGTTTCGGTTTCTGAGGCTTGGTTACGTTTCCATTTCTTAAGTTTCGGTTTCTGAGAGCTCGGGCATCAGATTCAATTTCCAGTTTCATGTTCTAGCTGGGGCTGGGGTCCCTCCTTCAACAAAGACGCGCCGCGCGGCCGAGTCCCAGGGTTGCAGCGGCGTGGCGGGCGCGCGCGCACGCGCATCCGCCGGCCCACTGCGCGGCTGCCCTCGGTCCCAGGTGCTGAGGAGAGAGCGCGTGAGGGCCTGCGCCGCCCTGACGGCCTGCAGAGCGTTGCCATCATGAGGTAAGGGTTTTCCTCTGCCTCTCCTCCCAAGCCCCGGGTTGGCCTTTGTTTCAAACCGGGCATCTTTTATTCATTTCCAGCGCAATTCTGCGGCCTTTTCAGGGGCCAAGCCCCTCGCGCCCGGCAGCCAGGCGTCTGCGTTGGGGACCCTCCCCAGGCGCTCTGTCCCGGCGCGCGGCGTCTGAAGTCGGGCCTATCGGGGAGGGTGGCCGAGTGGACGCTTCTCCGGAGTCCGGTCCCTCCCGAGCGCCTGAGGAGGCCGGTCAGGGAGGAGGAACAGGAGATGCTCCCCGGCAGCCTGCCCCATCCCTGGCGTCTACGTCGGGACTGTCAGGGCGTGTGCCGGGCGACGCTCCCCCAGGAGGCCTGTCCACCCCGCGCGACCCGACGGCTTTTCTCGGAAGCGGCGACGGTGACCGTGCTGGGCACGCGGACGCCGCCTCCGGGAAACTGGTCAGAGCCTGCAGAGCCCCCCGGGGCCGTTCCGGGGGCAGCTGCTACATGCAGGGTCTCCTTAGGCCTGTCACGTGCCTCTCTTTCCAGCTGCCATTCCCTCGGTGTGGCATACGCGGTTTCGCCGCAGCCCTCCAGGCGTCACATTCGCCTGCCACTGCCATTTTGCCTTTCCGATTTCTGGGTCTGAGTTCTTCCCTTCGGGGAGCTACCTCTGTACCAAGCACAGATTGTTATCATCCCACCCAATCAGCTATTTTATGAGGATTTCTTTTTTTTTTGTTTGTTTTTGTTTTTGAGACGGAGTCTCGCTCTGTTACCCAGGCTGGAGTGCAGTGGCCGGATCTCAGCTCACTGCAAGCTCCGCCTCCCGGGTTCACGCCATTCTCCTGCCTCAGCCTCCCGAGTAGCTGGGACCACAGGCGCCCGCCACCTCGCCCGGCTAGTTTTTTGTATTGTTAGTAGAGACGGGGTTTCACCGTGTTAGCCAGGATGGTCTCGATCTCCTGACCGCGTGATCCCCCCGTCTCGGCCTCCCAAAGTGCTGGGATTACAGGCTTGAGCCACCACGCCCGGCGGAGGATTTCTTTATCTGACTCGTTTACTGATTCAGTATGATGGCGTCCTTTTCTTAATCATTTTGTATCCCCAGGGGCTAGTACCCTGCCCTGCACGTAGTTAGTGAACCTTCCGCATTTAATGAGTTGAGGAATAAGAGGTTAAGGTTAAGGTCTTGGACTCTAAAAGCAGATAGTCCCTTGTTCTAAATCCTGACTGGA
This sequence comes from Piliocolobus tephrosceles, assembly GCF_002776525.5. Taxonomy (NCBI): domain Eukaryota; kingdom Metazoa; phylum Chordata; class Mammalia; order Primates; family Cercopithecidae; genus Piliocolobus; species Piliocolobus tephrosceles. The sequence goes on along the minus strand of NC_045442.1, from coordinate 44,227,452 downwards.
GCTCCTACTAGTTGAGTGACCCCAAAGTTTCTCAAACTCTGTGAGTCTGTTCCTTATCTGTAAAAATTAATGGTGACCATCTCTTGGGGCTGTGGAAAAGGACAATAATAAATCCTAGCAATTGACTGCTTAGCACATAATACTTGCACAATAAATGTTAACTATTCTCATTATTATAAGTTAAAAAAAATTTTAAGTGCCACCCACACATCTAACTTTTTTTTGAGACGGAGTCTCGCCCTGTCACCCAGGCTGGAGTGCAGTGGCTCAATCTCGGATTCACTGCAACCTCCGCCTCCCGGGTTCAAGCAAGCCTCCTGCCTCAGTTTCCCTTGTAGCTGGGATTACAGGCGTGCGCCACCACTCATGGCTAATTTTTTGTATCTTTAGTAGACACGGGGGTTTCACCATGTTGACCAGGCTGGTCTGGAATTCCTGACCTCGTGATCTGCCGGTCTCAGCCTCCCAAAGTGTTGGGATTATAGGCGTGAGCCACTGTGCCTGGCCACATCCAACATTTTTAAGAAAAGAGAGTGCTATCAGGAAGGGGCTTTAAAAAAAAAAGAGGGTGGTGTGCACCGTACATACGCAGGATGGGGAGGAAAAGGGCTCGGCCCCATTGGAGACTGTCTCCCAAGGACAATGAAAGACTGCTTCTTCCTAGCAGAAGAACAGAATTACTGAAAGATACCCTCTTCTGATGCAATAGCTTCTCTCTTATCAGCTTCCCAGAGACAGAGTTACAAAATTAAGTAGACAAAGTTTAAACAGTAAAAATTCTCATGGTGTCCAGTTGTGCATAAATTCCAGAGCCTGGACAAACCACTTCAGTACCTGATTGAATGTCCCTTTGAGATCTTACAACCACATTCATAATACCTGAGCAGCCCTCCTCATCCTCCTTGGACTGGGCTGGTAGAGACCTTCAAAACAAGCGTTTGTTTTAGGCAGAGGGCTGGTAAAGCAATATTGTTGTGGATTTGAGCAGGCTGTAAGGACATGGCATGTCTTGCCCATGTTTTTGGTACAGTTACACTAGAGAAAGGAACAATTGCCAAGGAACAATTTTACCAGGTTTCCTAGTCAGAATCAGTACTCAATACAGAAATGGAATTTTCATATTAATTATTGAATATGTATATCTTTATTCCTAATTTTCAGCGGTTTAGTGATTGCCAAAAGGAAATAGATGCATGTAATACAGAAAGCTCTGTCATCTCTCCAGAACTGTTTTTGCAATAAATAGTGAGAATTTAAATGAAATATTTCTAGGACATAACTGTACATAGAAGAAACTCTAGTATAAAGTTATGGGAACCTAATGCTTTAACTGTAAGATCAAATAGGGATAAAATTAGTTGTTATGCAAAGAACAATATTTAAGGTTTAGAAAATTATTTCTTGTATTTCTTCAAAAATTAAAAAGTATTTTATCTTTGACAGTGAAATTCCTAAGGACCCCTTGAAGGCCATTCTGTTGGAGTTAGAATGTCATTTTACATGGAATTTACTTAAGGAAGACATTGATCTGTTTGAGGTGGAAGATACAATTGGACAACAGCTTGAATTTCTTACCACAAAATCTAGACTTGCACTTTATAACCTATTGGCCTATGTGAAACACCTAAAAGGCCAAAATAAAGACGCCCTTGAGTGCTTGGAAGAAGCAGAAGAAATAATCCAGCGAGAACACTCAGACAAAGAAGAAGTACGAAGCCTGGTCACTTGGGGAAACTATGCCTGGGTCTATTATCACATGAACCAGCTTGAGGAAGCTCAGAAGTATACAGGTAAGATAGGGAACGTCTGCAAGAAATTGTCCAGTCCTTCTGACTACAAGTTGGAGTGTCCTGAGATTGACTGTGAGAAAGGGTGGGCACTCTTGAAATTTGGAGGAAAGTATTATCAAAAGGCTAAAGCGGCTTTTGAGAAGGCTCTGGAAGTGGAACCTGACAATCCAGAATTTAACATCGGCTATGCTATCACAGTGTATCGGCTGGATGATTCTGATAGAGAGGGATCTGTAAAGAGCTTTTCTCTGGGGCCTTTGAGAAAGGCTGTTACCCTGAACCCAGATAACAGCTACATTAAGGTTTTTCTGGCACTGAAGCTTCAAGATGTACATGCAGAAGCTGAAGGGGAAAAGTATATTGAAGAAATCCTGGACCAGATATCATCCCAGCCTTATGTCCTTCGTTATGCAGCCAAATTCTACAGGAGAAAAAATTCCTGGAACAAAGCTCTCGAACTTTTAAAAAAGGCCTTGGAGGTGACACCAACTTCTTCTTTCCTGCATCACCAGATGGGACTTTGCTACAGGGCACAAATGATCCAAATCAAGAAGGCCACACACAACAGACCTAAAGGAAAGGATAAACTAAAGGTTGATGAGCTGATTTCATCTGCTATATTTCATTTCAAAGCAGCCATGGAACGAGACTCTATGTTTGCATTTGCCTACACAGACCTGGCCAACATGTATGCTGAAGGAGGCCAGTATAGCAATGCTGAGGACATTTTCCAGAAAGCTCTTCATCTGGAGAACATAACCGATGATCACAAACATCAGATCCATTACCACTATGGCCGCTTTCAGGAATTTCACCGTAAATCAGAAAATACTGCCATCCATCATTATTTAGAAGCCTTAAAGGTCAAAGACAGATCACCCCTTCGCACCAAACTGACAAGTGCTCTGAAGAAATTGGCTACCAAGAGGCTTTGTCACAATGCTTTGGATGTGCAGAGTTTAAGTGCCCTAGGATTTGTTTACAAGCTGGAAGGAGAAAAGAGGCAAGCTGCTGAGTACTATGAGAAGGCACAAAAGATAGATCCAGAAAATGCAGAATTCCTTACTGCGCTCTGTGATCTCCGACTTGCCATTTAAATACACACTCTAGGAAATTAGCTCTAAGTTTTTCCCTCCATTTTGGGTTCTTCTGTTTTTTTTTTGTTTTGTTTTGTTTTGTTTTAATCCATTGTTTATTATAGAACTAATATTTATTGAATAGTTATTGTGTACCAAGCATTGTGCTAAATACTTTATATGCATTATGGCATTATGATGAATCTTGTGTAGTTTTCTTTCTTTTTTCTTTTTAATTAAAATACTATAATCCGTTGAGAAATAGCAATATTCTAGCTATTGTAACTTTTAAAAATCGTATGGCCATTAGATCTGAGCTTTTTATCTCTGCTCTTTATAACACTTTGCAGATTACATTTTGGCAAATTTCTCATATTATGTAGTAAATATATTCCTATGTAAACCTTTGATACCTAGATCAGGAATACTCTTCCAGGAGTACAAAATTACATTATTAATAGTTAAGCTCTTAACTATGTAGTTTGCAAAAGACAGCACTTTTTAGTTACATGTTAGTTAAAAGTTACACTTTTTAGTTAGATGTTTTGACTTTGATGAGGATATTTAGCTATCAATCTAATAGTCACCTAAAATATCTTTTTTGTTGGAAAAAAGTTTATAATAAAAAAGTTTGTCATCTCTAGTGACTTCAATAAAATGAAAACACTAGAAGAGAAGAAAAAAGATTTCCTCAAATTTTAAATATGTAACTTCAGGAATTCAATCCCCAAATGTCTATTAAGTAGTTAGAAATAATTATGTGGGAAAACAATAAATAATGGAAAATAGTGAGTCTCAAATTGTTTTTTTAAATAAAAAAAAAATCTACAATGAATCTATATGCAATTAATTTTATTACTTCCAGCTAAAATTACAATATTTTTAGGTTAAAATTACTGAGATATAAAGCAGCCATTGGGAAATTGGGAGAAATGATAAACAAATGGAAAAAGAAGATGTCCCTAACCTACCCCCATAGATTACCAATATTTCACTGTACTAGTTTTGAATCTGTTCTGAATAGCGTTTTTATACCCTCAATTTCTGGCCTTTGGCTATTGTAGCATTTCAAAGTGACTTCTATGAAGCTTTTTTTTTTTTAATGTGAAATTTTCAGAGTGTTGTTTTTTTCATGTAGTTACTCCAGGAAGAGTTAAGCGAGGCTTTCAGTTTTAATATCCACCTTGAGGGGTTACTGCTTGAGGGCTTTTATCCCAGGAGACTTTTTAATTCGGATGTTACTTAATGTGGCTTATCTAATGTAGTTTCTTTGATTATAGACTACACAATTATGTACCATCACAGTATTAGTGGAAACGTACCATGTGATTTAATTCTCCATTCCTCCAATGTAACTCTTAAAATTATTATGTAAGTGAGGGGCCGGGCGCGGTGGCTCAAGCCTGTAATCCCAGCACTTTGGGAGGCCGAGACGGGCAGATCACGAGGTCAGGAGATCAAGACTATCCTGGCTAACCCGGTGAAACGATCACGAGGTCAGGAGATCAAGACTATCCTGGCTAACCCGGTGAAACCCCGTCTCTACTAAAAAATACAAAAAACTAGCCAGGCGAGGTGGCGCGTGCCTGTAGTCCCAGCTACTCGGGAGGCTGAGGCAGGAGAATGGCGTAAACCCGGGAGGCGGAGCTTGCAGTGAGCTGAGATCCGGCCACTGCACTCCAGCTTGGGTGACAGAGCGAGACTCCGTCTCAAAAAAAAAAAAAAAGAATTATTATATAAGTGTGTGTTTTACTTTTTGTTTTTTATTATCTTTAAAATTTCTATTATGGTTTGATTATTATAAAAATAATGAATTCTCATTGTAAATTTCAAAAAAAAAATTTACAAAAATATGTGAATTTAAAAATGAGAGCAGTCCCCTTACCCTACCACGGTTTCACACCCTCAAGGTAAACTTACAACAATTTGATATGTATCCTTCCAGATCTTTTTTCTATACGTAGTCAGACATACATATATACTACAGTGTATCTCATGTATTAATTTTTTTAATCTTTTGTTTTACTTAATTCTGTGTATTATTATGTTTGAGCTATTAAGGAAGAACAAGGAAGGGAATGATCTTTTCTCAAGAATTTCAGAAAGTCAGCACTGAAGTCCTGACCTATCAGTAGACACATTTGTCCCTTGGAAATATATTAGGATATTCTAGCAAAGCAGGGCATTTCTCCCACCTGAAAGTACATAACTTCCATCGCTTGCCACATAATTCAAAAAACTCACATTCAGGGGTTACTCAGACAGTTAATCATAGAAAAGATTATTTGCTTCATCATTTAACTTGTTTTTATAAATCAGAGCTGTGTTCATACACAGAAGGGGCCTGAGATTTCTGCCCTTTAAACAAACTACCAGGTGAGGATGCTGCTGCTGTTTTTCTAATTACATTTTGAGTAGTAATGTCTACAACATTGTTCCTCAAACTTGGCTACATATTGGAATCACCTAAAAAGTTAAAACAAAACATGGATGTCTGGGTCCCACCCCATAGAGAATGACTTACTTGGCATGGGGTGCAGTCCAGGCATCATGATTTTTAGATTTCCCAGTTGGAACTTGTACAGCAAAGTTTGGGAGCTACTGATCTACAATGTGAAAAGTAAGTATAAATGGAATAAAATTAATTAGGCTAATAGGCTTAAACCAGGAAATCCTAAGTTCCTTGAATATCCAGTTTGCATTTGGACTCCTTATCTTGTACTTGGTATATAATACTCTAATAAAAGCTGCCTGAGTTGAATTGTATATTGTCCTACACCTACCTCTGAAAGCTGCCCTTACCAACTGACTCAAAGTCTCTGAAATGGGTCCAAATTCTACTTAGTTAGATGAACTCATCCTGTCAAGCCTGATAAGAATCCTATAATTCCAGGCCCAAGTTATTTTCTTGCCTATTAGACAAACTTATAAATATGCCCAGAAAAGTGGCTGTGATTGCTCTTCAGGGTAATTTGGCCCTTCCGGAAAAGAAGTGCCTCCTCTCCAAATCTTGAAGGTGCTCTTGGAAACTATTTCATTCAGCACTAAAGGTACGCTCCCTGACTCATAAAAGCTGAGAAAAGCCCTTTCAACAAATGACAAATCAGCTGGCAGAAAAACTGACTTCCTAGTCATGGAGCTCTTAAAGATATTTGCTCTCCTCTCTGGGTGCACAAATAGTCTTAGCAGTTGATCACGTGCTATCAGCCAGAGTTTCAAAAGCAACATAAACTGTCACTATTCCTTTCTAGATTGAGTCAACGATGCAGATTACTTCAGTTCAGGAACAACCTTGTAGACAACACAGAACCTTAAAATCAGGAGAACCTTGAGAAAATCCCTACTCCAACCAACTTTATTGATATGAAAATTGAGACCAGGACTGGTGATATGACTTAAGGTTTCACAACTAATTTGTGGACCATAATTTCTTTCTCCTGGCTGCTGGTTCAGTAGCACTTACGCCCATTTTATAGTTTCTACTGGGAATCATTGGTTGTAGGCTAAACATCAATTGACAGAGTTTATCTGGCCATGATATGACTATGCTTACGTGACATCAACTATAACACAGGCAGGCCCAAGGAGAGTCCTTTTATGGAATATGTTCATTACTGAGATTAAAGAACATGATGGAACTATAAAACAATGTGGCAAGTTTTTATATAATTGACAAATTACAAGAAGTGAAAATCCATTTGGCCTTGACAATTAGAACAGTCTCCTTTGAGTAGTTCAAGTGTAATAACATTGTAACCCTAATGTGGTAGCAATGAGAAGCAGCTCTCAGATCTCTAGCTACAGGGATTATAATTGTCTGAAGGTCCCATCTCTACACATTGAAATCTATCACTACATTTACACTGAGGCCATGCTTCCCAGTGTGGCAAGGATACTAAGTCATGCCCTCTCCTGAGAGATGCAGTACTTCTCTGATGAGCAATTTCAGCTCAAGGACTCCCCACCAGCCTTGCCAAATGTTCCTTAAAACAATACTGTAATCTAAGATGTTTTTACCCAACTTTTCTTCCTTCTGTGTCTCCTACATATGGGGTCAGACCTGCCTTACAGTTGGATGGCTCTCCCAGCCTCTGTCTGCTCTCTTCCTGTTTTTTCTCAGAGGTGTTTCCCCGAATACATTTCTTGCACGTTCAACATCCCATATTAGATCAAACTGACACATCTAGTGAAAGAAATGTAATTAGAGGACTCTAATTGGCTGTAGGTAAATAATGTTTACATAATATAAATGTCATTTATTGTTCTTCAACTTTTTGGATCAGTAATTATGACTAAAGAACAAAACATGGCTGGGTGTGGTGACTCATGCCTATAATCCCAGCACTTTGTGAGGCTAAGGCAGACAGGTTGCTTGAGGCCAGGAGTTCAAGACCAGTCTGGCCAACATGGCAAAACCCCATCTCTACTAAAATTACAAAAATTAGCTGGGCATGGTGGCACATACCTGTAACCCCAGCTACTTGGGAGGCTGAGGCACAAGAATCATTTGAACCCAAGAGGCAGAGGTTGCAGTGAGCCAAGATCACATCACTGCACTCCTCCAGCCTGGGTGACAGAGTGAGACTCTGTCAAATAAATAAATAAATAAATAAATAGATAGATAGATAAATGTATCTTTCCAATGTTATAATATTTGATTTGGAAAAGAGAAGGGGGAAGAGAGGTAAGGGAAATGGTCTTAGTTTCTGTTCTGCTGCTATAATAGAATACCTGAGTCTGAGTAATTTTAACAATCAGAAATTTATTTCTCACAGTTCTGGAGACTGGAAGTTCAAGATCAAGGAGCTGGCAGGTTTGGTGTCTGGTGAGGGCCTGGTCTCTGCTTCCAAGATGTCACCTTGAATGCTGCATCCTCTGGAAGGGAGGAACTCTGTTCCTCACATGGCAGAAAAGCCGAAGAGAGCAAGAACCCACTCCTGCAAGCCCTTTTGATAAGGGCATTAGTCTAGTCATGTGGGCCGAGCCCTCAGGAACATCTCTCCTCAGGCCTCACCTCTCAATACTGTTGCATTGGAGATGAAGCTTCCAATCCATGAATTGGGAGGAAACAAAAACATTCAAACCATAGCAGAAGAATAGAGACTGAAAAGATACAGATCTAAGCGATGTTTTGTTTCCAGAACTGGATTTTGGAATTCAAAGATTTGGAATAAATTCCTCACAAAGAGAAGCCATGTATTTTGGAAGATTGAAGAACCAGTAAACAATCAGAAGCCAGAATACGTACCCAGTCCTTCATCCTTGGAAGGAAAGATATATCCCTTGTGCAAAGACCAATCAGCATCAGACCCTCACCCAGTGTGGAGAGCAAAGTAAGAAGGCAAGGAGATAGTTGGATTTGGCCATTCCACAATGTATACATATTTTAAAACATGTTGTACATGATAAATATATACAATTTTTATTTATCAGTTTAAAAAGGAAAGGGAAGGGGTGGGGGATCAGGAGGGGTGGAGGGTGCTGGAACACATGTAACAACTAGGGCTAGAGTCACCTGCGCTTTAACATCCCCTGAGTTTGCCTTGAGCCTCCAGGCCATGGACTTTGGAACGTGGCTGTGAGTCCCTAATTCTATTAAATATTAATTTGGTTCAAGAGTAACTTCATCTCTCTTCACATGCTTTTCCTTTCTATACCCCATCAACTCCAGCAAATCTCACCAAAGCAAACAAACAACAAATATAAAAACTGAACAAACACCAAAACTCAAATCACTTACAGGTCATTTCTATATAAAAATCCTTTATTGAGAAGATCTGAGGAGACAGAAAAATCTACAACTTTAAAGTTAATATTAGGTAATCTCTATTTTTCAGGAAGAAAAAGGAAGAGAAGTGAGAGGGTGGGATATTGGGAGAGGGGAGAGAGAAAGGAAACAAAAAAGAATGGAGAGAGCAAAGAAAGAAGAAAAGAAGGAAAGATCCCCAACCATTTATTGATATTCCTGCCTCTTTCCATTATTCTGAGCTTTGCCTCTTTCCCTGTGTCTCCTCTTTTCCGTTCAAAACCTTTCTTCCATTTTGCTTAAACAGAGCAGCTCTGTCCTCTTATCCTCAATACTCAGTCACAAATCCACCGAGGAGTAACCAAATTCATTGAGTTGCTTAGTTCTACATAAGAACTTTCATTGTAACATAATCCGTTCTCCTTTGAAAGCAATTTCACTTATAAATAAATAGCATCCCCACATAATTTCACATGCACTACACATTTAAAGTAAATTTAATCACTAACTTTGTCATTATTGCTGTACAGTATAATCTGATATTTGATGTTTTCAAATCCACATGGAATCCATCCTTCTATATCATTTGGTTTCAACATTTTCTAACATTTGGCTTCTGATATATGTTTGAGATTCTGTGTCTCACACTTTAACTCCTTTATCAACTCACAACAAATTAATTAACACATTAGTAGGGGTCACAGTGGGAACAAGAATGGGAGAAGGCTGACAATCTGGGTTCCTGAGAAAGGCAAAGGACTCCAAACTTTTTTAACATTATGTTTTACCAATGGCTATCCCTAGTCAAGCCAGTCAAAATTGTCATTCATATTAACTTTGATACTCCATGTTGCAGAACTGATATAGGTAACCAAAAGCTGAAAACTGCAACACAGCATCTTTATCCTCGTATTTATACTTGCAAGAGGAACAGGATAAATGTGGGATGGGTAACCAGCAAGGGGGAGTTGGAAGAGGAGGAAACAATAACAAAGTTTAATGTTTGTGCTAAGGCAGGCCTTGGGGAGTTGAACAATTGGAGATCCCCTACTCCTGGGAAGTGTTCTTGCTAATTCCAGCAGATGGCAGTGCTGCATAAGATGTCAATTTTAAAATGCTTTTCTCTGCTGTTTAAACTTTGGATCCTTGAGAATGACACTCTACAGTTGAGAGGTGAATATTGAATTATAACCCCATACCCTGAAAATCCCTGCTTTGTACTTAAAGAAGGCAACTTCAATCCCCAAAAGTCCCAGCCACCTTTATGGACCCATCATCAGAACATTTACGTCCACGTGTGCTTGGTTCTGCACTGGCCTGAGATGCCTGCTGAAACCTTAAGGAGGCACACAAAGCAGCTGTCTCACATCTCTTTCCCTCACTCCCAGGCTCTTGCCCTGAAAAAAGTAAGGGCTGATTCCAATCTGTTCAATCCTGTCTTCAGCTTCCCCAGAATCAAATTTCTTCACCCATAGTGAATTCTTCCTCTCCTAACCCTCAAAGTACTTACACATGCCCTTAGCCTCAGGTCAATATTTAGTAACTTCTTGGTGTTATTCTATCCTGAGTTGGTTTCAATTTACCAATTAGGCAGTAAACTTGAGATCATGGAGGGGGTGCCATGTGTATTTTTAATTATCCACCATATATATAACATGGTTCCAGATTCCAAAGAGGTGCTTGATAAATAGTCGGTTGCTTAACTCCTTTCATCATCTCTTTAAAAAGTCTGCCAGCATACTGTCTAATTTTCAACAATGCCCTATGAGTTAGGGGCAGCCATACGTCTGGTCAGGACAAATATTTCAGTCAGAAACATCTCCTGCAGCTGGCAAAACCCTGGCATAAAGATTTCGTGTAAAAGCAGTTTGTGTGGTGCCTGTAACTGAAACCCCGTCTTTTCATGTTTGGGGCATGTGCAATCCACCTTTTCCCAACGTTCCAGGGCTCCCTTGTGTGAACAGTTCCTCTTCCCTGGGGTTTCCATTCATTTGTGCACAACAGCTATTTAATTAAGCCTGTCTGGGTTGAACACAGTAGTATCATTTTTTACCTTCAGGCCTCAATCAAAAGTTTGTTATTTAATATCTTTTGATCAACTCTTCTCTTTGCCACTTTTATTCCCTTTCCAAAACCTGCTCCATAATGGTCAATGTTCCACAGCTTCTACTGTTTATGTGACACTTCTAACAAGGTGTCCTATTTAGACACACCAAATGTAATGTATCCTATCTGTTCTGGGTACAAGAGCACTTTGTACCCAAACAAACCCGCACCCCAACCCTTCAATCTGCCCCACTCTCGCTAATGTTACAATTCTCCTTAGCAGTTTTTTCATTTGTTTGTTCTTTACACTCATTTATTCATTCACCAAGTATTCATCGAGTGCCTACTCTGGGTCAGTCACAGCTCTAAATAGTGAATGAGTGAGTATGATCCCTATCCTCAGAAAGCTTGTGGTTTTGTGGAGCAGACACAATTTAAAAATAAAAACACACATCAATATATATGATTGTAACTAAAAGATGTTCTTTGGAGGAAAATAACAGAATGCTATGAGCATGTGGAATGTGGGTGGTAGTGGCGGGGGAGGGACGTATAATTTAGATAAGGGCAGTGGTTAAAGATGAACTCTCTAGGGCAGTGACATTTAAACTAAGGCCCAAAATATGAGAAGAGAGTGATCACAGGGATCAACATATGCAAAATGCCCCAAAGTTGGGGGTAGAAAGGGGAGGCTTGGTGCTTGGAGGAACTGATGGAAAAACTGGGCACTAGAGTGTAATAGAGGACGGGGGATGTAGCCTAAGGACAGGAACTACACCCTGTGTGACCTCATAGGTCCAGTGTGGGCACTGAATGCTCACACCAGCCCTGTCAGTTCTGTGACTCTGAAAAAGACTTTGCTCTTCCTTGTTTGAGCTTTAGAAACTTAGGGTCAGATATCTGGATTCATCCACCTGCACGCAGGCCGGAGCCTCAGGTAACCACACAGAGGTTGCCCCCCATTCTTTCTCCCACTCCCAAACTCTTCCCTACCTTGACCCATGCCTACACCTTGCTGTGCCCCCAGTTGCAAAAATAAGCTATCCAAGAATGAGCACAGGTCTTCATCTTTCGTAGGACAAGGTCCTTGAACTCTTCCATCATTACACTGGTCAGTGGGAACAGGTCTAACTTGTCATCACAAAAGAAACATATTTATGGAAAAACTTGAAAAGGGCTGCATTTGAAATGCTAATTCTAAAGCCTTTTAATGCCAATTCAACCCTCAAAAATAAACTGCTTTTTATTTAATTCTAGACCAATCTTAGTTCCCAGATCCCTCAAAAAGACCTCTGACCCTTAACCAATTAAGAGCAATAATGAGAGTAATAATGATCACTCTCATCTAAACCTCAAAATCCCTTTTCATTGGTTTGACTCTCTTGGGTCATGAGAGAGAGAGAAAAGAAAAAAAAAGGCCCTTTTAACTTATTTAATACAGCCCTGGGCCTCAGGTAGATAGACCCTTTAGGGTGCTAGGGAGAGAAGGAGAAAATTTTAATCTTCAATTGATACTCAAAGCCCATAGCAAGAAAGGGGCCCGAATCAGCTTTGTAAGTAATGATGTGGCTCATTATTAGGTGATACTAACCACACGTGTCCCCGTTAGCATGAACAAATTATTCTTGCTAAGTTCAGGTATTCCCTGGCAGCTGAAGGAAACATGAGCTGCCCACATGTTAATATATTTCAAATTGCTTCATCAAAAGAGAGGATAATGGGTAGATAATTGTAGATGTGGGGGAATAGGTACCTCAAGTTCTCTACACTATTCATTCTACTTTTGTATATTTTTGAAAAGTACCATAACGTTTTGTCTTAAATGTCAGTCCTTTTATCATTATTTAGTATCTTCCCACTCCCCAACCAAATAGTTTTCCGTGCTATGGGACAAAACCTCAGTCATCTGTCATTGGTAGCTGTGCTGGCAATAGATATGAAAATCTATTCTTTGACAGAGTTAAAACTTTTTTACTTTTTTTAAAAAACATTTTTTTAACTCAAACTTTCAAGTGTGAGGAAAGAAACTCAGATATCTACCCCGAATTTGTACTATTTCTTTTTTTTTTCTTTTTTTTTTTTTTTTGAGATGGAGTCTCGCTCTGTTACCCAGGCTGGAGTGCAGTGGCCAATCTCGGCTTACTGCAAGCTCCGCCTCCCGGGTTCACACCATTCTCCTACCTCAGCCTCCCGAGTATGTGAAACTACAGGTGCCCACTACCATGCCCAGCTAATTTTTTGTATTTTTAGTAGAGCGGGGTTTCACCGTGTTAGCCAGGATGGTCTCGATCTCCTGACCTGGTGATCCACCCGCCTCGGCCTCCCAAAGTGTTGGGATTACAGGCGTGAGCCACTGCGCCCAGCCGAATTTGTACTATTTCATTTCAGTGAACAATTTCAGAAGAGACCTACTGGGACCAGGAAGGGGAGTGCCAAACAGATACTACCATTTTCATTATCACTGGCAATGGTGAAGGCACTTCAAGAAGAACTCAACTCCTAAGAAAGCCTGACCTTGGAATTGTGGAAGGCAAACAGTGGAACTAGCTCACTTTTGCGACAAAGTATGCTCCCCAATTCACCCCCTCAACCCTAAATGCTCCCCAAAAGAAGCCTGGATCAATCGACAGCAAATTAAACCACTGAGTCTGGAAGTAGTGGTTTTGAGAGATCCTCTTGGGAAAACTCTTGGAAATCTCCAATCTAGAATCTTCCTTCAATATTGATTAGACAATTGAAGCATAATCCAAAGGATTTTATCTGTCCAAGGGAGCATCTGTTTCCCAACAGCTTCTTGAACCCACATAAGATGATCCAAGTAGGCACAGGGGAAGGACACAGGGCTTCAGAATCAGCAGCATCCCAGTTTTACAGGATTTCACACTAGAGGAGTGCAGTGGATACTGAGCTGTGGGAACTGGTGCTTCATTTTCCACATCTCCAAAACGATAATGATAGAGGTCACTATGGGGATTAAATGAGACAATGCATAGGAAGTAGCTAGCATAATAGCTCACACGTTGGAAGAACTCAATAAAGACTTTTGGTTTTTGTAAATCATTTGATTACTTAACACATCTTAAAATGCTGACTACATCTTACCATGATCCAGACAGGCCCACTCACCATCCAGTTCAAACCTCTTGTCCAAGGGAAAAATGTCTTTCCAAACACAGGACAATAAACTCATTTTATTTTGCTTTTGAAATAAGAAAATATTAGCATAAATATTTCATCTATTAATGAAATTACAATCTGAACAAAGAGCCCAATCATACAGTGTATCTATAAAGTTAGATAATGTCTTCTGATTTTCTACTCAGATAATCCCAAAGTAGAGCTTACAGTAGTAGAAAGAAATATTTAAGATGTAAAATTATCCCGCTATAATTTTGTTCTTGATTCCACAAAATATATCATTCCCATGAATTTCTCAGTTTTGAAATAAACAGTATAGACACATGGAACATTAACACCAAAATTCTGTGTAGAAATGTAAAATAGCAGACCTTAAGATGTACATTTTTCTTACGAATTTTCTAAAAATGCTGCTTCAAAAGGGAAAGTAAAATGCAAATCTATGCACGTATAAAGTCAAATCTCCCAAATGTTTTTATACAAAATCTTTAAAAGTTCTGATCACTATGCTCACTTTGCATACTTACAATACTTCACAGAAATTATACTGCAGAACCACATAAACAAAATTTTGTTGTAATCACGATGAAAACATATGTGTAAGAATATTTGTAACTATTCATATTTTTAAAAATCTTTAGGCTTAAAATTCAAAAAATGATATTTAGGGCAAAGTGCTATTCCAAACAGATATAACTTCATTTTAACTTTGACCTTTTACAGATATCTTCCAAATATATATATATACACATATATACACATATATTTTTTTTTTTGAGATGGAGTCTCTGTTGCCCAGGCTGGAGTACAGTAGCGTGATTTTGGCTCACTGTAACCTCCGCCTCCCGGGTTCAAGTGATTCTCTGGCCTCAGCCTCCCGAGTAGCTGGGACTACAGGCGCCCACCACCATGCCCAAGTAATTTTTTGCATTTTTAGTAGAGACGGGGTTTCACGATGTTAGCCAGGATGGTCTCGATCTCCTGACCTCATGATCCGCCCGCCTCAGCCTCCCAAAGTGCTGGGATTACAGGCGTAAGCCACCATGCCCAGTTCCAAATATTTTTAAAATTGCGAATAACAAAGTCAATGAAAAGTAAATTCTTTTCAGTCCGGTGTGGGCTTCAAAACTAAATTCTTAAACTATGTAAGGAGATAACAGATAACATTTACATTTCTCTTTGGAAAACAACATGAAATATTACCATTTTCTCCTATCAAATCAAGTCAGTATTTCATTCTGAAAGCAATGTATTAACATGTGATTTTATGAAATAATCAAGGTATAGGCAAACTCTCTTGCTGAGCATACACAGTAGCCAGGATCCTCCTCACTGCTGTTTTCTTCCCCCCCACCCCGCCCCAGCACTTGTGAGGCCTTGTAAGGGACAGTGGATTAAGTAGTCTTCAGGGTCAAAACAGTTCCTTAACATTTGGATTTTAAACTCCTGATAATTAAAATTGATTGCATAATTTGCCCCTATTTACAGGTGTGACATGATGTGAGATTCAGGATTATAGTCCTTTGGACTTAAAATGGTTGGAGACAAGCTGGGGGATCTGGACTTTTTCTTCCCTCCATGCCTTCCCTCTTCAATCTGAAGGCTCGGAAATTATCCCAAACCATAGAAAAGTGGAGTATTTGAGAATGAATCAACTTCTAATCCAATGAGCAGATTTCTCATTATTATCCATAAAGAGATGAAGAGCAGTGGACAGTGGAACAAGAATTAACACAAGGAGAAAGGAATCTCACCTTTAGAATATCTCTAGCATAGTATTTGTTCAGATAACTGACCCCCTCCTATCCTCTTTTGGGTAATGATAAAACTAAATGTCTGATCTGCAAAGAAAACTCTCACCAGAGACCTGCTGATTCAAGAATTCAGTTCCTGCCCAACTGGAATACTGCCAACATTTTTTCATCCTAACAGGAATGCGTCTGCAGTTTAAATAAGAGCTTTTTCTCTGAAGGTAAAAAACGAGAAGTTTTGTTGTTAACATTTCAGGTAAGATTGAGAGGTTGCCTTTGTGACTAAGTGTGGTCTGCTAAATTTAGAGTAAGTATTATATGTGATGGTAACAAAGGTGAGAGCCTGGAACCCGGTCTTAGGAAAAGAGCTTTCCGTTTCCAGTGGACAATTTCAAATAGATCTTACCAGCCACCCTTTGAGATCTATTCCAACCATGGCATTCCATGATTATTTGGATTCTCATGGTGGTGTCTACCCTTGGGCAGAGGCAAGGGCTGGCTGCAAGACTAAGAGAGAAAACAATAAGAGTTTCTTTCTATATTAATCACCACCTTTTGAAGAATCTCAAGTATTCTTTTAACAACCCCAGGTAAAACCCTGATGAGAAACTCCACCATGAAAAAGGTACGGATGGCATCTTCATCTTCACCACCACACCCAAGCTGACCTCCCTTCTCTAACCAGAACAAGGTAAGCAAAGCTACACGTTAATGTTTCCATTTTCTTTCTGAGGAGGGAACATGAAGGGGCTGAGACTGGGACAAAGCTGCTGCCCAGTGTCATCTGCTTTGGTTATGCATTGAAATTATCCCTCATTACAGCAATTATATCAGCTGTCCTTACATTTCTCATAGAGCTATGCCCATTGACCAAAAGATATGAGTTCAGTTATGAGTACAAATCCCAAATGAGAAGCCTCTGGGCTAGTCCAGCTTTCTTTATTATGTGCTATTTTCCCTTATAAATATTAATATGTTAACAAAACAATAATAATAGTTTCCTTGGAAGGAAATACTTCTGCCGAAATAAAAAGTTTCAGAAACACGAAGAATTTGCTGGCTCCACACCTCCCTCAAATCTGAAGATTCTGGGGCTCAAGGCCATTGGTCATGTGAGGCTGTAGCCGGGCACTGCTGTAGCCACAGGCTCCGCATGTTTCTGATCTAATTCTCTCTCCACAGAATAAGCCGCTGATCCATTGGTCCATAGCTGCAGCTTGGGATCGGATTCTTTGGCAATGAACTGCAGCTGGGTTTTTCTCATTCTCTTTACAAGTCTACCAAAGCCAAGCAACACAGAACTAAATATCATTGAAAATCCACAGAGGAGGAATGCTGCAGTGTAGCTGCCGGTGGTATCTACCAGCCATCCTGTAACAAACAACAGCAAAATTATATTGTTAAGTTGAAAATTCAATTCCTTACCCACTCTCAAATTCTGATACTTTGTAAGGATAATAATAGATCAATAGCACCACCAATTGTAATTTTGTGCAGCAACTGAAAAACACATTCTGTTTTCCAGGAAAACTTCTAGAGTGAATTGATTGTTGTTATGTGAAGTGCTTGGAAGAGCATCATGTACTTAGTAGTCACAACGTAAATATTAGTTATTATTAACCCCGTGAAATCTGGTAAAAAGATAAAAATAGCATCATTTAAATTACTCAAGTTGGAATAATTCACCTAGGGTGTTAAAAAAACGTATTTGTAAAAAATGCTAGTAGTATTCACAGCACCCATACACTATTTTGAGTAACATGACATGCTTCAAAGCAGTATCACATTTTCAACTGGATTCAGTCATTATACTCCATCCAGTTTGAAAAATCAGAACTTTGGGCCATTTTAGAATTTGCAAATGCAAACTAGCTTTTTTTTCTTTATCTCTTGTTGCAACAAATTAATCTCAATATCTATCTCAGCTCTACATTTTGAGGAAAACCGGGCACATGATATGCAAAATAGGGGCCACGATGACAGAAAACCAGTGGGGTAACATTATACTTCATCAGGCAATTATTTTATAATTAACAAAGGTTTTTTTAAAATTCCTTCAAACTTTCTTATCTGCCAAGAAAACCCACCAGAGAAGTATATGATTTCTTCTTTACTCACTTCAAATCCATTAGTTGAAAATGGCATGTAGAAGTTATTATAAGTCCCACAAAATTTCCTGAATTTAAACTGCTCTCAGATATTTTAGTTATTGTTTGATTTACTTGGGCATTTCTATAGCACCAAACAAAAAAGACCGAGTAGAGAGTTGTTATTTGAAAGATAAATAAGTAAGAAAACGATACAGTAAGAATTAATCCTCGAATTCCCAGTAATGAGTATCATGTCTGATTTGCCAATGAAGGCCACGAACTGAAAAAACGATTCATGAATCCCAATTTCATTTGTGTCCTGTGACCTCTGATAGAACGACACTGTTTCTAAAGGTTGGTGAGCACTAAAATAGGCTATGGAGGGAGGACGTGGGAACATTTTGGGGGCAGTTTTCAAAAATGGAGCATTAAACATAAAGATCATCATGGAGTTTAAACTGAACAGGATTTTTTTCATCTGCACCACTCAAGTGGCCACAATTTCCCCTAGTTTGCTGTTTTTATTCCATCCCAATTGCTGGATTTGGAAATAGCCTGAAACTGTCTATTCACAATAATAGCTAATAGCAGAAACCCTGTCTTCCTCAAAAAAATTCCTGCCTTCTTTCTAGGCAAAGTTTTGGGTTATTTCTCTTTTGCCTGTCTTCAGAGACCTTGTTCACTCTCTCAGTTTTAATTTAGGCAGATAATAATATGGAACAGTAATTCTCAATATTAACCGTGCATGAGCATCACAACAAAGCTGGTTGAAAATGTAGATTTCTGGAACTCATCCTCAACATTCAGATCAAGGTGGGAGTGTCAAGGAATCTGCATTTTTGATAAGGTCCCTAGGAGACTCTGATGCACGTGAAATAAAATGTAGACCACACGCCTTAGGAAGGAGAAACAGGTTCCGACCTGTTTACTCCTGTCTCTCCAGCATGGTAAACACAATGCTAGTTACACAGGCAATATATACTTGTTGAATTACTTGTTTAATGCATACAATAAATATTTGTCAAATTATTTGTTCAATCATGCTTCACTCTATAGCATTTTAGAGTTTGTAAAACATTCTGGGTGCTTTATATGATGACTCCCAAATCTATATATAATCAGGCCATCCATTAAAGCTCATATTTCATCTTTAAACAGCTCTATTGAGCATTTCTACCTGTATATTTCAGAAATCTCAACGTATCTAAAAACCATATTCATTATTTTTCAGGCAAAGCCACTTTCTCTAATTTCTTTATTTTCTCAACCATGACATTATTTTCTAAGTCATCCTTGACTTATATCTCTCATTCACCTCTGTATGCTAAATTCTGCTGAATTTTGTTTTGAAAACTTCCTCCTTGCCCCCAGAGCTCATCTTTATTTCTGCTGCAGCAGCCCTAGCTCAGGCCTTTATCAGCTGCCTCCTAAACTATTAGAATGGAATCTTAGCGACCTTTCTCTTAAGTTACTAGATCAATTGCTAGATCACATTTTCTAACATATACACTTTACCATATTATCCTTTTACATAAAAACTTTAATACTATCCATAGTCTCTGAAGAATAGAGCCCAGTTCCTTTGTCAGGCACCCAAAACACTCCACCATGACACTGGCATTTATAATTTCAGCCTCATCACCCACTGCCCCCTGTTGGAATCCTGTTCTCCCCTGAGACTTCCCTCTGAATGCGCCCTACTTATTTATAAAGCTAAACAACTGCTCCATCCCCCTGCTCCCATCATTAATATGGAAAGGAATCAAGACCCTAATTTGGGACTTACTCTTTCCAGGTAGGCTAAGGTTCTTACTTGGTTGGAAGAAGATTATAAAACAAAGATGTAGGTGGGACCAAGATAGTTTTAGGGGCTCATATGTTCCTTTTCTCTTTCACTCTTCCCCAACTCTCTTGATAATCCTTCTCATTGACTGCATGTGAGTTTGCTGTTTTCACATCAATATGCCAAAGAGAAAAGGTAGTTGGGGTTTCTCTCTGGAAACTTACCTGCGATGGGTGGGCTCACCAAGTACGGCACTGCGTGAAGGAAGTATACCACACCAAGCGCTGATGACAAGGAGGTGGTCCCCACTATCTCTGTGGTCACTACTGGGATCAAAGTCACGTAGGCACCATCAAAGTAGCCAAAGGTACAAGAGAAAGGCACGAGCAGAGGGAGACTTTGAAGCATTGGGAGGCAGAGATAGCAGAGCCCATCCATTCCCACAGCAAAGAGGTAGCAAACATACTGGTAATTCTTCAGACACCTGTTGATATGAAGAACAAGAATGAGTGCAGGATGTACACATTCTGTAAAAGAGCTTTAGAGCCACGGCTATGCAGCAGTAAGCACTGCAGTTATTTACAGAGATGGCTTTCCCATTGTGTTATCTGTGTTGTCTTCCTATCTTTCCTTTTTGCAAATGCAAGAATTCATCTCCCCAGTAAGCATGGTGTGGTAGAAAGAATATATGCTTCGGCCGGGTGCGGTGGCTCAAGCCTGTAATCCCAGCACTTTGGGAGGCCGAGGCGGGCGGATCACGAGGTCAGGAGATCGAGACCATCCTGGCTAACACAGTGAAACCCCGTCTCTACTAAAAAAAATACAAAAAAACTAGCCGGGCGAGGTGGCGGGCGCCTGTAGTCCCAGCTACTCGGGAGGCTGAGGCAGGAGAATGGCGTAAACCCAGGAGGCGGAGCTTGCAGTGAGCTGAGATCCGGCCACTGCACTCCAGCCTGGGCGACAGAACGAGACTCCGTCTCAAAAAAAAAAAAAAAAAAAAAAAAAAAAGAATATATGCTTCAAAATTAGAAAGGTAGAATATTAAAACTATTTCTGCCACCCACTGCCTGCCTAACTCAATTTCTTTACCTATAAAATGGAAAGGTTACTTATCTCACAGGGTTACTCTGAAAGTAGTCGTGAAATAAAATGTAGAGCAGGGGTCTCCAATCTTTTGGCTTCCCTGGGCCACAATGGAAGAAGAATAATTGTCTTGGGCCACACATAAAATAAACTAACACTAATGATAGCTGATGAAAAAAAAGAAAGAAAGGAAAGAGGAAAGGAAAGGAAAGGAAACGAAACGAAACGAAAGGAAAGGAAGAAAGAAAGAAAGGAAGAAAGAAAGAAAGAGAAAAAGTGTGTGCATAGATCTCAAAATGTTGTAAGAAAGTTTACAAATTTGTGTTGGACCACATTCAAAGCCATCCCAGGGTGCAGGCAGCCCATGGGCTGCAGGTTGGACAAGCTTGATGTAAAGGGTCAGGAGGGTTATTTTCCTAGCAGTCTACCTTATTAGATGCTTTCAGATATGTTATCCATTGGTATATAAATACTCAATAACCCAAGTGGTTACACAAAGGGGAAACTGTAATACAAAGACATTAAAATGATTTGCCAGAGATGATGGAGGTCTTGGACTAAGATAAAGTCTTAGTGGTATTCCCATTAATTTTCCCGATAACTCCAAACCCATCTATGATATCAATTATTTCAAAGACTCTGTATAATGTCAGTTCCAACAGCTTATGCTTTACAAACATTTTTCTACTCACAGCCTCATTTGAACCTCACAAAATAGTAATAAGGTCAACAGGCAAATATTGCACTGGCTCATTTTACAGAGAGAGATCGTTGTGGATCTGAGGATTAGGTGACTTTCTGTAGGTTACAGGGTTAATAAGGAGTAGAGCCAGTGCAAGAACTTAGGTCTAGTATGCCTCAGACTAGAGATGCCTCCATTAGACCTATACCTGGCTGCTTCTTGCTAGTTATTTGATTGTGAAAATAGGTACTCTTTGCTCTTCTCCTTCTTCTTTAACCATTACAAATGTCCAATTAATACTAAATATCATATTCATAACACTGGAGAATGGCAGTTGGATCCTGATTAATTACCAAAAACATAAATTGTGAGAAGCTACATGATGGTATTAGCTCTGCAGGTCACATCTCAAGTGTGAATCGTTCGCCATTTAGGAGAATATAAGTAGCCTGCACTCTTCAGTCCAAACAGATGAGCATTTGCTAAAGAAATTACTTCATAGATTTCTTATAACTTTGGTTTCTAAGCCTACAATCACAAGGAAATTATTTGCAATTTGCATTGTCAAACATAAATATGTGGCTACAGATAATGTGTTATCATTGCACCTGGCCCTCCTGACTGAATTGGATTCTGCTCCTTTTTCCATTGCCAGTCAGGAGTGGTTCAAAATAAACTAACACCACCACACCCAGCCAGAAGTTGTCTTGCTTGAGGACTGACTCGTCTTGGGATGGAATTAAATCTACCACCAGAACCTGTAGTTACCCTAGGCTTCTGCAATTTAGACACATCTGGCCCACGACCTCTTTTTGTACTACCTGTGAACTAAGAATGGTTTTTCCGTTTAAAAATGGTTGGAAAAAATCAAAAGAACAATATTTTGTGACACATGAAAATTATAAGAGAAATTCACATTTCAGTGTGCATAAAGTCTTATTGGAACATAGCCACTCTTTTGTTTACATATTGTCTGTGGCTGTTTTGTACTATAATAGCAGAGTTGGGTAGTTGTGATGAACACTTGGCCTACAAAGCCAAAAATGTTTACTATCTGTCCCTTTACAGAAAATTTTGCCAACCTCTGATCTAGAAGAACCAGAAAGGGAGATGTCTTCAGATACTGCAAACTTATTAACATTATTCAGACCTAGGTATTCCACAGGGTAAGGGGCTGAGAAGAAACTCAAGGCTTAAAGTCCCCTGGTGAGGAACCAATTGTGGTTTCATGAATGTTACCTTCTGTCGGTCAGCCATCCAAATGTAATATTGCCAATAATGTCAATCACTCCAAGAATGGACATAAGAAAAGCAGCTT
The DNA here is from genome assembly GCF_002776525.5 of Piliocolobus tephrosceles. Lineage (NCBI taxonomy): Eukaryota > Metazoa > Chordata > Mammalia > Primates > Cercopithecidae > Piliocolobus > Piliocolobus tephrosceles. The sequence continues at coordinate 44,204,949 of NC_045442.1, read as the reverse complement.
GCTGATGACTCACTCCAACACTCAAAGCATAAGGCACCAAGTACACAAAGAGAGGGCTGCAGCCATAAGCCATAAACAGAACGGAGATGGCTAACACAACAAAGTCCGACATCAGTAAAAAACTGTACTCTTGCTGCAAACAACAACAGAGGCAAGTCTGTGCCCATTCTTTGGTCAAAGATGAATAGGGAGACACCCGCTTAAAGTCTTCTTTCTGAGTTCTACAGACATGGTTCTGCTCTGGAGTTGCGTGATCCTCTTTAAGAGTAATTGGCCTCATCAAGGCACCACAAACACAGAGATTCAAGACAAAGCCCCCAAGAATGAGTAAGGCTCCCCGCCAGGAAAACTGTTCAATAAGGAGCTGAACCACAGGAGCCAGGATGAAGGTGCCAATGCCACTTCCTGACATGGCAATACCATAAGCAAGGGCTTTCCGTCTGCTGAAGTACTTGCCAACCATGGCAATAGCTGGAGAGTAACAAAGTGCAAATCCCAGACCTGAGGATAAAGAGAACTCTATGAGTGCTGATGTACCATAAACAGCCAACGATATCTCAGAATACAATGATTTATATTCAAGAGAATCTGACCGCTCATTAAATGTTTTTAAAGCTGCTTTTTACACCAAGCTTAAAATGAGTCTCCCCTCACCAGTCATTCACAATTTGGCAAATGTAGAACATACATGACTTTCTTCTTAGGGAGAACACCCTTAAGGAAATGTGACTTCATAAACAAAGTTAAATGAAGAACATAAAAATCATTATATGAACTATATTGGAATTCACTAGAAAATCTGGATAATGTCAACCAAAGAAACTCATCACCTCCTCCATTTTTTAACTTAAATAATCCAGACAATTGCCTAAACTCTTCACTGCCTATGAAGACACAACACTGACAATCTGTACCACGCTGGAATTTGGATTCAAATAGCATATACAACTATGAAAATTCCAGGGTAATTTTACATAGTTGGGAAACATTATGCCAGTTTTATATGTGAGCATAGCAATGTATATTTTCACCCATGTGAAAATATCTCTTAAGGTCAGCAGACAAATGTTGACACTCTAGAAAGCTTTCTAGAGACCTTCAACTTTTGGGCTGGGTGCAGTGGCTTATGCCTGTAATCCCGGTGCTGTGGGAGGCCGAGGCAGGCAGATCACTTGAGCTCAGGAGTTTGAGACTAGCCTGAGCAATATGGCAAAACCCCATCTCTGGGAAAAAAAAAAAAAAAAAAATTAGCCAGGTGTGGTGGCATGCGCCTGTAGTCTCAGCTACTCAGGAGGCTGAAGGGGGAGGATGGCTTGAGCCCAGGAGACAAAGGTTGCAGCTGAGATTGTGCCACAGCACTCCAGCCTGAGGACAGAGTCAGATAGATCCTATCTAAAAAAAAAAAAAAAAAAAAAAAAAAAAAAAAAAGATCAACTTCTATGACTTTTTAAGTAAAGAAAATCTGAGGGGCTTTGAGCCTGGATTTTATGGCAACTAGAATATCAGAGAAGGAAAAAGAAAATCAGCTTCTGAAGCTCCTGCTTTCATCTGCAGTGTAGGGTAGCCAGCAACCCAGAGTTGCCTGGACTCAGGGGTTTCTGGATGTGGGACTTTCAGTGTTAAAACCAGGACAGTGCCTGGTAAACTGGGATCCACTGGTCACCACAGCAGCAGTCAGGCTCTTTGGGTTATTAGGGGTGGATGTACCTTCTTTAGCTAACATAGCCAAATTTATAGCCTCACTATGAGGTTACATCCTTTATTGACCTTATTCACGCCACACCAATGGCACAATGCCCAGACAGGAGTTGGCGCTACTCTCCACACCCCTTTGAGTGATGAGCAAACTCCTACTGCAGTCCCGCAGCCAACTCATCTTGATCCTATGCCGTCTCTGTGTGATTTATTGAATGTACATAATGCTTTTTTCCCATGGGATTTATTATAATTTGCTAAAGTGATACTTTCATAGCATTGAGAAAGAATGCATAATATAAGAATCTTCACAATAAAGGGCTTTTTTAAAATTAGAAACTCTCATTTATTGGGAGTATTCATTATAAAGCAGGAGCAACTCAGATTGACTGTCAATAGTATTTTAATGTCTTGGCAATGGTTGGAAGAATGACCACTTTTGAAGATTCATGTTGCCCTGGGTAATATCTTGTTTCTTCTGAGTACAGAATCTCAGCCATACACTAATTCCGAAGAGAAAGCTGCAGGTGCTTTTACCATCTGGCTGAATTAAAGTGGAGATTCATTTTCATTAGGGTAATATAATCTCATTTCCAGCTCTGTTTAACTGCTAGGTAGGTAAACATAAGCTAGGTCAACTAAATTATACATCTAACAAAATGAATATTTTATGAATTACTTCTCTGTTGATGTGCTTGGAACCCCCTGGGTGGAGTGGGGTGAGACAGGTGGTACAAAGTGCCCTTACCTGTAAGAACTCCCAGGGTGAGGTAGAGATGCTTCAGACTCGTGGCAAATGAGCTCAGGATGAGTCCGGTAGATGCAAGCAAGCCACCCAGCATGATTCCCACTTGACAGGATAAATGGTTACTGACAACACTCCCAAGTGGAGCTTCAAAAACAATAAGAAATAGGTTCAACAGAAAGGCCTTGAGGGCACTGTGAAACGGCTGTGATGTGGCATTGACAGAGCAGAGAACCTTTAAAGCATTGGGCCCACCCTATTAATTCTGCAGCTTTGCAAACTGAGGCCCAGAGAAAGGAAGTGATTGTCCACGGTCCCACAGACAATAAGCAGCAGGGCTGGAATAGAACTCAATCTCCTGACCTGCATGTCAAGGCTCATTCCTCTTCATTCTATTATAGTCATACTGGCAGGACTGTAGGGTGCTTTTTAAACAGTGGATCAACTTTCTCTAAATTACATGTCACTTGCACAGGGATGCTTACCACAGTGTTGATCATATATCATTAGCAATAATGGTGACAATTAATTGGTGGAGAAAGAAAGTGGATAACACCACGTGACCAGCAGTGTTACGCAGTAAAAGACCAGGGAGAGAGATCATAGACAAATTCCACAATCTGGCCCTGTTTTCAGGCTTCAGCAGGCCCTGTAGTTGAGATATCAAAGCCCAGAAAATCTAAGAAAAATGCTTCATGCACATGGTGACATTCTGGTTGGTCTCACTTGATTTGTGGCTTACCAGTCAGTGTATCAGAATTATGTTGACCTCAAGGCTCACAGAACATTAAGTAAAGCCAGAAGACGCCAAAAAGGAACTGAAGTTCAGGGGTATATGGCATGGCCCAAGGTCACCAACAAGAGCACCTAACACTGATTGTGAGGTTATTTCCGCCCCTTACTCTTTGGGTGTCTCTGACTAATGGCAGGAGTGATGGGTGAGGAAGGCATGTGAGTTTCCTTCTAAGGAAAAATTCATGCTGACATCAGTAACTCTTAGTAGCAAGATCAGAAGAGCTGATTTTCTAAGTGTCTGAAGAGTATGATCATTTTCATATCGATCAGACTGAAACTGGGGGCCAACTCAACTGGTAGCTTCTCTGTTCACCACAGAGCAGATCTGTTCCCAGTGGGTATTCCACATGTGATTCTGCAGACTCTCATCCATACTCTGAACTTTAATGTTCTAATATTATGTTACAAGGTGAGGAGGTGGGTATATGGTAATTGCTTACAACAGGCCTCTTGATCTTGCATAGAATTTAAATATGTTGCTTCTGACATAACCCTACTCAAAGCTTCACACAGTCATTGGGACCATATTGGTCACCTAAGGTCATTTCCCCCTATTCGGGAGATTATGAATATCCTCCAAAAGATAGAAATGAGGGAAATGAGTCACCTTTATCCTCTGAGAAGACAAACATGAGCTTCTTTGGTGTGCTGATGCAAATGCTGTGACTAATAATGAGACCCCGAAAATCAAGTGGTTGTAAAAAAAAAAGACAGGCTCTAAAACTCAAATATATGATTTTTTGATCCCTTAAGACCTTCTTATTAGTTGAAAGAGTAGAGTTGATTTAGCCTTCTCATGAAATCTGCTTTTAGTCTTACAACTGCTCTCAGCTTCCCCCCAACTAATCAAATGTTATACATTTCAGTTACAATTTAACTGATTCCTGAGTATGTGTATTTTTTTCCAAAAAGAAATATGAGTCAGTACCTAGAATGGAATAAAGTGGTACTATGAATTACTGAATACAGGTATTATTTCCCTTTTGCCACTAAGACATGGCTTGAAGAGATGAACATTTCCTAAAATACTCAGAACTCATTTAAATGAATGGATTAAGTGGGTCTAAGCTACAAACAATTTGATTTAATCTTAGAAACTCTCTAAGACATCGATTTAATAATGTGAGTGTGAAATTTATTTTAAACAAATGCCAGGTCTGTTGTCCTCTACTACACAGATGGAATGTTAATTCCATACATTTCTAGAACACCCTACATACCTTATATAACACGTTTGGAGTTTCTTGAATGAAATTACACCCATAATGAATATGTTTATCTCATGACGACATAATCCTATCCTTCCCCAATACTTCTCTAAGCATGAAGATTTACACATGATAAAAATGAAATCCATGAGCCAAATGTCAAGTCCTTGGGAAAGGAACAGAATGCAATCCAAGACTTGAGATGTGATACAACACTGTTGGCACTCATTACTGTATAGAAATACCTCATGGTACTATCGATAACCATTTACATAACTGGAGAATGAGAAGGCCATAGCATTTGGAAGAGAGAAGCCAAGCATATACTGTAAATTGCTTCCAAAATCAGTACAGGTTCTAGAATGTTCAGCATCCTATCTCTATATGGAAGAACCAAATCTTATGTGTTCTTTTGAGTGTATTATCTAACTGTTCTACCTGACATCAGCCAAGACCATTAATTACAAGAGCAAGTCTGGTTGGCTTTGGCTGAAGGTAGGATTGATCTTTTCTTTATATTATACAGTCCTGGCCAGTTTTTAACATAGCCCTTCTACTTGGAAAAACTGGTAATCAAAGTCAGTGGAACGTCATTGTCATATGCAGTTCAACAATGGCCAGTAATTCCCTATCCTAGCAAGTGATACTCACCACACAGCATGGTTACGCAATCTACAATGGAATGGATCCATGCCGTTTGTGCATAATCCTGAGTGAAGTATGTCTGGAACTCCACAAAAAAAATTGAGATACATCTGAAAAATACAATGCAGGCATTTTATACAAAAAGTGAATGAGCACGCATTTGAGGCAGAACTTAAAATGCCTGGTTCAATTAGCTGGTCCTGTCTCCAAGGGTTTTAATTGCTAGACTATAATAAGTGGGAAATCAGAAGTTGACCATTTGGGCCATGCTGGAGAACAAGAAGAATAAGTGTTCAACCACCACATGGGCTATACTAAAGCCAAGAAGATGTGAAGACCACTACTCTAAGGAAGGTTTTATGGAAACAAAAGCAGGTCAAGAACATGGATTCTTATTTGTTTTTGTATTTTGCTAACTTCTTCTAAGAGGTTATTATACAAATTAAGATTTGACAATAAAGAATTACATATCACCAGCATTGTCACTTCTAGGATTTATATAAAGGAAATAATCAGGTGATATTGATGATAGATAGATAGATAGATAAAAGGATTTATTCTGGAGAACTAGTTTAGTCTATAAAATTATATATATGTATATAAAATGATAAATTCTGAGGGATATAATAATAATAGATATATAAGAGGATATATTCTGGAGACAAGTCAAATATCATAACCAATGTAACTGTTCATCAATAAAGGACTGGTTAAATAAATTATGGCATATCAATAAAATAAAATAGTATGTCTTAAAAATGATGATGTTGATCTGTATGTATTGATTTGGAAATAAATTTGCAATATAGTGTTAAGTAAAAAATAAGTTAGTTACCAAACAGTTCATACAGTAAGAACTTATTTTTGTAAAAACAGTCTATGTAAATAGAAAATTTCCTGGATGGCCAAATAGGAACAGCTCTGGTCTGCAGCTCCCAGCATGATTGATGCAGGAGATGGGTGATTTCTGCATTTCCAACTGAGGTACCTGGTTCATCTCACTGGGACTGGTTGGACAGTGGGTGTAGCCCATGGAGGATGAGCTGAATAGGGTGGGGCACTGCTTCACCCAGGAAGCACAAGGGGTCAGGGGATTTCCCTTTCCTAGGCAAAGGAAGCCGTGACAGACTGTACCAGGAAAACTGGGACACTGCCACCTAAATACTAGGCTTTTCCAATGGTCTTAGCAAACAGCACACCAGGAGATTATATCCCATGCCTAACTCAGAAGGTCCCACGCCCATGGAGCCTTGCTCCCTGCTAGTGCGGGAGTCCAAGATCAGACTGCGAGACTGCAGCCTGGCTGGGGGAGGGGCGTCTGCCATTGCTGAGGCTTGAGTAGGTAAACAAAGTGGCTGGGAAGCTCAAACTGGGTGGAGCCCACTGCAGCTCAATAAGGCCTGCCTGCCTCTATAGACTCCACTTCTGGGGGCAGGGCATAGCTGAACAAAAGGGAGCAGAAATTTATGCAGACTTAAATGTCCCTGTCTTACAGCTCTGAAGAGAGCAGTGATTCTCCCAGCACAGTGTTTGAGCTCTGAGAATGGACAGACTGTTTCCTTAAGTGGGTCCCTGACCCCCGTGTAGCCTAACTGGGAGACACCTCCCAGTATGGGCCAACTGACACCTCATACAGCCGGAAGCCCCTCTCAGACGAAGCTTCCAGAGGAAGGATCAGGCAGCAATATTTGCTGTTCTGCAATATTTGCTGTTCTGCAGCCTCTGCTGGTGATACCCAGGCAAACAGGGTCTGGAGTGGACCTCCAGCAAACTCCAACAGACCTGCAGCTGAGGAACCTGACTATTAGAAGGAAAACTAACAAACCAAAAGGAATAGCATCAACATAAACAAAAAGGACATCCACACCAAAACCCCATCTGTAGGTCACCATCATCAAAGACCAAAGGTAGATAAAACCGCAAAGATGGGCAGAAACCAGAGAAGAAAAGCTGAAAATTTGAAAAACCAGAGCACTTCTTCTCCTCCAAAGGATCACAGCTTCTCATCAGCAATGGAACAAAGCTGGATGGAGAATGACTTTGACGAGTTGACAGAAGTAGGCTTCAGTAATAACGAACTTCTACAAGCTAAAGGAGGATGTTCAAACCCACTGCAAGGAAGCTAAAAACCTTGAAAAAAGATGAGACGAATGGCTAACTAGAATAAACAGCATAGAGAAGACCTTAAATGGCCTGATGGAGCTGAAAACCATGGCATGAGAACTATGTGACGTATGCACAAGCTTCAGTAGCTGATTTCATCAAGTGGAAGAAAGGGTATCAGCGATTGAAGATCAAATTAATGAAATGAAACGAGAAGAGAAGTTTAGAGAAAAAAGAGTAAAAAGAAACGAACAAAGCCTCCAAGAAATTTGGGACTATGTGAAAAGACCAAATCTACGTTTGATTGGTGGCCCTCAAAGTGACGGGGAGAATGGAACTAAGCTGGAAAACACTCTTCAGGATATTATCCAGGAGAACTTCCCCAAGCTAGCAAGGCAGGCCAACATTTATGTTCAGGAAATACAGAGAACACCACAAAGATACTCCTCAAGAAGAGCAACCCCAAGAAACCTAATTGTCAGATTCACCAAGGTTGAAATGAAGGAAAAAATGCTAAGGGCAGCCAGAGAGAAAGGTCGGGTTATCCACAAAGGGAAGCCCATCAGACTAACATGGATCTCTTGGCAGAAACCCTGCAAGTCAGAAGAGATTGGGGGCCAATATTCAACATTCTTAAAGAAAAGAATTTCCAATCTAGAATTTCATATCCAGCCAAACTAAGCTTCATAAGTGAAGGAGAAATAAAATCTTTCACAGACAAGCAAAAGGTGAGAGATTTTGTCACCACCAGGCCTGCCCTACAAGAGCTCTTGAAGGAAGCACTAAACATGGAAAGGAACAATCGGTACCAGCCACTGCCAAAACATGCCAAATTGTAAAGACCATCGATGCTAGGAAGGAACTGCATCAACTAATGGGCAAACTAACCAGCTAACATCATAATGATAGGATCAAATTCACACATAACAATATTAACCTTAAATGTAAATGGGCTAAATGTCCCAATTAAAAGACAGACTGGCCCACTGGATAAAGACTCAGGAGTCATCAGAGTGTTGTATTCAGGACACCCATCTCACGTGCAGAGACACATGCAGGCTCACAATAAAGGGATGGAGAAGATCTACCAAGCAAATGGAAAGAAAAAAAAAAAAGGAAGGGGTTGCAATCCTAGTCTCTGATAAAACAGACTTTAAAGCAACAAAGATCAAAAGACACAAAGAAGGCCAATACATAATGGTAAAGGGATCAGTTCAACAAGAAGAGCTAACTATCCTAAATATATATGCACTCAATACAGGAGCACCCAGATTCATAAAGCAAGTCCTTAGAGACCTACAAAGAGACTTAGACTCCCACACAATAATAATGGGAGACTTTAACACCCCACTGTCAATATGAGACAGATCAACAAGACAGAAGGTTAATAAGGATATCCAGGACTTGCACTCAGCTCTGCACCAAGCAGACTTAATAGACATCTACAGAGCTCTCCACCCTTAGCACCACACTGCACTTATTCCAAAATTGGCCACATAGTTGGAAGTAAACCACTCCTCAGCAAATGTAAAAGAACAGAAATCACAATAAACTGTCTCTCAGACCACAGTGCAATCAAATTAGCACTCAGGATTAAGAAACTCACTCAAAACTGCCTAACTACATGGAAACTGAACAACCTGCTCCTGAATGACTACTGGGTAAATAACAAAATGAAGGCAGAAATAAAGATGTTCTTTGAAACCAGTGAGAACAAAGACACAACACACCAGAATCTCTGGGACACATTTAAAGCAGTGTGTAGAGGGAAATTTATAGCACTAAATGCCCATAAGAGAAAGCAGGAGAGATCAAAATTGACACCCTAACATCACAATTGAAAGAACTAGAGAAGCAAGAGCAAACAAATTCAAAAGCTAGCAGAAGGCAAGAAATAACTAAAATCAGAGCAGAACTGAAGGAGACAGAGACAAGAAAAACCCCTCAAAAAAATCAATGAATCCAGGAGCTGGTTTTTTGAAAAGATCAACAAATAGATAGACCAATAGCAAGACTAATAAAGAAGAAAAGAGAGAAGAAACAAATAGATATGATAAAAAATGACAAAGAGGAAATCACCACAGACCCCACAGAAATACAAACTACCATCAGAGAATACTATAAATACCTCTATGCAAATAAACTAGAAAATCTAGAAGAAATGGATAAATTCATGGACACATACTCTCAAGACTAAACCAGGAAGAAGTTGGATCCCTGACTAGACCAATAACAGGCTCTGAAATTGAGGCAATAATTAGTAGCCTACCAACCAAAAAAAGTCCAGGACCAGATGAATTCACAGCCGAATTCTATCAGAGGTACAAAGAGGAGCTGGTACCATTCCTACTGAAACTATTCCAATCAATAGAAAAAGAGGAAATCCTCCCTAACTCATTTTATGAGGTGAGCATCATTCTGATACCAAAGCTTGGCAGAAACACAACAAAAAAAGGGAATTTTAGACCAATATCCCTGATGAACATCGATGCAAAAATCCTCGATAAAATACTGACAAACCGAATCCAGCAGCACATCAAAAAACTTATCCACCAAGAACAAGTTGGCTTCATCCCTGGGATGCAAGACTGGTTCAATATACACAAATCAATAAATGTAATCCATCATATAAACAGAACCAAAGACAAAAACCACATGATTATCTCAACAGATGCAGAAAAGGCCTTCAACAAAATTCAACATTCCCTTCGTGCTAAAAACTCACAATAAACTAAGTATTTATGGAACGTATCTCAAAATAATAAGAGCTATTTATGACAAACCCACAGCCAATATCATTCTGAATGGGCAAAAACTGGAAGCATTCCCTTTGAAAACTGCCACGAGACAGGGATGTCCTCACTCACCACTCCTATTCAACATAGTGTTGGAACTTCTGGCCAGGACAATCAGGGAAGAGAAAGAAATAAAGGGTATTCAATTAGGAAAAGAGGAAGTCAAATTGTCCCTGTTTGCAGAGGACATGATTGTATATTTAGAAAACCCCATTGTCTCAGCCCAAAAGCTCCTAGAGCTGATAAGCAGCTTCAGCAAAGTGTCAGGATACAAAATCAATGTGCAAAAATCACAAGCATTCCTATACACCAATAACAGACAAATCATGAGTGAACTCCCATTCACAATTGCTTCAAAGAGAATAAAATACCTAGGAATCCAATTTACAAGGGATGTGAAGGACCTCTTCAAGGAGAACTACAAACCACTGTTCAATGAAATAAAAGAGGACACAAACAAATGAAAGAACATTCCATGCTCATGGATAGGAAGAATCAGTATCTTGAAAATGGCCGAACTGCCCAAGGTAATTTATAGATTCAATGCCATCCCCATCAAGCTACCAATTACTTTCTTCACAGAATTGGAAAAAAGTACTTTAAAGTTCATATGGAACCAAAAAAGAGCCTGCATTGCCAAGACAATCCTAAGCAAAAAGAACAAAGCTGGCAGCATCACACTACCTGATTTCAAACTATACTACAAGGCTACAGTAACCAAAGCAGCCTGGTACTGGTACCAAAACAGAGATATAGACTAATGGAACAGAACAGAGGCATCAGAAATAACACCACACATCTACAACCATCTGATCTTTAACAAACTTGACAAAAATAAGAAATGGGGAAAGGATTCCCTATTTAATAAATGGTGCTGGGAAAACTGGCTAGCCACATGGGGAAAGTTGAAACTGGATCCCTTCCTTATACCTTACACAAGAATTAATTCAAGACGGATTAAAGACTTAAATATTAGACCTAAAACCAAAAAAAAACCCTAGAAGAAAACCTAGACAATACCATTCAGGACATAGGCATGAGTTAGGACTTCATGACTAAAACACCAAAAGCAATGGCAACAAAAGTCAAAATAGACAAATGGGATCTAATCAAATTAAAGAGCTTCTGCACAGCAAAAGAAACTACCATCAGAGTGAACAGGCAACCTGTAGAATATGAGAAAATTTTTGTAATCCACTCATCTGACAAAGGGCTAATATCCAGAATCTAGAAAGAACTTAAACAAATTTACAAGAAAAAATTTAAAGCACCCCATCAAAAAGGTGGCAAAGGATATGAGCAGACACTTCTCAAAAGAAGACATTTATGCAGCCAACAGACACATGAAAAAATGCTCATCATCACTTGTCATCAGAGACATACAAATCAAAACCACAATGAGATGCCATCTCACACCAGTTAGAATGGCCATCATTAAAAAGTCAGGAAACAACAGGTGCTGGAGAGGTTGTGGAGAAACAGGAATGCCTTTACACTGTTGGTGGGAGTGCAAACTACTTCAACCATTGTGGAAGACAGTGTGGCAATTCCTTAAGGATCTGGAACTAGAAATACCATTTGACCCAGCAATCCCATTACTGGGTATATACCCAAAGGATTATAAATCATGCTACTATAAAGACACAAGCACACATATGTTTATTGTGGCACTATTCACAATAGCAAAGACTTGGAACCAACCCAAATGTCCATCAATGATAGACTGGATTAAGAAAATGTGGCACATATATACCATGGAATACTATGCAGCCATAAAAAAGGATGAGTTCATGTCCTTTGTAAGGACATGGATGAAGCTGGAAACCATAATTCTGAGCAAACTATCACAAGGACAGAAAATCAAACACCGCATGTTCTCATTCATAGGTGGGAAGCGAACAATGAGAACACTTGGACACAGGGCAGGGAACATCACACACTGGTGCCTGTCGTGGGGTGGAGGGATGGGAGAGGGATAGCATTAGGAGAAATACCTAATGTAAATGACAAGTTAATGGGTGTAGCAAACCAACATGGCACATGTATACATATGTAACAAACGTGCACATTGTGCACGTGTACCCTAGAACTTAGAGTATAATAAAAACAAAATTTCCTGAAAGTGTATACACTAAAATGTACCTAATCATTATATGTAAATGGTGAGATTAGAAATAATTATTTTAATCTTTATTCAGCATTTTGAATTACTTTACAATAAACATGATTTCTTATGTAACCAGAAATGTGTGTATATGTGTGTGTATGTGTGTATGTGCAGAGGAAGAGAAAGAAATATTTACATTGAAAAATAGTTAATTACTTAAGAGAAAGACATGTGAACAAGAAGCAATAGTTTGCATCACTGTGCAACTTGGAAGAGCCTTATATGGATTAGCATGGTGTCCTCATTCAGGCAGAAAGCTTTTATAGCCTGGCGATAAAAGGGGAAGAAATCAGGCCTGTGGCTTGGGGATGAGATAAGAGGTTATTAATCTCTTTGGAGCTAAGTTCCAATTAATTGTGCTTTAACAATCCATAGTAACCTGTTATGTTCACTCTCCCTGTCCTCTCCAGTTGCTGCTGGGTGTGAAAGTAGGTGGTGAAGAGCTTGGAGAAGAAGGGAGAGAACCAGGTATAAACAAGACTGCCGTGCTAGGCAGGGCCAGCTTCATGGGAGTGCAGCCTACACAGTCACATAGAGCCTGGCACTTAGAAGTATGAAACTTGATTTAATGCTTGGCTGTCACTGACTGAATTTTTTTTTTTTTTTTTTTTTGAAACAGAGTTTCACTCTTGTTGCCCAGGCTGGAGTGCAATGACGTGATCTCGGGTCACTGCAACCTCCGCCTCCCAAGTTCAAGCAATTCTCCTGTCTCAGCCTCCCGAGTAGCTGGGATTACAGATGCGTGCCACCATGCCCGGCTAATTTTTGTATTTTTAGTAGAGACGGGGTTTCATCATATTGGTCAGGCTGGTCTCGAACTCCTGACCTCAGGTGATCCGCCTGCCTTGGTCTCCCAAAGTGCTGGGATTACAAGCTTAATAATTTAATATTTGAATTTGTGTTTCATACGTGCAGTGCAATGGAACAATGGAGACTTCATGTAAGCAGAGGAGATACATGCAATATGTGTTTCTGCAGTTCTATGATCCACCATTCACACATAGTGTTAGAGATGTCCCATAAACACAGTGTTCTGCTAGGCCCACGATTCAAGAGAGTTCAGTTAAGACTCAAAGCCGGTATGAGGTTAAGTGTGTTACATCTACAACTTAGCAGGCCTGGGGATAGGGAATGAAGTGTCTACCAGCCCCAAGAGACTATGCTTTCCGTTTGAACCAAAACCTGCTTCAAATGCAGAAAGAAGGCAGTGGTGTTCTAAGAATCACAAAGGACCAAGGATTCCTATCATACCCTTTTTCATTCATATCGCTTCCCTGTATTAGCGAACCACTAATGCTGAGGGTGATGGCATACAAGGAAAGAGAAAGATCGGCCAACCCTATTTCCATTCCCTTTCAGTTCTTCCTTACTCATCGATAAGCTGAAGGTAGGAGAATGTCGATAGGATGTGCAAGTTTCAGGAAGTCAAAGGAAAACAGCTGAGTTAGTTTTGTGCGGGGTTTCTATTGTTCTGATGGAAAATGAAGTAAGTGTGTATGTATGAGCTACAAAATAAGAGTTGTGTGACTTCAGTGATCCCATATATGAGTTCAAGACTCATATTTGCATTTAAAGCTGACATGGCATAACATAAAGATGTATGGTCAATTCATTCTAATTATTTCACACTCTCATTTACTTTACTTAGAATAACACTAAATAGCAAATTTAAACATCATGAAAAATGTAAAGAGACCACTGAAGAAAGGAAAAAGCTTTCTATTTTAGTACATTTAACAGCATTTCCCCCCTGCTTTTTGAGCAAGGGTCCCAGCATTTTCATTTTGCACTGGGCCCTATAATTTTGTTGTTGATCCTAGTGGTAGGAAAGAGAAAATGGAACAGTGTGGTGAGCTAAATTCTAAGTCCCAGCAAAAGATGGGATGAAGTTTGGCATGCAGGGCATATAGTAAGGATCAACACTGGCAGAAGGAAAGGGAAGGATGCAGGATTAAGCAGAGAGGTCAAACTGCAATGCAGGCCTAACAAATTCTCAGCCAGTTCCAAATGAAATGGTCCAGCCCTGATGCACATCCTCAATCAGTCATTGGTGGTGAGTACCTGCTCTACGCCCAAGGGTGTCTTCTTGGGAGAGGCAGCTTTCTGCAGGTGAGGAGGACCTAAGAATTGACAGCTGCGGGCTCTGCTGACTGTACACCCTGCAGCTAAGGCCAAATGAGTGGCGCATCTCTGTGTTCACCACAGTCCCATTCTTGTATGCCACACTGAATACTATATGTAATCTCTGTCAAAGGGGTATAAAAAGTGGTCCTTCTCTATCCAGTGCTTTAAGAAACCACACATGCTGCAGCAGATCTGATGCTAGATTAATAATTATGTCAGAACTTGGAGTACTAAATAGTCACACCGAACGACAGAGAGAATGGTAACATGAACTGCCTGGCATTGATTAACCGCAACAGTCAAACTAGCTTTAATTCAGTGTAAACAATAACAAAAACCTTATGATGGTTCTTAACATTCTAAAGATTGCTGGTCTAATACTAAAAAGTTTATTTTCTCCTAACCACCAGGACTTCAATTTAAGTGAATAATGATTCATTGGATTTACCCTCATTATAAAATGCAGACATGTACCACATAATGACATTTTGATCAACAATAGACTACATATACAATGGTGACCTCATAAGATTATAATGTCATATTTTTACTGTACCTTTTCTATGTTTATATACCCAAGCACTTACCATTGTGTTATAATTGCCTACAGTATTCAGTATCATACAGTAACATGCTATACAGGTTTGTAGCTTAGGAGCAATAGGTTATATGATATAGTCTAGTTGTGCAGTACACGCTACTTTCTAGGCTTGTGTGGGATAAGAGGTTATTAATCTCTTTGGAGCTAAGTTCCTGATGCTCTCCCTTTTCCCATTCCCCCACCCAGACAGGCCCCAGTGTGTGTTGTTCCCCTTCCTGTGTCCATGTGTTCTCATCGTTCAGTTTCCACTTATGATTGAGAACATGGAGTGTTTGGTTTTCTGTTCCTGTGTTAGCTTCCTGAGGATAATGGCTTCCTGCTCCATTCACGTCCCTGCAAAGGATGTGATCTTATTCCTTTTTATGGCTGCATAGTACATACATAGTGGTGTATATGTACCACATTTTCTTTATCCAGTCTATCACTGATGGGCATTTGGGTTGATTCCATGTCTTTGCTATTGTGAACAGGGTTGCACTGAACATATGTGTGCACATATCTTTATATTATAATAGTATGATTTATATTCCTTTGGGTATATACCCGGTAATGGGATTGCTGGGTCAAATGGTATTTCTATGCAAAAATTGAAAAATAGGATCTAATTAAACTAAAGAGCTTCTGCACGGCAAAAGAAACTACCATCAGAGTGAACAGACAACCTACAGAATGGGAGAAAATTTTTGCAACCTATCCATCTGACAAAGGTCTAATATCCAGAATCTACAAGGAACTTAAACAAACTTACAAGAAAAAAACAAACAACCCCATTAAAAATTGGGCAAAGGACATGAACAGATACTTCTGAAAAGAAGACACTTATGCAGCCAACAAACATATGAAAAAAGCTCAACATCACTGATCATTAGAAAAATGCAAATCGAAACTACAATGAGATACAATCTCGCACCAGTCAGAATGGTGATTATTAAAAAGTCAAGAAACAACAGATGCTGGCAGGGCGGCAGAGAGATAGCAACACTTTTACACTATTCACAGGAATAGAAATTAGTTCAACCATTGTAGAAGACAGTGCGGTGATTCCTCAAAGACCTAGAACCAGAAATACCATGAAGTGTGATTCTTGTTTTTCAATCTTTATTGAATATTTTTATGTACAACCAGTTACTACATTTTTTTTTAGGCAGAGAACACAAGTACTTAATTTTACACAGAACACTGAATTAGCTAGAATGTTCTGAACTAAGCACCCTTTATTCCATCCTGCTTTAGCTACTATTTCTTTTTGGAGCAAAGATCTCTCCCCCTATGCCTTTTTCAAAAATATTCAGACTGTAATGTTATTGTAATTTGCTTAGTGGAAACTGAGAGCAGCAGTATAAACACATTTAACCCAAGTCTGATTGTGACTGTGGTGTCCTAAGTTATATCCTAGAGATGGAGAAGGGCCTGGAAAACTCTGTAGAACATCCACTGTGTCCCTGAGGATCAATAATGAAAGATGTTAGCATGTGTAGATGACCTGGGTTCTGCCTGGGGGGTTTGTTTATTTACTTGTAGATAGGAGCATACCATGGAAGTTCTTTTTCAGACAGGGGGATTAGCAAATTTTTTCTTCTTTAAAGAACCAGCATCCATTTGCTGTTGATAAAGATAAAATTGTTTATAGTGCTGCCAAATCTAAGCAGCTGTTATTAGAATCTCCTCCAGTTTCATCACCAATTGAATCCAATATGCATTAGCCCATATACCTCTGGTCAAACGAGGCAGGGGTTTTCAGTCAAACATGTTAGATTGGGCAATAGATAACACAAAATTGGGCGTCTGTGAGCTTCATTCTCTTCATGGTTCTTCTACAGACAGAAGTATGAGAATTTGACCTTTGGGTCTATTCACCTGTCTGAAAAATAACAGTAATAGGCACTTTGGAACCATCTACTTACTTCTTTTTTGGTGTAAAGAGGATTTAAGAGTTAAGCTCCCTTAGTTATCCAATTGAAAGATTTGGCATAAGCGCACCAACTATGATTAAGGAAATGACTAAAGTGACAGGCATTCTACCACCGGAAGGTATTTCTGGAGTGAACTAATTTTGCCTTTTGATTCTTCATCATCAAATTCATACTTGGATACAGCTTAATATTAAGCAGATAGAGTAAATTGCCTTTACTGTTCACATACTGAAGAGCTTTGCTTAATTAGGATTTGGTTGGAAACAAGGTGGTAAAGAGGCATTATTAGTGACTATTCCTGACACTTTTAAACAGTTTTTAAGTTCTTAAAATACATCCAATCCTGAATTTCAAAGAATAGAAAGAATCATGGGGTCATGGTAAATCAGGATGGATTATCCCCTTCCTATAAATTGCAATGTAGGGTGAGTTAACAAACCACTTTAGGATCCTGAGTTAACTTTTGATCTTACTGGAAAAAAATTGTGCAAGTAAGATGTGTTTAACTTTTTCTTATTTGTCTGTGGTATGTCAGACGAGGGGCAAGCCTAAGAAGTTTACACTAAAGTAAAACACTGTGGAAAGTAAGGAGAAAATTTGAGGAGCACTCAAGAATACCTGTTCCTCTGCAATTTTTCCTATGGAAAAATTTTGCACTAAAATATACATTTTATGAGAAGAAAAGAGAATTAATTCCTTGGTTCCTAGGTTGCTTACTCTGAAGTGTGATTCTTAAGAGGGTCTGTGTAAGAGGAATTTGGAGACATTTATTCCCTTGGTACTATGACTTCTCATCGCTGATATGACAGCTCACTGGATATTAAGAAGTTGCCCATGTTAAGACGATGACTCCCATAACCATTTTAAAAAAACCAAAAACAAGAAACAAAAACCCATGTCTTGTAATACACAGTTGTTCCAAAGGATAAGCTGCAGAGTTTGCATGTTTGTGTGTGTATGTGTATGTTTGTGTGTTTGTAGTGTGTGTGTTTGTAGTGTGTATGCAGGGGCAGGTAGAAGTGTGGTGTACGTATGAGAATAGTTTAGGAAGCTATTGAGTTATGTATTGGAAAGACCATAGTGGTTTCTGTGTGTGTGTGTGTGTGTGTGTGTGTTTGTGTGTGTGTGTGTGTGTGTGCGCGCGTTAGTTTCAAGAGTCAATGGATTATGAATGTATGTACAGTGAAAAATAAGATGAGAAGTAAAAAGCAAAACAAAACAAAACAAGAAACTAGAATTCCAGTCCAACTCTGTCCTGCTAGACAAAAAGAAATGTAGGCCGGGCACGGTGGCTCACCCCTGTAATCCAAGCACTTTGGGAAGCCAAGGCAGGCAGATCACCTGAGGTCAGGAGTTCGAGACCATCCTGGCCAACATGGTGAACCCCCATCTTACTAAAAATACAAAAAATTAACTGGGCATGGTGGCACGTGCCTGTAATTCCATCTACTCAGGAGGCTGAGACAGGAGAATCACTTGAACCCAGGAGGCAGAGTTGCAGTGAGCTGAGATCATGCCACTGCACTCCAGCCTGGGCAAGAAGAGTGAAACTCCATCTCAAAAAATAAAAATAAAAATAAAATAAATGTAGGCAAGTCAATCTTTCTGAGCATCAGTGTCCTAATCTATTAAATAGAAGGTGAATAAATCACAAGGCTCACATGAGACCATGTGATTGGGAGACTTATCTTAGTATCTCATTGAAAAGCACTATGGGCAACTCCACAAAAGTGCAACTTCACCATGAAGACTCAACTACCCCTAAGATTCCAGCATGATCCCTCCTTCTAAAGCATTGTGCCCACTTCCAGAACTCCCTCATCATGGGAATGATGGAAGCTTCTATGGGAAGGACCAAGATGAAAAGGATTCCTTTTAACTCCACAACTTCCTTAAACCCAGAACACAAGACTCATAATATAGATGAGGTTTTTTTTGTTGTTTGTTTGTTTGTTTTGAGATGGAGACTCGCTCTATCGCCCAGGCTGGAGTGCAGTGGCGCGATCTCGGCTCACTGCAAGCTCCGCCTCTCGGATTCACACCATTCTCCTGCCTCAGCCTCCTGAGTAGCTGGGACTAGAGGCGCCCACCACCACATCCGACTAACTTTTTGTATTTTGTTTAGTAGAGACAGGGTTTCACCGTGTTAGCCAGGATGGTCTTGATCTCCTGACCTCGTGATCCACCCGCCTCAGCCTCCAGGTGCTGATATTACAGGCGTGAGCCACCATGCCCGGCCTATAGATGAGTTTTATAGACTCATATTACAGACTTATAATCTAGACTTCTTAATGTCCAGGGAGCTGTCATATCAGTGATGAGAAGTCACAATGTCAAAGGGATAATTGTATCCCAATTCCTCTTACAGAGGTCTTCTTAAGAATCACACTTCAGCCTGGCGCAGTGGCTCACACCTGTAATCCCAGCACTTTGGGAGGCTGAGGCGGGTGGATCACCTGAGTCAAGAGCTCGAGACCAGCCTGACCAACATGGTGAAACCCTGTCTCTACTAAAAATAGAAAAATTAGCCCGGCGTGGTAGTAGATACCTGTAATCCCAGCTGCTTGAGAGGCTGAGGCAGGAGAATCACTTGAATCTGGGAGGAGGAGGTTACAGTGAGTGGAGATTGCACCATTGCACTCCAGCCTGGGCAACAGAGGGAGACTCCGTCTCAAAAAAAAAAAAAAAAAAAAAAAAACCAAACAAACAACAACAACAAAGGAAACACACTTCATAGTATTTCTGGTTCTAGGTCAGGGAGGAATCAGCACACTGTCTTCCACAAGAGCTGGACTAATTTATATTCCCACCAACAGCGTAAAATCACTCAGCATCAATTATATTAGTTTGAACAAATCTGTAGTTTATCATGACACACAATCAACCAACCTTACTATAGCAAAGATAAACATCTTATTCTATCCTGCATTGTATCTTTGTTATAGGAGGGACATTGATGCCTCTATTGATGATGCCATCAAATAATTAGTCCAAATTACTTTCTTGTAAGGGTCTGCTGCCAGAGGAGAGAAATAAAGATTTCTATTTGAATGAAAGCACCTGCAGAGGAAAGAGCTAACACATGTAGACTTCAAATGCATATTTACTCCAAATATAAATGAGATGGATGAGTCCTACCGTACATGCATCTAACTTAAGCATATTCAACACTGTGACCTTGGAGAAAAGTAAGAGGGAGAAGAGAGCAGGCAAGAATGAGAGAATTCCTGCATCTATGTTTGTGCTCTCCTTCAACCTAGAAGTCAGCCTTCACCACAACAGACAAAATGCAAAATAAAGCAAAATAATTAAAATTCTAGGTTTTAAGCTTCCAGTGGCTTAATGAGCCCTAGGGAGCCAAGGAGTTTTCCAGGATTATTTTGGCCTTACAAGTTTTATCCTTTCTGGGATGAATATAGACCCTAACCCTGTGTAAGATTAACTCTGTGTGATCCATTCACACATCCACTGTAAACTTTATAACCATGCTCTTGTCATCTGGCACCCCTTTTCCTCACCGCTAGACTTAAAGCCACATCACACCATTATGATTATGATCTCTTGTCATCAGTTTGCCCATAGTGTTTTTCTTGATTTATGACTTATGGATCACACATCCTATTAGCTTTGTAAAACTTTAATGAATAAGATCTATCTTAATTTAGATTTATCATTAAGATGAAAGAGTTAAAAATTCTGGAGAAACACATTTGTAGAAATGATCTTACCCTCCCCTGGAGCTATGCCGGCTTAAGCTAACTTACCTTCTCAGGTGTGCATTTACCAATTCTTTAAAATCCCCAGAAAAGTGATTTCACTATGAAAATACTGTAGGACATTT
The DNA here is from genome assembly GCF_002776525.5 of Piliocolobus tephrosceles. NCBI lineage: Eukaryota > Metazoa > Chordata > Mammalia > Primates > Cercopithecidae > Piliocolobus > Piliocolobus tephrosceles. Next base: position 44,184,317 of record NC_045442.1, on the reverse strand, counting down.
CCCATGCTATTTCATATGTGATGAGTTTTAACTATTTCATATTAATGAAGAGTGGAAGATGAAGAGTGAAAAGAAATAAATGTTACATCCTTCCACATCTTCTAGAGCTGCTTATGAAAATGAATGACTGGAATAGTCACAGCATTGGCTTAAAACTGTCCTAAGACTCCAGGTTTAAATATCAGATATGACAGAAAAGACCACTATCTGGGACTCATAAGTGTCAGAGAATCACATACTCTGCAAAGGAAACAATACCTGAGCAGTCAATGGAAATACACACACACCACATGCACACACACATATCTTCACAATGATGGGTTCAGAAACAGAATGAAGCAGATTTAAAAGAAAAGACAGGCCAGGTCATCTTAATAAGTCAAGAAGGAAATCCCACCTACCTTGTGACTGCCCGGGTGCAGATGGTAACAAGGAAACAGCCAGCCACAATCATCCAGCCCCAGCCTCCATCTGGAGGGGAGGTAGACCGAGCTCTATTTACTTTTGCCATCGTTTTTCTTTTTTCTTCTTTTCCAGGTTGCTCCAACAGCCAAGTTATGATCTTGGAAGAGTCTGCTGTCCAGTGATTTCCTGTTGGCATTCAAGGTTGGCATAGAACGCTACCTGGCACATGGGTTACTCGCCATCTAAAACCAAAAATCAAGACATATTTATATCTTATTGCTATGTCCAAAGGTTGATTTTTCTTCACTTGGTAAAACATGATTATTACTTTCCTATTAAATATGAGTATTTGTAACTGTGAATACTAGACTGGGGCAGACTATTTGCTGTCCTTGGTACATACTTTCTTTTTAAAAAATATAATAGACCCTCTCAAATTGTAGTCAAATGCATGTCTACTCTATTTGACACCATTTTTCCCTAGCCTCTCTTGAAGGTAGTTGTGGCAATAAAGTATAGTCTCCATTAAAGGGATGTGAACAGAAGTCATGTGTGCCACTTCTGGTTCATCAACTCAAAGGCAAAGGTACTTTTCAAGGACTTCCAGCACCTTCTTCCAACCCACTGGAAGATGGATGTGGATATGAAACCACTTCAACCACACAGACCAGGACATCAGTCTAGGGGCTGGCAGAGCTACAAGACAGAAGAAGCCTGGGTCCCCAGATGACTCTGGGGAGACCTGCCCTCCTACTCTGGACTCTGTACATCTCTACACAGTTACACAAAAGATAAATAAGCTTCCATTTTATTTGTGTCTCTGTATTTTGGAGTCTCTCTGTTACAATAGCTTATAACATAGCCTAATTATTATACAGAATGAGTCTGACAGCAACTTCTTGGCATATTTTAAAATGCTATAAATTTTTAAGTGTGTAATTGAAGAAGAGAATGACAAATAAATGAGACAAAGTAGAGAGCCCAGAAACTAGTATATAATATTTTAATCCAATCCAAATAAGGTAAAACAAAGATCAGTGAAGGAAAAAAGTATTATTTACCACATTCTGTTCAACTCTCCATTTAACTCTTGACCTTCCAGATAAATCAATAAATGTAAAAAAAATAAAGAAGTAATTAAAAACCTAGGTGAAAATATAGGCAAATATTTGTCTGTTCTCTAGATAGGAAAACTCCCTGAGATGTAAAATAATAAAACAAACCAAGATAAAAAAATTTGTTAATTTGTCTAAATTAAAATTTAAAATTTCTGTATTAAAACATGTGATTAATAAACAAAACCAAAAGGTAAGCCACAGGCTTGGGGAAAAACCATTAGCAATACATACTTCAAAGAAGGAATATCTGCATTCATTCATTCATTCAACTGTAAGTATTTATTGAATCCCTAGCATGTGTCAGGCACCATTTTAGGGCACTAAGGATTCAGTAGTGGTCACAATACACAAAGCTCCTTGTGGTGGGCAGGCTCTAAGATACCCCTATGGTCCTGGCTCTGGTTGTTCACATCTTTATGTAATCCCTTCCCTTGAGCGTGGGAGGGACCTGTGACTTGCTTCTACCCAACAGAATATGGCACCTGTGATGGAACCTGACTCTCATAATTATGTCATGTTGTATATGACTCAGGTCTGCTAGCCACTCTTGCTCTCCCACTGTCCTTGAAGAAGCAAACTGGCATGCTGCACACCTAGGAGAAAGCCATTTGGCAGGGAACCATGGGCAGGCTGTGGATGCTGAGGGCAGCCTCCAATAGACAGCAAGAAACATGAAGATCTCAGGGTCTTCTGTTTTTTGCTTTTTCGCAAATATCCCAAGTGAGCCTGGATGCAGAATTTCCCCTAAATTGAACTTCCAGTTAAGAACAGTCTCACTGACACCCTGACAGCAGCTTTGTGATACCCTTAGCCTAGGACCCAGCTAAGCTATTTCTGGATTCTGACCCCATAGAAACTGTGAGATAAGGTGCTTCTTAAGGTATTCCATGGCTTGTCAAACAGGCTTCTTAATTACAGTCAGGGATGAATTTTTTGAGAGGAAAAATAAGAGTTTCAACACCTACTTCTTCTACAGAATTGAGCAAATTACCCAGTTGCTTCTATAATTTTATTGTGATCACTGGAAGAAATCCTAACATCAATTAAATGAAATGTCATTTCAACTATGACAATGTGTGGATTATTTGATGAACAAAGACTATGTGCCACCTGGTAAATTATGGGCAAAACAAATTGCCTAATAAAAAGCATTTACTTTAAGACCACAACATTCTCAAGAAAATGGCTCATAACAGAAATTTGTAAGCGTGCATCTTTGAAGATGGAACAAATTGGTGGCTGATGATTTCAGAGAGTGCATACAGAGCAGGGGTAGTGAGGCTAAGGCAACAAGAATGATTCCCACATACATCACTTAGGTTTGCTCCTTTTGAAGCCTCAGGTCTTCATCGTCATGCTGTTAACCATCTGGTGACTTTGGGGAGACTGACAAAGGTGATTAAGTGTACAACTGAAATTATAAATCTATCAAAAGTATCGGGAGACCAATACTGGCATAAATACTAAACCTATTGATAAAGAAAAAAAAGTTACTACTGTAAATTATAATATTGCGAAACACTGGCCTGGGGATTGAGTAATAGCCAAAATACTGGTGTTGGCGCTAAGTGAAAATAACAGTGATACAGAGCTGCTGTTTACAAAGCACTTGCCACAGGCCAAGCTACTAGCAAGCATCACTACAGACAGTATCTCATTTAATCCTTACAAGAACTACAAAGAATAGATATTATAATCCTTATCTTATAGGTAAAGAAACTCAAGTTAAAGAGATTAAGTAATTTGCCTTATTATTCTTTAGATAATGAAGCAGCAGAAATGGGTTATGAACCTTGGTCTGATTCCAAGCCAGTCTTCCTAACCAATGCCCTGCACTGCTTCTACTACATTTCCTTATTCCTTGGTATAAATTCATAAACATTTTTGTCTAATTATACACATAATTCTTGCTGATGACACACCAGTAGGATGATGTGAATTGCAGCCTGACGTAGCTATAAATGCAGTTCTTTAAATGGTACCCTTGATATTTCCCTGAAACATTCCTGTATTTGACCAGCTGTGAAATTTCAGAGCAAAACCAACCCTCTAAAGGTGTCTCTAACTCTGGAGCTTCAGAATAAGTTTTTCCAAAACATAACTTTGTGTCGTGAATAAGTAGCTTTAACAGTCATCTACTTTCTTCCCCAAAATGAAACGCTCAAGGAAAAACTCTTATTTTAAAAGATCTACCATACCTGTATTTTTGCTTTCACACACAGCCTGCTGCAGCAGTCAGAGCTGGTAGTCCATCCCTTCTTCTATTCCATCATAACCCTGGCTTTGTTAGGATTCAACTCTTAGCTGCCCTCTCCAGCGGCCATCTGGGCCCAGTCCCTTGGTTCAGGGAATGGTTTTGGATTGGTCTCCCGTTCCCATGTCAGTGAGTGATGAGGCACAGAATTGGAAGTATCTAGCCAATTAGCTATGGAGAGAAGCCTCTGGAAATGTTTCTCTGTTCTTAAGAAAAGATACGAGGAAGAAACAAGCCCCTCTTCTTCCTGTAGATTCTGGATGTAATACCTGGATCTATAGCAGCCACCTCTTAACCATGAAAGAAGCTAGTCTGAGGACAAAGTTGATGAGCCAAGACCCAGTTGGAAGATCTGGCTTCTAGCTCTGCATCTTAAGAGTTATATGAATTCAAGCAAATTACTTTATGTCTCTGAGCCTCAGTTGACTTACCCATGAAATGGAGGCAATAATTTTACTTTCACAAAATGTTGTATATATTAAAATGAGAAAAAACATGAGGAATACCTGGCACATAAATGTAGGTATTATTTGCCATGTGATTTAACCTCTTTTCATTTGTTCATCACTCATTAATTCAATATTTATTGAGTGTCCAATATGCACCAGAAACTATTCTAGGAGCTGGGCTATGAGCATTGCAGAAAAGAGACAATAGCCCTGCTTTCATGAAGCTCACATCCTAGTGGGACAGGCACAGTTCATGAACTGTTGAACAATAACTTCTAAGCCTTCCTTGTTTGTATAAAAAATTACCTTTGGCCTGCTTCACAGGATCATAGCTATAGTCAAATGAGAGCACCCACAAACTGGCAGCAATGAGCAAATCAAGCTTCAGGACACTTTCATTATGCCTACAGTGTTTTTTAAATGTTTACATTAGTTGGCACTTGTAAAGATCAGATACTATCCAAATTTCCAAATTCTTTTGAAAAACTGCAAGCTCTAAAAATACGTTGGGCTGCATTCCCTTGTGGCAGCCATGAGATGGGGCCAAGCAGCAGTGTCCCCTTTCAGACAAGGCCTGCACTTCCACTTTACCCTATCCCTGACACTCTGTCCTGCACACATTTGTGTGCAGTTCCTGTGTGCTTTACCTGCCAGGCCCCTGGAGGCAGTAAGATTTTCAACTTCTGCCCATACTGTGCTAACATAAATCAAAGCTTTTTAAACAGCCATGTGAGTCACGTTTATGGTACGTTTTATGCCTAGCACCCTCTCTTTCTCTCAATTCCGATAGAACCAGCATTCAAGAGTCTACCTACACCTGTGACAAACACACACAATGGAATAACTCACCAGTTGGACACAATTAGCTGCCAAGTGTTATGATGTGATACCATCAGCTGTACCAGTAAAAAAAGGCACAACTTAGAAACTTCTGCCTTGGTATAGCCCTAGCTTCTTCTTAGGCTTTTCCATTTAAATAAACCCCAAGGTTAAGTTGTTTTCCAGGGTAAGACTATAAATCCACCTGTCCATAAACATCTGGTATAAGGACCATCCTTAGTGCCGCCATAGGCTATGAAAGAAGACTGAAACAGCCAGAGCTGCGCAACAGCCCTTTTAAAAAGAAACATAACGTGATGGATCATGAATTAGAAAGGTATCCACATTCTTTCAACAGCGATTCTATTTCTGGGAAGCTATCCTAAGAAAACAATGTAAGAGAAGCCACAATGGGCAAAAAATAATAGCTGCATTCACAATAATACATAAAACAGAAACAACCTAAATGTTTAACGACCAGGAAGTGTTCGGAGAATTATGACATGTTCAACAAATGGAAGAGTGCAATTCATTACAATTAGAAACAGGAAGATAATATTGTAATATGGAAAACCATCATGATGCAATGTTAAAGCCAAGAAAAGACCCTCATATACTTTGTGAGGGAAGCTATGTAAAGCTTCTGTAAAAGTTGTATGTTTGTAATTGTCACAAAAAGTAGGAAGAATATGTAAAAAGGAATGTAATTGAGCTGGCATGATTAAGTTATTATTCATTTCCAAAACTGTGTTAAATATCATTTTACATATAATTTTCTTAAATAGATATTTCAGGTCTATTCCTTCGGTGAGCACAAAAGTCTCTTTTGTACAGTTTCTCAAGGACTGAAAATAGCTATCATTTATCGATATGGCACATTGAAAATGAGGTGATTATTCAGTAGTGGACATACTGTAGGCAACAAGCCCCTGGCAAAATAAAATGTTCTGTTTCTTTACAAAAATATTAAGCATCATTAATTTTTACTTTGCTTCCGCTAAACTCCCATGATTCCTTTTTCATTTGTTTTAGGTGAGCATCCTCTGTTTGACATTTCCACATGTAATAAGTTAAGAACTGATTTGATAAGATATCCCAAAAATGCAATTGTATAAATCCAAATAAAAAATTTAAATAATCATCCCAACATAGCTGCGGTGATAGCAGGATGAACAAAGGTCTGTTGTAAGTCACAGAGTCAACCTGCGTAAAACCACGGGACAAGGAACATCCTCATGGGACACCAGGGTGGGGAGAAAGAGCCTCTCTGCAACCATATGTATGCAGTATGCAATACTATTAGTAACAATTTCTCATGAATAAGCGCATTTGATCTTCACCATCCTCAGAGATAAATGCTGTCTTTCCCTCTTCCTCAATGGTGAAACTGAAGCTCAGAGAAGTGAAAGGACTCCCTTGACAACACTGCATGTGAGTGTAAATGGAGGCAAGTAGCTTTGGCTGACTTTGGATGGTGCACTTGTCCATCCGCTCTGAGATTTCAAAATTGTTATTGGCGTTTCTGTCAACAAGATGTCCAAGCAATGCTAACGCTTAAGCACCATTCATGTGAGTGGCCATGACAAAAGGAAGGGGGTAGAAGCCGACAAGGTTATCACAAGGGTATGCGGCTGTTCACAAAACGCATGTGAGTTTCTTTCAAAACAGGTCATTTAATAGATTTATACATATTCAGAAGAAATGCGCAGGTTAGACAGGGCAAACCTTGTTTCCTGGAGACTTTGAAGCAGTCTGAAGTTCTCCCACAACATTAACCTGAGCATTCTTGTAAATAATTAACCCACCTGATAATAGACAAATATAACGGCCAGGTCTTTTATTAAGTTAATAGTATTGCAGCCGGGCACGGTGGCTCACACCTGTAATTCCAACACTTTGGGAGGCCGAGGTGGGAGGATCACTTGAGGTCAGGAGTTTGAGACCAGCCTGGCCAACATGGCGAAACTCCATTTCTATAAAAAGTACAAAAATTAGCTGAGGGTGGTGGCACACGCTGTAATCCCAACTACTTGTGGGGCTGAGGCATGAGAATTGCTTGAACCCCAGAAGACGGAGGTTGCAGTGAGCCGAAATCACGCCACTGCACCCCAGCCTAAAACTATAAGCAAGGGAAGCATTTATCATCCTGCAACTCTTCGTTTTACTAATCAGCCTCCGATTCATATTATTTTGACATCAACCACTGATGAATTCTACTCATCAAATGGAACAGTATTCTGTATCCCATTCTGGCTTCAGAGAAGTTTTCTGAGATGAAAGAAGTACTATATGATAATGTTCTTCTAAGATTACTCCTTACAGTGTAAGTTGGGATGTATTCTCAATTTCACTTTATCCTCTTTGCTTTTTGAAAAAAAAAATCATTTGCAAAAAATTCTTGCTAACATTCAGTAACACTGCAGTAAAGCACTCCATTTGTGAGGCAACTCTTTCACGTTGCCCACAGTAAAGTTTTCTGAAGAGATTCCTTTTATCACTAGAAAACCTACAAATTTCTTATAGTCAGTAAGCAACTAGAATAAAGGGAGGAGTATTCTTAGAACCACTTGTTTTGGAAGGCCTCCAACATTTGCTTTCCCTTGTTCTTTCCTTCCTTGACTCCTTCTATTTCCAGCACCTTCACCTTCAGCTGTATTCTTACCTTATAAATTGGTCTGTAGCCACAAAAGAGATAGAGTATGATGGAAAAATACCAAGGGTGGGCATTTGGGCTGAGTCCCAGTGACCCTGTATGAATCACTTCCTTTCTGCTGCTATTTCCTCATTAATAAAATCAGGATATTGAATTACTGATGCCTGTCTTCTAAACCAGATGACTACTAACTACATCTTCCCTAATATGTAAGTTAACTGGTACAGGTAAGCACTCAGAGCAAAATTCTATTAACTTTGCTTTTTGTTTACTTAATAACTCAAGGTAGAGACAATTCCTCTTTGTTATTGCTTAAGAATCATGAAATTTGCCAGTCTCCTTTTTTTTTTAGGCATTTCTAAAATATTCCTATACTACAGGTAATTTTTTTAAAAAAAATCTTCTGATATATTACTCCTTTCTGGTAAGTCAGGTTCCTTTAAATGTTCCCTTATGTCATTAAGCTAAGTCAAGAAACCTATTGCTGTAGGGAATGAGACATAAGCCCCATGCAGAATAAATGCATCCACAGGCAAGGAATCATGGGATTGTGTTATAGGGGACATTTCCACCACACAGAAAGGGAAAGTACAAGCTTACCCTGAGAGGAAAGAGAAACGGATTTTAAAGGAAGGGTGATGAGCTGCCCAGGTTTCTTAGGGACTATGTCTCCCACTCCCTAAGTCTTGGCCCAGACAGGTATGTGGTATGGTGAAGAGATAGTTTTTCCTTAACCTAGGTAGCTGAGGGAGAAGTGCCAGTAAGGAGGCCTATGCTATGTGTGCCGTGTGGGAAGACACAACTTCACCAGTCCCCTCTGTCTAAGCAGAGAGAAACAGAGTGCCCACTGACAGTCCTTCACCTCCTAGGAGGCACAGAAGTGATGGGGGGATTCTCCCATGTTCTCAATGGAGACATGGAAGATAGCTGAGATGAGAAACAGGGCCATAGCAAAGGGAAGAGGGATTCCATGGCAAATGTGCTGAGCCAAATGGAAACCATAGGTGACCCTTAAGAACCACAACAAGAAAGGTGGGGAATTCCTCCAGGCCCTGGCCATATGCAGAATACAAAACATAAGTTCCCAGCAGCAAAGTACACAAGGAGGACAGAAGCCATCACCTAGAGAGCACCAAGATGAGTTTCAATTCACATGGACATTCAGGAGGCCAGCAGGATGCCCAGTAACCAATACTAGGAAAACCTCTGCATGGGCCAATGAGAACTTAGAAAACAACCAGAGGGCCTGCATGCTAACCACCTCCCCCACCACTACCACAAGGACACATGCGCTCTCCCCTAGACCAGACACACTCATGAAGAAGGAGGAATAAACACAAGAGAGGGGAGAAACAACCCTAATAATCAGAGTAACCTCAGATTTGGCTGAATAATATGCAAAGAAAGCTGATCTTAGATGAAAAATACTAAATTTGAAAAACTGTTAAACATTTTTAAATTGAGGTATAACTTACATACAATAAAACATGCCCATTTTAACCCTACATTTCAGAGTTTTGAGAAATGCATCACTCATGTAATCACAACCACCACAATCAAGACACAGAACATTTTTATCATCCCCAAACATTCCCTCATGCTCCCTTGCAATCAATATTCACCAGCCCTAGCACCAGAATACCACTGATTTGCTTTCTGTCAATAAAGATTAGTTGTCAATATAGATTGCTTTCTGTCAAGATAGAATTCTGTCAAGAATTTCATAAAAATAGAACCAAACAACATGGATTACTTTGCTTCTGGCCTCTTTCACTCAGGATAATGTTTTGAAATCATTCAGCTTGTTGTGTGTATCTGCAGTTGATTCTTTTTATTGTTGAATGTTAGTATGTGTTACGGATATACTACAATGAGTTTATTCATTCGTTTGTTGATAATTGTTACAGTTGTTTCCGATTTTACATTATGAATAAAACTTGTATGAACATGAGTGTACAAGTCTTTTTGTGGACGTATGTTTTCATTCTCTTGAGTAAACCCCTAGGAAAGAAATTGCCCAATCATAGGGTAAATGTATATCTTAACTTTAGAAGAAGGTGCCAAACTGTTTTTAAAGGTGGTCATGTGATATTTCCAGTACTAAATTAGAGTTCCAATTGCTTCACAACTTCGGCAATACTTGGTATTGATAGTGTGATTAATTTCAGTCATTCTAGTGATATCAAATGGTATCTCACTGTACTTTTAATTTGTACTTCCCCAATGACTAATTCTATGAACCAGTTTTCCAATAATTACTAACTATTCATATATCTTTTTTGTGAAGTGTCTATTCAAGTATTATGCCCATATTTTACTAGGAGGTCTGTCTTTTATTATTGGGATACAGGAATACTTTATACATTCTAGATACAAGTTATTTGTGGATATACGTGTTAGAAATATTTTCTCCCACTCTGTGGCTTACCTATTCATTTATTGGTGGTGTATTTTGAAGAGCAGAAGTCATTACTTTTGATGAGTTGAAATTTATTATTTTTTCTTTTGTAGTTGATTGCATTTCTCTGTATTAGTGAATAATTAGAAATTTAAAAGTTTTAAATACCACTTTACAGTAGCTTCAAAAAAATGAAATGCCAAGAAATAGATTCAACATAACATGTGCATTTTTACACTAAAACTATGAAACAGCACTAAGAAAAATTTACAAAATCCTAAAAAAGAGAGAAAGAGAGATACCTTGTTCATAGATTGGAAGACTTGGAAGATGTCATATCTACCCAAATTAGTTGACAGTTTCAATGAAATCCCAAACAAAATTCCAGCAGCATTATTTCTTTTTTTTTTCTTTTTCTTTTTTTTTTTTTTTGAGATGGAGTATCGCTCTGTTGCCCAGGCTGGAGTGCAGTGGCACGATCTCAGCTCACTGTAACCTCCACCTCCTAGGTTCAAGCGATTCTCCTGCCTCAGCCACTCGAGTAGCTGAGAGTGCAAGCGCCCACAACCATGCCCGGCTAATTTTTATATTTTCAGTAGAGATGGAATTTCACCATGTTGGCCAGGCTGATCTCGAACTCCTGACCTCAAGGGATCCACCTGCCTTGGCCTCCCAGAGTGCTGGGATTACAGGTGTGAGCCACCATGCCTGGCCGGTATTTTTTCTTTAAAATTTTTTTTTTTATTATTATTTTCTTGAAACAGGGTCTCACTCTGTCACCTGGGCCAGAGTGCAGTGGCACTATCAGGGCTCACTGCAGGTTTGACCTCCTGGGCTCAAGTGATTCTCCCACCTCAGCCTCCCAAACAGCTGGGACTACAGGCACATACCACCACACCTGATCAATTTTTCTATTTTTTTATAGAGATGAGGTTTCACTATGTTTCTCAGGCTGGTCTCAAACTTTTGGGCTCAAGCGATCCTTCTGCCTCGGCCTCCCAAATTGCTGGGATTACAGGCATAAGTCACTACACCTGGCCTCAGCATTCTTTTTTATTTTTTTAATAGAAACTGACAAGCTGATTCTAAAATTTATATGGAACTGAAAATGACCTAGAAAAGCCAAAATATTCTTAAAAGAAAGAACAAAGGTTGAAGACTTACACTAACTGATTTCAAGACTTGTTCTAAAACCAGAGTAATCAAAACAGTGTGATATTGGCACATTATATTAGTGGAACAGAATAGAGAGTTCAGATAAAGACCTACACATTTATTCAAATGGGGAAAAGTGAATCTTGAGTCTTATTGTCACTCTATATACAAAACCTATAGATAGAAGATGTAAACGTAAAAGAAAACTATAAAACTTATAGAAAACAGAGGGAAAAGATCTTTATAACTTGGGAATAGGCAAGTTTTTTACAGAGGACAAAAGCAGCAAAAAAAACTCCCCACTCTTGCCTTCATTTAAAATGGAGGCTTATGAAGAAGTTTAAATTATAGCAACAAATAAGTTCTAATGTTTTTCATATCTATATTGTTTTACAAGTAAGTTTCAACACTACCACAACTCACTAGAGAAGATTTCTAAATTTCTAAATAAACTGTACTGTTGTCTCTGCAGTGGGGAGGTACTCTTTTAGGGTACATTTGTAGCCTTTAGTGTGTCCCATTTGAAGCTCTTTGATCTACACACTCACTCCTGTCCCTGTAGAGAAGCAAGAGGGGAACACACAGATAGTATTTCTAATCATGGAAACTCAGTGTCCTCAGCCATAATCTGTTGGCCTGAGGATTGGCTGGTCCTTGAAGTCCTCAGCAGAAGCCACATTCCGCCCATAAATATGACCACCTCCTTAGCCAAATATTAGCCTCGCTCCTAGCCCATCACTACCATACCCACCTATCCTACACTATAAATTTCTTACAACTCACTGAAAAACTCAGGCTTTATATCTTTTTACATGCTATTCCCTTTACCTTCAAATTCCTTTCTTCCACACTTTCAAACACACTGCCTGGTTCAGAATATGGGCTCACTCAATGCCTAATAAATGAATGAAATAAGTTCTGCCTTCACCAGGGAGAACCCCCTCAAGTCATAAGAAATAAAAGCATAAATAACTGTCACTAGTTTTTAAATGGCTATTCAGCTGAAAGAAACATGGAAAGCAGTTTATCCCCATCAGAGAGATCCAACCTTCACAAAGCAAGAAAATCAACCATTACAACCAGAGAAGGAAGAGTATTTAACACAACCAGCTTCTCTCTGAACAGCGCACACCAGAGCATGGCGTTCGTGTCACAGAGGTACCAGCCAGCACTTAAGAGCTCAAGGGTCTGACTCTTGGAACACAGAATAAGCCACAAAGTAATAACAGTAACGATGATTATTACTATTTAGGGGCACTGAATCCACCAGGCTCTGAATTCACTGCTATATATATGTTATTCCATGTTATCTTCATCTCGACCCTGTGAGGTAGGTATTATAATCTCCATTTTACGGACAAAGTAAGGCATGCTCTATCCAGGATTCTACCTCAGGTCTGACTTCAAAGCTTGTGCTCTTGTTCACTGCAAACCATCATCTCTCCTCGGCCTTTAAGCTGTGTCTTGGTAGAAGCCACAACTGTCATGTGGGATGCTGTGTCCCCAGCAACTAAACAGCGCCTGGCATGTGTTTGCTAAATGTTGTTGCTAAATGTAAGCCTCTTGTGGATGTTCAGAAAACGACAGTTTGGCTCCCTATCACTTCACATGTTATTACTCCCTCTTAACAAGAATTAAATGTCTGCCTCTACCCCGCCCCCGTTAACATCCTGGCCTATGGCTGGGAAACAGAGAGGAAACCACGTGTATTAAAGGGCAATTTTCCAAGTATGAGAGAATTCCAACATTTTTTTTCTGCACAGCCTTTACAGCAGTGTAGCAAGGGGTTCCAGATGGTAGCCTTACAGACTTCTATCCTAGGGGCAAACTCGAGTTCCAAAGGGACTGAACGTGGGAGGGGAGTTAAAGGAACCCCTCTCTGCTTAGGCTTGCACAGTCTCTGGCCCAAGCACCCAATTGTTTTCATCCACTTAGAGCCTCTGGATCCTGGAGATGCCTTCAACTGGAAATAGATGTATTTATTTGTATTGTTCAATGACATTACACATGTGCCATGAGACAATACATATATATTGTTCTAGGTGAAGAGAGACTAAGACTGCTTTTTTTGATGTGCTTATTTTTCCTTTCTGCTTCTCTCTGCTTAGTCCTCAAACAGATCCTGGTAACGGGAGTAAATAATTACTGACTTCAACCAGAAATTTTTGGATGTTTGTCAGAGACCTTTGGGCACTAAACTGAAACACTGACCTTTGCTAAAGAAACTGCCAAAGCTTCTACATTGTGTGTGATGCTTTGAGGACAGGAACACTTTACATAAGACTTAGAATAAACAGCAGAGTGATTTACATGGTATTTGGTCTACAGAAAGGAAGAAAACGGTACAACTTGTGATTCACATACAAGGCAGACAGTAGAAAGCAAAATTCTTTCCCACCCTTTCAGCTCCTAATCCATAGAGCCACTGATTCTAGGCAACATCAGAAAAATGCTTACTTCTGAGTTGTCGAATGTGCAATTCATAACCAGGAGCTTGCCCCGCAACTACATTTTCTGCAGTAATAGGATTCTGGTATAAAGTTGGGTATAGTGTTTGGCATAAAGTTGGTGCTCAATACTTGTGTAGTTCCATGAATAAATTTTTGTGTCCAACTCAGTGCCTTGTAGAACTCTTTTATTCTAATTTTGTACTCTTACAGAGTATGGCATTATTAAGTCAGATTATATCAGAGGCATCTTGGCTGCAAAGGAGAACCTGGGAGTTTGAGATGCATTTCACAGAGTCTTTTTCTTCGTCATTAGAGAGCCCATTATTGAGAACAGTGCTGCTGTCCATACCACAATATTTCCCTCACTCTGTAATCACTGCCACCTACCATGCTGTTGAAATGGGAGGGGCAATGAGTCCATTATTTCAGTCAGCTAGAAATTAACCCCTCACGTCATGAAGTACTATGGAGAACTGCTGTTTGTAAGAGTGCAGGCAGAAGAGCACAGCTCTGCACTCCGAGTGTGAGATCCCTAAGAGCAGGGACCCTGAAGGCTCCCACTCCCCACTGTATCTCTAGTGCCTAGGATCATGCCTGGGAGAGAACAGGGACTCAATAAGCAGTTAGTGAACAAACATCCCCCCAGTTCTCTAGTTCAGGATAATTTCTCAAATTACATGGGGAAATGGTACAGGGAGCTTGAGGAATGGGAGCAAGAAACCCTTTCTTTGATCTTTTTATCTGCCATAACCAGCCTTCCCAGCACTGGAGTCATAGAACCCTAACTGAACCTATCTCACTGGGCACACAGGGGCATGCCTAGGCCCTGACCCCAGACCAGGCCAAAGTTGGAAACAGAAATTCACTGGCAGGTTTGCCCCTTCTTTCTGCTTTTGCAGAGTGGGCCACAGGAGGGCTCACCTACAGGGCCTGGCACTCGGCCCACAGTCTGCCCCACATTACGCCGGCCATCAAATTCCACAGGCCTGTAGAGATGTTTATTTTTGTGTTCTGTAGACTCTGCTCACGGCTTGAGCCACAGCAGGTCACACAAAGGACAAGGTGTTGCCAAGGTTGAGAATGTGGTGTACTCTTTTTGTAAGACTGGGGACTTGAATTTCTGCTGTGAAATGAAAGATTTAGATATGATTTTACAAAAATTCCTTCAAGATACGGATGATTGTTTTTGTTCCTATCCTGATAGAAGTAGTTATTGTTGAACCAGTTCATTCCACCTCCCTCTAGTTTAGAACCAAAGAAAGTTTGATGAACTTTTAACAAAGTCCTTGGAAGTAATTCCCCGATTCTTTGCATGTTAGTACAATCTGTACATTTAAAAAGATGTCCAGGCCAGGCACAGTGGCTCACACCTGTAATCCCAACACTTTGGGAGGCCAAGGCGGGCGGATCACCTGAGGTCAAGAGATTGAGACCAGCCTGACCAGCAGAGATGGAGGAATCCCATCTCTACTAAAAATACAAAATTAGCCGGGTGTGGTGGTGCATGCCTGTAATCCCCAGCTACTCGGGAGGCTGAGGCAGGGGAATCACTTGAACCCAGGAGGCGGAGGTTGCTGTGAGCCAAGATTGTGCCATTGCACTCCAGCCTAGGCAACAAGAGCAAAACTCCGTAAAAACAAAACAAGATGTCCTCAGCCAAACAAAGCAATAGTTATATTCTTAATATAAGCTATAAGCCATTTGTTCATTAAGAATCTGTATAAAGACAATAGGTAAAATAAATTTGATGACATTTTCAAATAAATTTTCTTACGAATCACTAAGGCACTTACACATTCGAAGAATCTTGTACCTGTGTAAGATATTCTGTCCACCAATATTACATGTATACATATGGATGTACAATCCTTGTACTAAGTCTATTGTTCCCTCCCAGTTCTGAGACCAGCCCCAATGCGCCGCCCCCCCGCCCCCAGCCCCCTACTCTGTTTATTAAGAGTAGGACTTGTGCCTTGGAGAACATAGGTTCTTTCTGGTTTACTGGGTATATTATTTAAGGAACTGGGAAGGGAAGATTTCAACAAAGACATTGTTTATAAAGGTATGAGCAGTGTTAATAAAATCTGACAACACTATATCATGATAGTGTTGGAGAATAACAGTTACATCAGGTAGAACTTAATAAAGGAAGTGGAGTCCCTTGGGCCTAGTAACAGTGGGAAACTATTACCGCCTCTAGACTTAAGGGGGCAGAGGGGGAGAGCAGTTACTGGAATCGTGGAGAGTTGATGTAGAAAGTTCCTGTTAACTGAACTCCAGCCTGGGTGACAGAGCGAGACTCCGTCTCAAAAAAAAAAAAAAAAAAAAAAAAAAAAAGAAAGTTCCTGTTAAAGGGAAGCAGTCAGTCCACAGGATCTGACAGTCAAAGAGCCAAGGAGATAAACACATCAGCCACACCTCCTCCTGCATTCCAAGTCTCAGAGGTGATTCCATCCAATGGGAGCCCAACTGATGTAGCCCATAAATATTTTCAGCCTCCCAGGTCAGAGAACAGGGTGGAAGTGGGATGAACAGTGAACCTGCAGGGCGGAAACAAACTGTGTTGCATACCAGTGTGACCTGTAAGCTTGCCCTGCAGCATTCTAGGGCTATGTAAAAAGGTGAGGTCAAGTCCTGAGCTCACGCTGGGCTTTGTCTTTAAACTAGATCAGTTGCTGATGTCTACCAACTCAAATCTTTTAGCATATTTCAAAGAGGAAACTCATCTGTGAAACCAACCTCCTCTTTCACTGCTCAGACTTAAGCACTCCCTTAGTTTCAGCCACCTATCACCTTTAAATGGACAACTATAAAACCTGCATCTCTGCTTCCGATCTTTCTCCCAAGTCACAGACTCAAATTTCCAGTAATCTGCATGAGAGTCAAACTCTCATGTCCAAAAAAGCACTGGCTAATCACTCCTGGAAACACTGTTTTCTTAATGCTCTCATCGCTTCCAACTAGAAATGCTAAAAGTTTTGAGTCATTTTGACTCCACCCCAACTCTCATTACAAGTGAATCCAACTCTTATCACTTATTTTTTGTAATTCCTCTCACATCTGCCCTCCCATCTTTATTTTCCATTGCCTTGTCCCTGAACTGAGCCCATCCTAGCCTGGCTTGTTCAGCCCTGACTCTACCTCTTACTGAATTTATTTACACTTCTCTACCACTTACTAATAGTGAGCTGTCAGTGCCCCATTCCTTATCTGCAGGATAGGCCCATGTTTAGTACCTACAGCTGGGGACAAAGACCTCCTTTTCCATGATTCTGTGGGGTGGGGACTCCAGTAGAGTTAACACTCCTGGCTCTTCTCCTTCTCCTCACTTTTCTCCATAAGGGGGGTTGCTTATCTGTTTCCTTGGGAGAAATCGCTACATACACTCACCTCACACTCTTTCTCTCTTTTTTTTTTTTTATGTGGAATCTGCCTATTTGTAGAGAGGCTCATCTTCCTCTGCAATTCTGTGCTATAAATAAAATAGGGGATGATGCCCTTGCAAGGAGGCCTGTGGTTGTTTAAGAGCTGCCAGTGACCACAACTTGGCTCTTTTTCATGAGCAAAGTATTGCACCCCTACTTGGCTAGTTGTCCTAAGCTTCATTCCTTAATTATCGGTATTATTAGTCGTTAGGGTGGCATTTTGATCTTCATCTGTTTAATACCTGTTTCTACCTCTAAATTGGCTTACAACTTAGGGAAAATATGAATGTTTAGTATTGGTCCTTTGAAATGCCAATTCCTACCACATGGAGTTGTTGAGAAAATGAAATGAGATAACCGATATTATATCACAAGGCATAGGTCCTGTCCACAGTACGCATTCAAATAAATGTTAGCTATTACTACTGTTGTTGTTATAGACTGCCTCCATGAGCCTCACATAAGGGATAAAGAATTTAAAATTTCAATATCCTATGATTATGATTTTTATGTCATGATAGTGTTGGAGAATAATAGTTACATCAAGTAGAACTTCATAAACTGCAGAGGAAGCTCTATCACCATTCCCTATCCAAAGACTTTATGTAGAGGCATTTACATGTGTTCTGAGGCTGGGTGTGAAAAGTGTTCTGAAAGAGAGTTCATCTGAGAAGGAGGCTTAAAGAGGCCCTTTAAGTCACGATGCAGCTGTAAATAGTAACACAACATGGCTCAGAAAGATTTTTAAAAATAAAAAAGAAACCCACATTCCTCTGACAGGACACCCCTCTCTCAATAATTCCAGGGTTGTTTTGCCATCCCACTCCACCCCCAGTTATAATACTACTCTTTGAGGCCATTAAAACTGTTGCAAGTATGAATACCACATTACATTTTCAAGCCCATGGAACAGTGCCCTTGGCATGAGGTCAGACGTATCTAGCTTGGAAATTCTACTCTGATAATTACTAGCTCAACGATTTTGACATGCAACTTAGCTTTCTGAATCTCTCCTGCTGTATACATCGCAGTGAATATTTCCTTTTAAATAGGGCTTTAGTGAGGGTTAAATGGCAAAATACATGTAAAAGCATCTGATACCTGTTAAATATTCACATACTAACAAATACTAATTTTCTTCCTTATAATACCAGCAAATACATTTTTCATCTTCATTTATTTCTTTCAATAATTTTCCAAACTAAAAAGTAAGAGACTGTTCACTACAGTAGCTATACAGGAGCATGCAGTAGGTACAAAAAATGCTTAACTAAGTTATTACATCTACCAGTTACTAGATCAAATAGTGACATGATTAGAAAATTAGTAAATAGATATCTTCATCATCACTGAAAGTACACATATTTCTTTTCTTGGAGTATCAAAAGGAAAACAGACCCAGTGTCTTCATCTTTCCAAGTCAATTTTCCCTTATGCTATGCAGACAACACTAAAGAGTTAAATGCAGTGAGGGAGACTGGCAAAACGAAAATAAGAGGCAGAACCATAAATCCAAGAAATGCCATGTTTCTTGAACATTTAAACTAATTTTCACTTCTAAGCAGTATTTAGTTGATTCTTTATTTTGAACTTCCACCGAAATTCTTTACAGACAAATATCTGTATACTAAATATCTGTGTCTGTGTTCCTTCCTTTTTAATGATTTTTCCTAAGTTGTACACAAATGCTATGTCCAATCCCTGAACTATTAAAAGCCTCTATAAATGACAGCTCTGAGGACTGTAGCAGCACACAAAAATGCCCGTCTATGTTGGGATATTAACTCTAAATCAGAACACAAAATGTACATGCTATGAGTACAACTGTAAAAATACATATGCATGAGGACAAAATAAGAAATGAATGCACCAAAACAGAAAATAGCTGTGTGAGGAAAGTGAGATCATGAATGGGCTCTTCCTGTATTTTCTGAATTTCCTGGAATACTCATGCTCTTTTTATACAAAGTAATAAAATCACTTGTACATAGTGGCAACTAAGTGTGTACATTTTATTTCTTTTCCAGTTAACATCAGTTCACATCAGCTTGTCTATATACTTGGCATAGTTGACATTTGTCTCTATATGTATATGTTTAGATTTGCTCTCTTTATTTAAACTTATTGAGATTTTATCATTCCACTAATACCTGAGAGTTTTGCTTTTGGGACTACTCTTTCATACATGGATTAAAAGTTTCCCCCTCACTTTTTATCTGCCCAAAAAGCTAAAAACAAGAATCTACTGGTGGATAGATAAACTGTATAACTATTTTTTCAAGGTCGGCTACTATCTAATTGACACTTTTTTTTTTCATGTATGTGTGTGTGTGTGTGTGTGAGAGAGTGTGTGTGTGCGTGTGTGTGTAAAACAAAAAAATATATATATTCCAGTATGGTTTATCACTATAATTTTCAAAAATTGTTTTCCTTTTACAAAGTGATGCAACATTTGATGAGTAAATAACATGGAACGAAAAAGTCCACTTTAGGACAACTGCACTAGACAGAATGAGAATGCAATGTTCTTTCTCATGGCATTTCAGGCTCGTATGAGGAAATCATTCTCTTTTTCTTTCATAAACTTCTTGAGAGAATGCTGACAATGATAAAATTGTCTCCACCAGGAGCTAGGAGAAAAACAAGTTAATATTTTCAGGATAAAAATAAGTAAAGGCTTGAGCTACGCTGAATAGTTTTAGAATCTTTCAATGAAATAGCCCAAACAGAGAAAACAAATGTTTTGAATTTCTGAAAAATAATTAATCATCTATAAGATTGAAAAGTACAATTTGGTCTGTACTTAATGATTTGTGTCTTAAATCCATACTCCTCACTTAGAATAGAGTGTCAAAGAGTACAAATTCAGTTTACTTTGGATTCTCATTTCTCCAGAACACAGCAGGAAAAAAAAAAAAAAAAAAAGCCTAAAGTATAGCTACAGACTATGGTACAAAGTTAATATATATTCTTAGAAGCATTCCAAAGGCCAGTGTAGTCAATGTATTTTTACTATGTACTCTATACTCAGAAGTTTGATGTTATGGTTTTAGATCCATCAATAATAAATTTTAATCACAGTGTGGTGGAAAATAGTATCACGGTCAATGTATAATCAAGGATGAGAAGTCATAGTTAAGAGTCTAATAGAGGCCAGGTGTGATGGCTCACGCCTATAATCCCAGCACTTTGGGAGGCTGAGGTGGGCAAACTGCTTGAACCAAGGAGTTTGAGAACAGCCTGGGCAACATAGCAAGACCCTGTCTCTACAGAAAATACAAAAAAATTACCCAGGTGCAGTGGCATGGGCCTGTAGTCCCAGCTACTAGGGAAGCTGGGGTGGGAGGATCCTTGAGCCTGTGAGGTAGAGGTTGCAATGAGATGAGATCACACCACTGAACTACAGCCTGGGTGACAAGAGTGAGACCCTGTCTTAAATAAAACTAAAAAATGAAAAAAAATTCTAATAGAATAGACCAAGAAAAAAGAAGAAAAAACCAAAATTTAGCAGAGCAAAACCATCTTGTGTAGAAGGAAACACATCAATACACCTTCTTAATCCAGAGCTTCCCAATTGCTGAGCCGGGCTCCAGCATGACATGAATCTGTATTAGTCTACTCCAGTTGCTATAACAAAATACCAGACACTGGATGTCGAAAACAGAAATTTACTTTCTCAGTTCTGGAAGCTAGAAGTCCATGATTAAGGTGTCAGCAAATTCAGCTTCTGGGGACAGCTCCCTTCCTGGCTTGAAGATGGCCACTGTTTTTTTTTTTTTTTTTTTGCAATGTGCTCACATGGCCTTTCTTGAGTGCATGTGCATGTGCTGGAGGAGAGCGGGTGTGAGTTCTCTGGCGTCTTTTCTAAGGACACTAATCCTATCATGGCCTACCCTTATGGGCCTCCTTCAACCTTAATTACTTCCTTTGAGGGCCCATCTCCAGATACATCACATCGAGGGTTAGGGCTTCAACATATGAATTTGGTAGGAACACAAACATTGAGTCCATAACAGGACCCTCAGCTCATGAGGCAGCTGGGCAGAGCTTCTGGTGGCCATACCGCAGAGTCGCCAGGGCCAGTAACAGCGTCATGATTTACTCCAATGTGGTTTAGAAAGATTATGATTTTTGAGGTCTGCCTCCCCAAGAGAGGTTTGGAAGCACTGCCTTATCAAATTGAATACATCACTGCCGGCCAACCATTATAATAATAAATTACAACAACCCTCTAAAATGAACAAAATCGGCTGGGTACAGTGGCACATGCCTGTAGTCCCACCTACTTAGGAGGCTAAGGCAGGAGGATAGCTTCAGTACATGACTTTGAGGCTGTAGTGCATTATAATCGTGCCTGTGAACAGCCACTGCACTCCAGCCTGGGCAACATAGCGAGACGCTGCCTCTTTAAAAAAAAAATTAAAAAAAAGAAGAAGAAAATCCTGATAATAATTAATGCTTAAATAGCATTCACTGTGTATTATGCCTGTTCTTAGTGCTTTTTACACATGTTCACTCATTTAATTCTCACAAAAACCTCTGATACATGAAGTATTATAACACTGCGGTCAAGTGCGTAGTCTTTTTTTTTTTTTTTTTTTTGAGGCGGAGTCTCGCTCTGTCGCCCGGACTGGAGTGCAGTGGCCGGATCTCAGCTCACTGCAAGCTCCGCCTCCTGGGTTTACGCCATTCTCCTGCCTCAGCCTCCCGAGTAGCTGGGACTACAGGCGCCCGCCACCTCGCCCGGCTAGTTTTTGTATTTTTAGTAGAGACGGGGTTTCACCGTGTTAGCCAGGATGGTCTCGATCTCCTGACCTCGTGATCCGCCCGTCTCGGCCTCCCAAAGTGCTGGGATTACAGGCTTGAGCCACCGCGCCCGGCCAAGTGCGTAGTCTTTTGGCATCCAAATGCTAAGTTCAAATGCCTCAGCTTCTGCATTTCTAGCTGTATAAACTTGGTCATGTTACTAAGTCTCAGAACCCAGATGTGGTGGCACACGCATGTAATCCCAGCCACCTACTCAGGAAGCTGACGTGGGTGGCTCTCTTGAGGCCAGGAATGTGGGACCAGCCTGGGCAACATAGCAAGACACTGTCTCAAAACAGAAAAGTTACTAAGTCTTTTTGAACTTCAGTTTTCCTCATCTGTAAAATGAAGATAAATATGCAAATGTATAATTCCAAAAAGTTCTGAAAACAAACCCACAGTTTTCCCAGATATCGGCAGTGTAAACATTTGGTGGCAAGACCTAAACTACTTATATATCTCTTTTAGTAGAATATTCTTATGTTCTATTATAGAATATCTTATGGTTGATTACCAGGTACTCCCTCAGATCCTGCTAGAGGGTTATAAATATATGCTCTCCATACCACAACAAAAAAATCTGCTCCTAAGGATTTCTGAAAAGAGTTTAAACTCACAGTTGTGGATATGTAGTAAATTAATTTACCACACTTAAAACAGTACCCGGCATATCCAGTGAGTAATACACAAGTGATCATTATTATTATTACTGCTGTTATTATTACTGCCATTGTGTAGGTGAAGAAATGAGACAAAGAGAGATCCAATAGTCTGTCCAAGCCACAGCTGTCATGCAGTATGAATGTGAACCTAGACAGTCTAACTCCAAAGCCTGTGCTCTTAACCACTGCACTGCCCCATCTCCACACGTCGCATACGTTTTATCTATATGCAATATAATCTAAGAAGGCATTGCTTCCTTAAAACATTTTTAGAATTTTTCCTATGTAAATTGGAAATACTAGGTACTTAATGGAGTACGCACTCAGTTACAAGGGAAATTCCGCTTCCCAGCACGATCTAGGGCAGGTGAGCCACAGCCATGTTTGTGCTACCTGTTCTGCACCTCCCTGGCCCTGCCGATTGCGCTGGGAGTCTACATATCATCCCAAGGAACCAATTCAAAGGCCGAATCAAATTCTGAGATTCTACATCTTTGGAGTGGGCAATTGAGTCAGGCTGGAGCTTGCAGGTGCAGCACAGCAAGGCTGAGGAGCCACCTTCTGCCTGTATACAGAGCAGCCAAGAACCAGGGGAACTAGGAAGCAGTTTTCTATGGATCAGTCATTGTCAACCATGGCCAATTTGGCTCCCCAGAGGACATCTGGCAATGTCTACAGAGGCATATTTTGTTGTCACAATCAGGGTGTGCTACTGGCATCTAGGCTGGGGCAGAGGCGAGGGATACTCCTGAACATTCCACAGGACATCCTGAAAAACAAAAGCAATTATCTTGCACAAAATGTCAACAGTGACGAGGTTGAGAAAGTCTGATATAGACTTGGAGCAAGAAACTATGTGGCTTCAACAAGAGGGTGAAATGGAGAAATGAGTTGCATTGGCTCCAATGCCTCCCCAGGTCCCGAACTCAGCTGCTCATGACATCTATTGGCTCATCCTGCTCCAGGTGCCCTGAGGTCCTTTATAGCCAATGTTCTTCATGCCCACTTACCATTCCATAGAAGTTCTCCATTTCCTAACAGCAGTTTAATGAGTTTATGCTACCTGCAACCAAAGATATCTGAGATAGGTTTGGGGGAGAACAACTCAGGATGGCAGGAAGAGGGATTCTGGCAGAGGGAAGAGTGTATTAAACACAGAGACTGAGAGTACATGTGGAGAAAAGCCCAGGGAAAGGGGAAGAACAATGCAGGTGAAAGAAGAAATGAGTCAGGGCAAAGAAGCCACAAAAAGCACAGCGTGTTTGTGTGCAGAAAGGAGAGCAGCCTGCCTGGATCAGTAGGTGCAAACTGAGGAAGTTAAAGAAATTAATTTAAGAGGTAACAGTTTTGAAAGATGCATCAGGACATACAATTGTAATAAAGACTCACATATCTGTCACTGTACTAAGCCTAATTTATCCTTATAAAAATTCATGCATATAAGAAAAGTACCTTTGGGAATATAAATTTCCTTGGTAAGCCATCACAGCAGAGTGCAAACTTTGCCCTATCGGTAAAATCCATGATCAGGTACGTTCAACAAGTGGCATTTTCTGAAGATGTAAAATGACCAAAGAAGAGGCAGAAATCCCTGGCATTTATGGCAATCAGCCAAAATAATTTTTAATCAATAAGCTCCTTAGTTCCCTATTCTATACACTGGGGGAGATGACCCGTGTCTTGCAGGGTTGGAAGGCAGTGAGCTCACTGCCTGGTACTGAGGATGATCTAGGTTGTACGTAAAAGCCCCATATGGTTCACTTATTTTCTTACCTAAAAAAAGAAAGAGAAATACCACAAAGACTGAGAATTGACCTCCCTGCTCCATCACTCAGGAGATTTATGATTCATAAAAATATCATTGAATTTAGAGAGTCAAATACATAAGTAAACTATGTGACTGTGACATGTGATAGAACCTTCTCTACAAAATATAGAAAAAAGTGAATCAGACACAGTGGCATGTGCCTGTAGTCCCTGCTACTCAGGAGACTGAGGTCGGAGGATCTCTTGAATCCAGGTATTCAAAATAACAATGAGCTATTATCAAGCCACTGTACTCCAGCCTAGGTGACAGAGTGAAACCTTGTCTCAAAAAAAAAAAAAGAAAAGAAAAGAAAAGAAAAATGAAAGAAAAAGAAAGAAAGAAAGAAAAGAAGAGAAAAAAAGAAATAAGTAGAAATAAGTATAGAAACAGAGACTCGGAAATGAGTATCACAGAAAAAGGGATGTCCTGGATATCTTATTTTTCTTTTTCTCTCCTTTGTTTTCCAATAAAGAGAACTGTGACTCTTTGAGGAAAAAGTTGCTTTTCTGCTTAGTAAATCAAAGCTTCTAGATCAAAAAGCAACAGATACAGTGTTCAGAGACAGATGTGTGTGGGCTGGTACCAAATCAAGCCCTGAAGTCAAAAGACACTCCAGGACAACATTTGGAACTATGGGATGAAATATATACCCTTTCACTTCCAATAGGCAGTGCTTCAAAAGGCTAGTGGATGATCCTGAGCAATCCTTTTTACCGCTGACTGAGAAGAAAGCTGTGGGCTCTACAGACTCCACGCAAAGGGTCAGATTCCTCTGAATGAACACAACCACCCTGAGGCAAGGCAACAAGCCTTCTCTAAGGGGAAATCACATCTAACTCATTAATTGGGTGTTTAAAGGAAATGCCCAGAATGATGTGGCAAAAAGAGAACACAAAATTTTAATTCTGAAGATTAACATCATCATAGTGTACCATCTCACACCTGTCAGAATGGCTATTACTAAAAAGTCAAAAAACAACCCATGTTGGCAAGGATGTGGAGAAAAGGGAACGCTTATACATTGTCGGTGGGAATGTAAGTTAATAAAACCTCTATGGAAAACAGTATGGAGATTTCTCAAAGAACTAAAAATAGAACTACCATTCAACCCACCAATCACACTACTGAGTATTTAGCCAAAGGAAAAGAAACTGTTGGCCAAGCATGGTGGCTCACACCTGTAATCCAACGCTTTGGAAGTCTGAGGCTGGTGGATCACCTGAGGTCAGGAGTTCGAGACCAGCCTGGCCAACATGGAGAAATCCCCACCTCGACTAAAAATACAAAAAAAAAAAAAATTAGCTGGGCATGGTGGCATGTGCCTGTAGTCCCAGCTACTCGGAAGGCTTAGGCATGAGACTGGCTTGAACCTGGGAGGCAGAGGTTGCTGTGAGTTGAGATCACGACACTGCACTCCAACCTGGGCAACAAAGTGATTCTGTTTCAAAAAAGAAATTGTTATTTCTCTGTCAAAAAGACACCTGCACTTGTATGTTTGTTGCAGCACTATTCCTAATAGTAAAGTCACAGAATCAATCCAAGTGTTCATCAACAGATGATTGGATAAAGAAAATGTGGTGTGTGTGTGTGTGTGTATAATTTATTATACCATATTAATAAATATATGACAATTATTATACCATATTAATATATATTAAATATATGTGTATGTATAATAAATACATATTATTTATCTACATATACACATATATAAAACCATGGAATACTACACAGCCAGAAAAAACAATGAAATCATGTTTTCTGCAGCAACAAGGATGGGACACACTAGAAGCCCAAACCTTACCATTACTTAATATATCCATATAAAAAAACCTGCATACGTATTCCCTGAGTCTACAGAAATTTCTTTAACAGATTCATCAAAAGAATCCTTTAATCATAAGGAGGGCTTTTTAATGAATCTTTTAAAGAATGAATAGCAGCTACTATTTTTTCAGCACTGATTTGTGGGTCAGTGCTAAGGAAGTCACACACATTACGGTCATTTGGAAGAGGGTGTGGGTGCCAGCTCTTTGTTGGTGGAACTCAGCAGCATGGTACCACACCTTGCACAGCAGAATTTCATTTTCCTTTCTGAATTAATTCCATGCCTGTAGGAGTGCTAATAAGGACTTAGGAACCAAACTCCCTCGCCCTCAAATGATAGGCTATGGGAGAGGCTCTGTGAACCTCAAATAAGTTAGCTTTAATACATTGGGTCATTCCAATGCCTATGCCTAGGATAAAAGCAGCAGGAGCAATGACTAACTGACAATAGTAACAGTTTCCCACCAAATGATGCCTTAGAAATCTGTAGATGGCTCCTCTGAGCAGTTTGGAGGATTCCTGAAGGACCACCCCCTAACCTTGTAAAAGATGT
Organism: Piliocolobus tephrosceles; assembly: GCF_002776525.5. Lineage (NCBI taxonomy): Eukaryota > Metazoa > Chordata > Mammalia > Primates > Cercopithecidae > Piliocolobus > Piliocolobus tephrosceles. The sequence continues at coordinate 44,157,536 of NC_045442.1, read as the reverse complement.
TAGGAAGAAGGATAGAACCTAGGATGCAGAGAGCTCACTGCAAACTAGACAGATGCTATGCACAGAGATATTGAGATCTGGTTAGGATGATTCTGCGTAATATCAGGATAAGTCCAGGATGTAGTGTGACAAGAGTCAAAAGGAAAACTGACATATCAGGAAAGTGACTGGGGAGTGGCTTTATCAGAGCTAGCCGGTGTACAGCTTCAGGGAGAGTTCTTTCATGATGAAAGAAAGGGTGATCATATTTTTTGTACTTGTACATTTTACTTTTAAGTAATCATCTCTAGAAATGTGGGCATATTATAACACATAAACATTGTGAAAAATCTTTGAAATTACTGTTGGTATTGTTTTCACGGACCAATCATTTAAATAAAGAAACCACCACGCTCACCATTTTATAGACATATTAATGCTATTTTGACCCCAACATTACTGCCCAATTTGGTCATGAATATCAGAGATTAGATCTAGTTCACAATGGCTTTTTGATGTTTCCAAAAATCATATTCACCTTCTTGGAGATTGGCCACTGCTGAGGATTATTCTTTATATACTAAAGACTTAAAGTAATTTTATTTTATTTTATTTTATTTTATTTTATTTTATTTTATTTTATTTTATTTTATTTTATTTATTTTTGAGACAGGGTCTCACTCTGTCGCCCAGGCTGGAGTGCAATGGCAAGATCTAGGCTCACTGCAACCTCCGTCTCCTGGGCTCAAGGTTCCTTCCACCTCAACCTCCTGATTACCTGGGACTACAGACGAATGCCACTGCACTTGGCTAACTTTTTTTGTGCTTTTTGTAGAGACGGGCTCTCCCCATGTTACCCAGGCTGGTCTTCAACTCCTGGACTCAAGCGATCCACCTGCCTTTGCTTCCCAAAGTGCTGGGATTATAGGCATGAGCCACCGTGCCAGTCATTAAAGTAATTTTTTTAAATGAGATCTTAAAAATTGTGAACTATGACAGCTTGAGCTTAAAATCCTAAGGTGAAAACTTTTAAGGCGATAATATCATTTGGAATATATTTTATACTATATTTTTGAGTCAATATTTTATTACATGTGTTTATACCTGTAAACACATAATAAGATCTGTTATTTCAAATATGATGAAAAAAGGTGTAAAAATTAATGCTGACTAGTTCCTAAAGATATGTCTACTATCCTTTGACGACCAAAATAGTCATTATAGGCCCCAGTCATCATCAAGGGGAAATAGGAACAAACTAAACAATGTATTTCTCCTGTGCAAAACATTAGCATCCATAATGCTACATAAACTCTGTTTACTTGAAAATCAAAAAAACTAACAATTTCTGAAGGGTCAAAGATAGATAACTATACTGACTCAAGATATGAAGGGTCTTTATATGAAGAGGAATGTAAAAGTAGGGCTTTTCTTCAATAGGCAAAGAAATGAGTCAAAGATGGATGGGCTTGAAGATGATAAAATAACAATGAGCAGGTAACGGTGAACCTGGACTTGCAATCAAATCTCAGAACTTGCTGGCAACTTCTGGAGGAGGTCATGTCAGGTTATATGTAAAACAGTATTCTGAGATTTTCAAACCCTCCGATACCAACTCCATGTCTAACAATTCAACTCAACTCTGACGCTATCTGTCTGAGTTAGTGTCAGATCCCACAAGTTAACAGGCTCAGTCTCACAAGACTGCCCTCACTTCAGACAGCAGTCACAAGTCTGGGCCTCCCTTCTCACTTCTAATGGACCAGCTATAAATCAAGGGTTCCCACAACCCCCTCAATACTTTGCCCTAATGACTTACAGAACTCAGGGAAAAATCTTTACTTATGTTTACTGGTATATTATAAAGGATACAGTTCAGGAACAATCAAATGGAAGAGATGCATAGGGCAAGGTATGGGGGGCCAGGATGGGGAACGCAGAGCTTCTGTGCATTCCACCCTGCTAGCAACTCCATGTGTTCACCAACCCAAAGGCTCTCTGAATCCCTTCAGTTAGGGTTTTTATGGCAGCTTCATTAAGTAAGCATGATTGGTTAAATCACTGTCCATTTCAGATAAATCCAACTTTCGGCCCCTCTGTACTCCTGGAGGTAGTGGGAACAGTTGCTGAAAGTCCAACCCTTTAGTCCCGGGGCTACCAGTCTGCCATCTTTAAGGCCTTTTCAAAAATCATCTCATTAACAAAAGCTCAGGTTGGATGAAATTAGCTTGTTATGAATAACAAAAGACAGTTATCTCACTCCAGAGCTATTTTAAGAACTGGAGACAAAAACCAAATACTATAACAAAAGATGCCCCTATCATTCGTATTAACACTTAGGAAATTCCAAAGGTTTTAGGGAGCCAAATACATATTTCTTATTTTATTACATGACTCCTCCCATGAATAGCAACTATACCACCACCTCCACTCTCGCTGAGGGAAAATATGTGTGAGTTTCTCATGGGCCAGTTACAGAGCTTTCTGGGGAAAGAGCTGCCTGGAGCCATGATAATCCTGCCCAAGAGGGCCTGCTGGCAGAGGCGATGGTTTTCTAACAGCAAGGGTCCATAACCACAAGAGAACCAGGAGCTGAGCTGCAACCAGGCAAAAGAGATATACTACATGCCTCACAGGTGTGTGCCTAGAAGGACAAGCAGGGAGCCTCCATAAAAAAATAAAAATGAAACAAAACATAAAATCACCTACTACATAAAAAGTTAACAAGTGCGCATACCAAGTAAGATTGTGCCCTATTTTCCTAATCTCTTCTCCTACTGAGCCAGACCCTAGAGGAGTTGGTTTTTTTTTTTTTTTGTTTTGTTTTGTTTTGTTTTTTTAATTAATTCCAGAAAGCTGGGAAAGAAGAAACATTAAGCTGGAAAGAGGAAAGGATCATTCCTCCTTCTCCCACTACAGACAATTTTATAGTGGCCCTGCCTGGGGGAGGAGGTAAGAATTGACATTAAATTAAATTCTAAGTTTTTATCATGTGTGTGAATTAGATATTTTAATTTCTAAATCGAGACTGTGTTTGTGACTTAAAATGACCCAGAAGACGGTCTGTTACCTAACAATGAGCAGAAAGCCATGGGATCTGTCCAAGTGTTCATCCAGGGATGGGGGAAAGGCTGTTCCCACTGAATAAATTTTAAAGGGAAAATAGGAGTCGAAAAATAAAGTTGCAGTTTTACTATACTCTGCAAATGATGCTTGTTCACCATACCATATACACAAAAGGGAGAAAAACATATAGACAGGAGCTATAAAAACAAGTATACAAGTCATCTCCAGAGGCAATACCAACTTAAGTATAAATAAATTATCGAAAAGTTTAGGTCAATTCATGGATAATATCAAAATAAGTTATGACAAGGAGAAAATATTCAGAAGATGTTGTCACCTTTGAAGCTGACATGATATCAATGTTCTCCCACTGGCTTCATTTGTTTATGATGTCATACTTACAAACAAAAGATCAATTTCAATATTTTAAAGCTGTGCATGTGTTAGTTGATCACAACCAATAGATACCAAGACAAAATAATCTGCCATGATTATTACTTCATTGGCCAAAGCATTTTAAACATGACACTACAAGCATGATGATAAATGTACATAATTATCCACTAAAGGTTATTATTGATCTTCCCTTTTGTACATGGCCCGAGATAAGAGCAGTTTTTTAGGAACAAGAATGGGGACAACTCACCTATGCTTAAAAGGACTATAAGTGACTATAAGTGGCTGGGCACAGTGGCTCATGCCTGTAATCCCAACGCTTTGGGAGGCCGAGGTGGGCGGATCAACTGAGGCACCTGAGGTCAGGAGTTTGAGACCAGCCTGACCAACATGGAGAAACCCTGTCTCTACTTAAAATACAAGAGTATTTTTAGTCTCTACTAAAAACACAAGAGTGCGATGGTGCCAGCCTGGGCAACAAGAGCGAAACTGTGCCCGCAAAAAAAAAAAAAAAAATAGCTATAAGTAATTTATTTGGGCAAGTCTGTACTAAGTCATAATTAAGTATTCATAAGATAAAAAGGACAATCTACATTTGTTGTATAGCACCATGGAGTTTATATTCACAAATATTACTCTTTCTATGTCTCAAACCAATCTAGTCTGGAAGGTAGAGAAGGTTAATAGTCATCTCCTGCCTTTGTCTGCCCAACATCCATGCCCTTTCCTTTAGGAAACAACACCTCAGTATTCCCATTCTCAGTTCAAGCACCTTGAACCTATCTCCTCCCAGGGAGGCCTGGCCAATCAGAGACATGATTCATTCAGAGACTTATGAACCAAGCTTGATCAATAAGAGTCGGCAAATAAGACATTCGCTAGAACAACAAGGAAGATGTGGCTTCTTTTCATGGGGTTCCCAAGTCACAGCATGCCAACAGTGAGCTGCAGGTGGCCATTTTTGTCTTTACTAAGCCAGCCTAGGAAAGAGTTCAAGAAATATGTGTTGCTGAAATTGTTTAAACATTTGAACTCAGCTATATCTAAATCCCACCCTTGAGGTTCTCTGTTAAGTAAATAAATGAATTCACTTTATTTTTTATTTTTTTTTTGATACGGAGTTTCACTCTTGTTGCCCAGGCTGGAGTGCAATGGCCTGATCTCTGTTCACTGCAACCTCTGCCTCCTGGGTGCTAGTGATTCTCATGCCTCAGCCTCCCAAGTAGCTGGGATTACAGGCATGTGCCACCATGCCCAGCTAATTTTTGTATTATTAGTAGAGACGGGGCTTCTCCATGTTTGTGAGGCTGGTCTCGAACTCCCGACCTCAGGTAATACACCCACTTTGGCCTCCCAAATGAATTCACTTTTTACTTTTTCTCACCCTGAGTTTAATGTCTGTCACTTGCACCCTAAAGTCCTAATTTTTAAAGTCACTGTTATTCTTGTCTATAAATATAGTCAGAGTTTATATGATTGTCCAAGATTGCATAGAAATACGCGGCTGAGCCATGAATGTAAGCTTAGAGAGCTGTCAAACTCCCAGTCCACGGCTCCTCTTCCTTCCTCAGATTGGCTCCCCTTTCCACACAGTTATACTACCAGTATTTTACAGGCCTAAACAAATGCATTTTTCTCTCTTTTTGCCCAAATACCTAAATAAGCAAATGGGCCAGGAGCCGTGTCAGAAGCAGGGTGATAAAGAGAATGATTGTGTACCATCAAGCAGATAAATGAAAGGTTCCTACCAAAGTAATTTTGTCAAAGCAAACTATAAAAAAAAAAAAAAATTAGTCATTGGTTCCTCTAATGTTAAAAGTTCTAGAAGCCTGTGAAATTGAAAGATTGTAAGCCACAATAATATATTAGAAATAAAGAAAGTTGAAGTAATCATATTGGCCCCGTTCCTGTTGGTAAACTAATTTAATCCCCCGCACTATATTTTTTCTTGAAGACTATAATACAGTAATATTTAGTATTGAGTTTTTTAATGATCTAACATGAAAGTGTCTGCCAAGATTATTAAATAGAGGAAATGTTTTAAATCAAGCAAAGAAACCCATTAGTCCAGCATCAAAAAGGACACGTAGCTAGTTCATTAATAAAAACATGTGCTCTATTTCATACACACTGTTGACAGCAGTATTAATCGGTTCAGTTGTTCCGGAGTGACATTTGGCAGTAAGTTTCAAATGTACTCAACTTCTGACCCAATGCTTCTACATTTAGGAATCTGTCATATAGTTAACACTCCCCAAATGCTCAAATATGCTCATATAAGAATGTATTAGCATTATTTGTAACTACAAAACATTGGAATACGTTTCCATTAGCAGGGAATCAGCTGTGGTACATTCAGCTTCCAATTTTATATAGCAGATTGAGCACACATGTTTATCGCTCCTCCTAAAACACTGCTGGTAGTAAAGGAATCAAAGGAAACAAACCACAAGGATAAAGAGAACAGGAGAGAACATAATAGCAAACAAAAGATATCAACCACATTTTGGAAGCCGGAAAGTGAATGAACAGATGGGATCTGATTTAGCAAAACAGAGAACACTGAAACCTAATCCAACAGGGAAGGGAGATGGTAAGAAGGAAGCCAAACTGCAGAACCCCAGAAAGACTCAGGAATGAAGGAACAGAAGATTTCTAAAGACAGCAAGTGTGGGAATGAAGCTAAAAATAGGACTGATGGAAAGTTTGTAGAAGTTCCCACCCCTCAGACAATCAGCCTTCCCCTCCCTGGAAGAAAACTGGTATTTACTCTGTGGAAATGCTACATACTGTTCTTGGAGATTGCAGATACAGCGGGAGTAGCAAGGGAAGGCAGAGCACCACACAAAAACAAGAGGATTAAATGAGTATCATACTGAATGGTGAAATGCCCTGTCCCACAACTCTGGCCCTATATTACTCTAAAAACACTAGGAACTAGCCGGGCATAGTGGCTCATGACCCTATAATCCCAGCACTTTGGGAGGCCAAGGTGGGCAGATCACTTGAGGTCAGGAGATCGAGATCAGCCTGGCCAACATATAGTATCTACTAAAAATACAAAAATTACCTGGGCACGGTGGCGTGCGCCTGTAGTCCCAGCTACTTGGGAAGCTGAGACAGGAGAATCGCTTGCGTCTGGGAGGTGAAGGTTGCAGTGAGCCGAGATTCGCCACTGCACTCCAGCCTGGGCCACAGAGCAAGACTCTGTCTCTCGGAAAACAAACAGAAAAACAAACAAACAAAAACCACACTAGGAACCAGGTTTCTAGCTTCCAGGTAAAACACTGACAACTGTCTTTGGAGAAACTAACCAAGCTAAGAGAAAAGGTGTTAACCCTTGGGAGTGTTACTCAGAAACTACAAATGCTCCCAGACTTATGATGGGGTTAAATCTTGACACATCTATCAAAAACTGAAAATATCACAAGTTAAAATGCATTTAATACACCTAACCCACTGAACATCCTAGCTTAGCCTAGCCTACTTTAAATGTGCTCGGAAACTTAAATTAGCCTATAGTTGGGCAAACTCATTTAACACAGACCCTATTTTATAATTAAGTGTGGAATATCTCATAATGTATTGAATACAGGACACTTTAGAATACAGTACCAGTTGTTTACCATCATGTTTACGGGGCTGACGGAGCTGTGGCTTGCTGCCTCTGACCAGTATCATGAGAAAGTTATCTTACTACATATCACCAGCTCAAAAAGAGATCAAAAGTCAAAATGTGAAAAACAGTTTCTACTGAATGTGCATTTCTTTGGCACCATTGTAAAACCAAAAATTTGTTAAGTTGAACCAGAGCTGCTCATTCTACATGCAACCGGCCAATCCACAAATCCTTCCTTCTAATCAGCTTCTTAATGTCTCATTCTGAAATAAATGAACAATCAAAGATCATCAAATAGTTAAGAAATTACCAAATAATTAGGAAATTATTAATATAATTAATAAGTATTTTAACAATTAACATAAGAAGTGGGATGGGGGCTTTAGGAAGGGAAAGAAATAAATTCAGAGGAAACACGGACAATTCAGGGCATGAAAAGACATACAACGACACGAAAGACAAATTCAAAGAAAAAAACTACCATAAATATCTTCAGAGAGGTCAAGAAAACATAATGCATAAATAAGACAAGAACAGGAGGCTATAAAGAAACATTTGGAAACTAAAAAAAAAAAAAAAAAATGCTTGGAATTAAAATATAATTGTGAAAATTGAAAATTTAATGGAAGGATCAGAAGAGAAACGTGAAGAACTATCCCATAAAGTAAACAAAAACACAAAGATGTAGAATATTAGAAGGAACAAGAAAACTAGTGAATTAGTTCAGAAGAGTTAATATTCAATTAATAGGAGTTCCACAAATAAAGAAAACAAGGGGAAGTAAATGATGAAAGAACTGCTGTAAAAACATATCCCACATTTGAGCATCCAATGAAATTACTGAAAAAACCCGGAGACCTCAGTCTTGCACCATTCACAAAAGTTGATTTCAGGTGTATTACACAACTGCATATGAAAAGCAAAATAATTAAGCTTTAAGGAGCTAATATCCTCATGATTTGGAGGTATAGAAAGAATTCTAAAACAGGGTTCAAAGAGCTCCAATTATGAAGGAGAAGAACACTTTCACATTTGACTACATTAAAATTAATAATTTCAAAAGACGCTATTAAGACAATAAAAAAGCAAGACAGAGAGTGGAAGACTATACCTGCAACATATATAACCAATAATGGATTCCTATCAAGAATATAAAAGGAACTCCTGTTAATCAATATGAAAAAGACACTCCAATAGAAAAAGGACTTTGAGAGGCAATCCACACAAAAGGAAACCCAATGGCCAACGAATACATGAAAAGATGGGCATTTTTAATCAGAGAAATACAGTTTTAAAATACAATGAGAAAAGTGTGAACCCGAATGTAAATTATGGGCTTTAGTTAACAATAATGTATCATTATTCGTTCATCAGTTGTAATATGTGTACAACACCAATGTAAGATGTTAATGACAGGGAAAACTGGAGAGTCGGGGATGCAGGCAGACACAGTATACAGGACTTCTGTGCTTTCTGTTTGTAAATTTAAACTGCTCTAAGAAATAAAGTCTATTAATTTAACACATACACACACATGAGATATACAAACACATCAGATTGATTTAAAAAGCAAGTTTCTTTTGGTTTTTATTTATTCTTAAAAACCATAGGTAGAAACAAAGAAATTCAGAGGTTAACGTATACTATTTATACAAATAAAAACGTATATATTTTAAAAACTGAACTACTGTGATTATATATTTTTTGGACCAAATTGCTGAGAACTCAATGACCAGGTCTTTTCAAATGAAAAATAAAAGCACAGTGGTACAACAGGATAACTAGAAAGCACAGAGGAAGAATTCTAAATGGTGTGGGGGACGGAGCACTGAATTAGGGCCTCTGGAACTCAAATCTTCCTAAACATACACAGCAGGTTAGAGGCAGAACAGAATTAAACTCAAGTCTCCTGACTTCTAGTCTAGCATACATCATCATCATGCTATTGCTATCCTCTGTGCAGTTATTGATTAAAGAATTAATAGGGGTAAAGATCAGAAAGAGGAAAAAAAAACCCCAAGGTGATTTCATTAAGGCCATGTCGATTTTTATTAAAGAGGATTCTTTCTAATAACATATAAACCAACATTTCCTATTGAGGTCTCAGAGCTATATTTTATGGTGTATGTTACTATGTAGTTATACCTCCAATATCTTAAATCATAAGGGCACACAAACTACATGAGATAAAGTTACAAGTAGGTATAATTATTTTATCTACATCTGTACTATTTAAAAACTTAACAAGAAACAATTCTTATTTTTATAACTCGTAAAAATAAAGATAGTAGGGGCCAGGCGCAGTGGCTCATACCTGTAATCCCAACACTTTAGAAGGCCAGGGCAGACGGAACCCACAAGTTCAAGACTAGGCTGGGCAATATGGCAAAACCCAAACTCTACTAAAAATACAAATACAAAAAATTAGCCGGGCGTGGTGGTGCGCGCCTGTAGTCCCAGCTACTGGGGATGCTGAGGCAAGAGAACGGCATGAACTTGGGAGGCGGAGCCTGCAGTGAGCCAAGATTGCACCACTGCACTCCAGCCTGGGTGACAAAGCGAGACTCCGTCTCAAAAAAAAAAAAAAAAACAAAAATGTAGCCGAGTGTAGTGGTGCGTGTCTGTAGTCCCAGCTACTCGGAGGTGGGTAGGCTAGGTGGGGGGCGGGGGTGAGGTGGGAAGATGGCTTGAGCCCAGAAGGTCAAGGCTGTAGTGAGCCCTGCTCATGCCACTGCACTCCAGCCTAGTTAACAAAAAGAGACCATGTCGAAAGAGGGCAGGGGAGGGGAGGGGAGGAAACATTTCTAGTTCAACTGATTGAGATTAACTACATTAACAATGATTTCCTGTTTATGTACAATTGGCTGAAATATAGATACTGGCAAGAGAATGTGTTCCAAAAACTATATGAACAAATGAAGTTGAAAAACAACATATGGTTACCTAATTTTTATCAAGTATGTAAAATATTTACAAAACACCTGGAACATTATATTTTAAAATGTTAAGAAATAGAAAGGGCAATTATAATCAGAGAGTTCTTGCAGCTTCGACTCGTACAGACAGAACAGCTTGAGGAGACTCACATTATGAAGTTTTGTTCCAGAATGACTGCAGGAATAAATCAGGAAACTCAAGAGGACCCACAGACCCTCTGAAGGAGGTGGATTGCTCCTGTAGGACCTGGGAGACACCCCAAATACTGTGCTGGTATCCATGTCTGAGAGACCCACAGACAGTCCACATCACAGGCCTCTGTGCAGACAACCCCCTGTACCAGCTCAGAGCCCGGTAGACTTGCTGGGTGGCTAGATCCAGAAGAGAGATAACAATCACTACAGGTTGGCACTCAGGAAGCCACATCTGTAAGAAAAGGGGAGAGTACTACATCAAAGGAACACCCCATGGGACAAAAGAATCTGAACAGCCTTCAGCCCTAGATCTTCCCTCTGACAGAACCTACCCAAATGAGACAGAACCCGAAAACCAACTCTGGTAGTATGACAAAACAAGGCTCTTTAACATCCCGCCAAAAATCACACTAGCTTGCCAGCAATAAATCCAAACCAAGAAGAAATCCCCGATTTACCTGGAAAATAATTCATAAGGTTAGTTATTAAGCTAATCAGAGAGGCACCAGAGAAAGGCAAAGCCCAATTTAAGGAAATTAAAAAAAAGATACCAATGAAATAGATATTTTTATTTATTAAAGACAATCAGGTTGGGTGCGATGGCTCATGCCTGTAATCCCAGCACTTTGGGAGGCCAAGGCAGGCGGATCACTTGAGGTCAGGAGTTCAAGACCAGACTGACCAACATGGAGAAACCTAATCTCTACTAAAAATACAAAATCAGCTGAGCATGGTGGTGCGTGCCTGTAATCCCAGCTACTTGGGAGGCTGAGGCATGAAAATCACTTGAACCCAGGAGGCAGAGGTTGCAGTGAGCCGAGATCATGCCATTGCACTCCAGCATGGGCAACAAGAGTGAAACTCCATCTCAAAAAGAAAAAAAAAAGCAAAACTTCAGGAAACAATTGACACATGTACAGAAATACAAAATGCTCTGGAAAGTCTCAGCAATAGAATCAAACAAGTAGAAGAAAGAAATTCAGAGCTCGAAGGCAAGGTCTTTTGAGTTAACCCAATCCCACAAAGACAAAGAAAAATTATTAAGAAAATATGAACAAAGCCTCCAAGAAGTCTGGAATTATGTTAAATGACCAGACCTAAGAATAATTGGCATTCCTGAGGAAGAAAAGAAATATAAAAGTTTGGAAAACATATTTGGGGGAATAAATGAGGAAAACTTCCCCAGTCTTGCTAGAGAGCTAGATATCCAAATACAAGAAGCACAAAGAACACCTGGGAAATTCATCACAAAAAGATCATCACCTAGGCACATGTCATCAGGTTATCTAAGGTTAAGATGAAGGAAAGAATCTTAAGAGCTGTGAGGCAAAAGCACCAGGTAACCTATAAAGGAAAACCTATCAGGTTAACAGATTTCTCGGCAGAAACCTTACAAGCTAGAAGGGACCGGGGCCCTCTCTTCACCCTCCTGAAATAAAACAATTATCAACCAAGAATTTTGTATCCAGTGAAACTAAGCTTCATCTATGAAGGAAAGATACAGACTTTTTCAGACAAATAAATGCTGAGAGAATTCACCACTACCAAGCTACCATTACAAGAACTGCTAAAAGGAGCTCTAAACCTTGAAACAAATCCTGGAAACACATCAAAACAGAACCTCTTTAAAGCATAAATCTCATATGACCTATTAAGCAAAAATACCATTTAAAAAACAAAACCAAAAACCAAAAAACCAAGGTATACAGACAACAAATAGCATGATGAATGGAATACTACCTCACATCTCAATACTAAGATTGAATGTAAATGGCCTGAATGCTCCACTTAAAAGATCCAGAATTGCAGAATGGATAAGAATTCAGCAACCAATCATCTGCTGCCTTCAAGAGACTTGCCTAACACATAAGGACTCACATAAACTTAAGGTAAAGGGGTGGAAAAAGATATTTCATGAAAATAGACACCAAAAGCGAGCAGGAGTAGCTATTCTTATACAAGACAAAACAAACTTTAAAGCAACAGCAGTTAAAAAAGACAAAAAGGGACATTATATAATGATAAAAGGCCTTTTCTAACAGGAAAATGATTACAATCCTAAACATATATGCACCTAACACTGGAGCTCCCAAATTTATAAAACAATTACTAATAGACCTAAGAAATGAGACAGACAGCAAAGCAATAATAGTGGGGGACTTCAATACTCCACTGACAGCTCTAGACAGGTCATCAAGACAGAAAGTCAACAAAGAAACAATAGATTTAAACTATGCCCTGGAACAAATGGATTTAATAGATATATACAGAACATTCCACCCAACAATCACAGAATACACATTCTATTCAACAGCACATGGAACTTTCTCCAAGATAGACCATATGATAGGCCACAAAATGAGCCTTAATAAATTTAAGAGAACTGAAATTATATCAAGCACTCTCTCAGACTACAGTGGAATAAAACTGGACATCAACTCCAAAAGGAACCTTCAAAACCATGCAAATACAAGGAAATTAAATAATCTGCTCCTGAATGATCAATGGGTAAAAATGAAATCCAGATAGAAATCAAAAAGTTATTTGAACTGAATGACAATAGTGACACAACCTATCAAAACCTCTGGGATACAGCAAAGTCAGTGCAAAGAGGAAAGTTCATAGCCCTAAATGCCTACATCAAAAAGTCTAAAAGAGCACAAACACTCTGAGGTCACACCTCAAGGAACTAGAGAAACAAGAACAAACCAAGCCCAAACCCAGCAGAAGAAAGGAAATAACCAAGATCAGAGCAGAACTAAATGAAATTGAAACCAAAATAATACAAAAGATAAATAAAACAAAAAGCTGGTTCTCTGAAAAGATAAATGAAATTGATAGACCATTACCAAGATTAACCAAGAAGAGAGAAAATCCAAATAAGCTCAATAAGAAACAAAATGGAAAATATTACAACTGACACTACAGAAATACAAAAGATCATTCAAGGCTATTATGAATATCTTTACAGCATAAACTAGAAAATCTAGAGGAGATGGATAAATTCCTGGAAAGACACAACCCTCCTAACTTAAAGCAGGAAGAATTAGAAACCCATCAATAACAAGCAGCAAGATTGAAATGGTAATTTTAAAAATACCAACAAAAAAAAGTCCAGGACCAGAAGAATTCACAGCAGGATTCTACCATACATTCAAAGAAGAATTGGTACCAATCCTATTGACACTATTACACAAGACAGAGAAATAGGGAGCCCTCCCTTAATCATTCTATGAAGATAGTATCACCCTAATACCAAAACCAGGAAAAGACATAACAAAAAAAGAAAACTACAGACTAATATCCCTGATGAACATAGATGATAAAATCCTTAACAAAATACCAACTAACTGAATCCAACAACCTATCAAGAAGATAATCCACCATGATCAAGTGGGTTTCATAGCAGGAATGTGAATGTAGGGATGGTTTAACATATGCAAGACAGTAAATGTGATACACCACATAAACAGAATTAAAAACAAAAATCACATGGTCATCTCAATAAATGCAAAAAAAAAAAAAAGCATTCGACAAAATCCAGCATCCTTTTATGATTAAAACCCTCAGCAAAATCAGCATACAAGGGACATTCCTCAGTGTAATAAAATCCTCTATGACAAACCCACAGCCAACATTATACTAAATGGGGAAAAGTTGAAAGCATTCCTGCTGAGAACTGGAATAAGGATGTCCACTCTCACCACTCCTCTTTAACATAGTACTGGAAGTCCTAGCCAGAGCAATCAGACAAGAGAAAGAAATAAAGCACATCCAAATTGGTGAAGAGGAAGTCACACTGTCACTGTTTGCCGATGATATGATTGTTTGCCTCGAAAACCTTAAAGACTCCTTCAGAAAGCTCCTAGAACTGATAAAAGAACTCAGCAAAGTTTCCAGACACAAAATTAATATACACAAATCAGTAGTAGCTCTTCTGTACACCAACAGCTACCAATTTGAGAATCAAATCAAGACTCAACCCCTTTTACAATAGCTGCAAAAACAAAACAAAACAAACAAAAAAAAACAACAACTTAGGAATATACCTAACCAAGGAGGTGAAAGACCACTACACGGAAAACTACAAAACACTACTCAGAGAAATCACAGATGACACAAAGAAATGGAAACCATCCCATGCTCATGGATGGGTAGAATCAACATTGTGAAAATGACCATACTGCCAAAAGCAATCTACAAATTCAATGCAATTCCCATCAAAATACCACCACCATTCTTCACAGAATTAGAAAAAACAATTCTAAACTTCATATGGAACTGAAAAAGGGTCTGCATAGCCAAAGCAAGACTAAACAAAAAGAACAAATCTGGAGGCATCACATTACCTGATTTCAAACTATACCATAAGGCCATAGTCACCAAAACAGCATAGTACTAGTATAAAAATAGACACATACACCAATGGAACAAAATAGAGAACCCAGAAATAAACCCAAATACTTACAGCCAACTGATCTTTGACAAAGCAAACAAAAACATAAAGTGGGGAAAGGTCAATATGGCAAAACCCCATCTATACTAAAAATACAAAAATTAGCTGAATGTGGCAGCGCATGCCTGTAGTCCCAGCTACTCAGGAGGCTGAGGCATGAGAATCACTCGAAACCAGGAGATGAAGGTTGCAGTAAGCCAAGATCACACCACTACACTCCAACCTAGGCAACAGAGCAAGACTTCATCTCAAAAAAATAATTAATTAGGCTGTTTTATTTCCTTCCTAACATATATATCACTATTTAAAGTTGTCTCATTTGTTCATTTGTTTATTATTTGTCTTCACTACCAAAGTGTAAGCTCCATGCAGGAGGGACACTTGCCTATCTTATTTCATGACTGGATTTCCAGTACCTAGAACATGCCTAACATACATTTTAAAAATTCCCCAATAAATACCTGTACCTGTCAAAACTGGAAAATGAATTGTCTCATGAATTGAAGATAATTTGATCCTTACTGTGTTGCTTTTAAGTTATCTAGGTTGGCTGCTGACACAGCCCAGATTGAAAACTGTCACCGTCTCAGTTAGGGGAGGACGTAGGGTAGTATACAGCAGAATGACCATTTGATGCTGGAATTTAGGCAAAAGTGTTGTCTAGCCGGCTGTGGGGGCTCATGCCAGTAATCCCAGCACTTTGGGAAGCTGAGGTGGGCAGATCACGAGGTCAGGAGTTTGAGACAAGCCTGTCCAACATGGTGAAACCCTGTCACTACTAAAAATACAAAAAATTAGCCAGGCATGGTGGTGGGAGCCTGTAATCCCAGCTACTTGGGAGACTGAGACAGGAGAATCACTTGAACCCGGGAGGCAGAGGTTGCAGTGAGCTGAGATCACGTCATTACAGCCTGGGCGACAGTATGAGACTCCATCTCAAAAAAAAAAAAAAGTGATGCCCACAGAAATTCCTGGTACAATTGAGAACTAGATCTTGCATGCATTCACCTGCTTATGGGTAAAGCTTCTGAGCAGAACTCAGCAGCTTGCCCAGGAGTTTGCAGCATTTCAGAGCCACGCACTGGAGAGCTATCAAAACTGTGTCGTGTGCCTTGAGCTCTGAAGACTATAGTAGCAAATAAACATCAGTGATCTTGACTGCACACGTGTCGGACACTGCTAAAGTCAACACCCCTTCCATAAGGAGTGTGCATTTCAGTTTCCAGCTGCCAAATCATATTGGCATTATAAATCATGAGGCCAACGTGATTCATAAATGTTAATTTGGCAGAGGATCAGGAATTCCCCAACTTCATGTCAACTAGGCTTCCATCTGTTCAAGGAAGCCAACAGTCTGCTTTCTCCTATCTCTTAATAAAAGGCTGAAAATATGAGCAATGGTGATCGGCAAAGCTTGTAGGAAATGTGCTCTATCTACAATCAAAACTACAACCTATGATCTGGATCAGCGGGTTCCAATTTGGTAATAAGGACCTTGTCAAAACAGACGAGCACTTAGTTCATCTCCCTCCAGTGAATGTTCTCAAAAGCAGCCCCAAGTCACTAGAAACAATAGGATGAGAGAGAACAAGGCAACATTCTCTTTGCATAAGAAATCTTAGTAAATTATAAACACATCAGAGTGACTTATTCCTTACATAATTGACTCCTACCTTTTCTTTTTTACATTATTTTTCTTTTACATTAAAGATGCCTTACTAAAGTGGTGGGTCCTTAATTAGCATCCTTATGTAAACACAGGCCTTGTTTTACTTGAAAAAGATTAAAAAGGTGGTGACTCACTTTGTTAAATAGGAAAACCCACAAACAATGAATGCAATGCCCTTTAATCGGTAGTTGCTGTTCCAATCCCACTTAGAATTACAAAAGTTCTCCAAAAAATCCCATTAACCTGCTCAAGACCTCTCTCTTAATAGCTCTCTGCCTCTTCCATGCAGATGCACAGCATGATTGAAGTAGACGAAATATGAAGTGATTTCACACCATGGGGTTAGAGAAAGACAGCAAAGTCCAGTAAGGACATGGAGCATATGGATTTCTAGATGCACCCAAATAAAGAAGAGATGTGGACAAGTGAGTCAGAAGCAGTGGCCTGAAAAGACCATGGGGCCAGGTGGGTCAAGAAGGGTGGGTGTGTTCAGAGTCACTGGAGAAGGCAAGTCCACAATAAGACTGAGAAAAGACTGGAAAGAAAGATGCTTGTGGTGGAGTATGCAATTGTTCCCATACAATTTGGGCCACAGAGGCCACTGTAGCCAGCTGGGACCACAGTAACAGGAAGGAGTGGGAGGCCTGAACAAAGGCTGTGGAGGAAGACAAGTCTATCGCCAGAGGCTGGAAGTGAAGGAGGAAGTCGAGCAAGCCAAAACCCCAGGGGATCAAATGCTTCTCATTTGAGAAGTCTGCAAGAAAACAGCACAAGGAAGACATGTTGAGAGGAAATGAACAGCAATGTCTTGTTCAATTACAAAATAATTAATAAATGGAATTTTACTCCTGTACCTCCCCAATACAGTTTTCTCAGCTTCAGCTCCCATCTCCATGAGGCCTCAAAATTAGTCATCAGATTTTACCACTTTTTCCCATATCTACACAAAATAGTTCAAGTTCAAACAGCTCTGAAATTCTCTTTTCTGTTGCTTCAAATTCTTGGCCCTGAAACTAAGCAGCCGGAATCATCCTGTCAAAACAAAACAAAAAAGTCTCCCCGAAAAGGTCACTGATCATTGATTAAAACAGTTGATCTCATGTAAAGAGTCCAACTAATGCCTTTCCTTATCACCTGTTCCCTGGTTCATCAAGCTCTCTAACCCTAAAACACAAACATACTTTCCAACTCACCCTTTCAGCTGGGGGAAATTTATAGCACTAAATGCCCACAAGAGAAAGCAGGAAAGATCTAAAATCAACACCCTAACATCACAATTAAAAGAACTAGAGAAGGCTGGGTGTGGTGGCTCACTCCTGTAATCCCAGCACTTTGGGAGGCCAAGGCGGGCAGATCACAAGGTCAGGAGATCGAGATCATCCTAGCTAAGATGGTGAAACCCCATCTCTACCAAAAATACAAAAATTAGCCGGGTGTGGTGGTGGGCACCTGTAGTCCCAGTTACTCGGGAGGCTGAGACAGGAGACTGGAGTGAACCTGGGAGACGGAGCTTGCAGTGAGTTGAGTTTGCACCACTGCACTCCAGCCTGGGCAACAGAGCAAGACTCCATCTGAAAAAAAAAAAAAAAAAAGAACTAGAGAAGCAAGAGCAAACAAATTTAAAAGCTAGCAGAAGGCAAGAAATAACTAAAATCAGAGCAGAACTGAAAGAGACAGAGACACAAAAAAACCCTTCAAAAAAATCAATGAATGCAGGAGCTGGTTTTTTGAAAACATCAACAAATAGATAGACCGCTAGCCAGACTAATAAAGAAGAAAAGAGAGAAGAATCAAATAGACACAATAAAAAATGATAAAGGTGATATCACCACCAATCCCACAGAAATACAAACTACCATCAGAGAATACTATAAACACCTCTACACAAATAAACTAGAAAATCTAGAAGAAATGGATAAATTCCTGGAAACATACACCCTCCCAAGACTGAACCAGGAAGAAGTCAAATCTCTCAATAGACCAATAACAGGTTCTGAATTTAAGGCAATAATTAATAGCCTACCAACCAAAAAAATCCAGGACCAGATGGATTCACAGCTGAATTCTACCAGAGGTACAAAGAGGAGCTGGTACCATTCCTTCTGAAACTATTCCAATCAATAGAAAAAGAGAGAATCCTCCCTAACTCATTTTATGAGGCCAGCATCATCCTGGTACCAAAATCTGGTAGACACAACAAAAAAATAGAATTTTAGACCATAAAATAGAATTTTAGTTCATCCCTGATGAACATCGACATGAAAAATGTCAATAAAATACCGGCAAGCCAAATCCAGCAGCATATCAAAAAGCCTATCCACCATGATCAAGTTGGCTTCATCCCTGGGATGCAAGGCTGGTTCAACACATGCAAATCAATAAATGTAATCCATCACATAAACAGAACCAACAACAAAAACTACACGATTATCTCGATATAAGAAAAAAAGGCCTTTGACAAAATTCAACAGCCCTTCATGCTAAAAACGCTCAATAAATTCGGTATTGATGGAACATATCTCAAAATAATAAGAGCTATTTATGACAAACCTACAGCCAGTATCATATTGAATGAGCAAAAACTGGAAGCATTCCCTTTGAAAACCAACACAAGACAAGGATGCCCTCTCTCACCACTCCTATTCAACATATATTGGAAGTTCTGCCCACGGCAATCAAGCAAAAGAAAGAAATAAAGGGTATTCAGTTAGGAAAAGCGGAAGGTCAAATTGTCTCCATTTGCAGATGACATAATTGTATATTTAGAAAACCCCATCGTCTCAGCCCAAAATCTCCTTAAACTGATAAGCAACTTCAGCAAAGTCTCAGGATACAAAATCAATGTGCAAAAATCACAAGCATTCCCATACACCAATAACAGACAAACAGAGAGCCAAATCATGAATGAACTTCCATTCACAATTGCTACAAAGAGAATAAAATACCTAGGAATCCAACTTACAAGGGGTGTGAAGGACCTCTTCAAGGAGAACTACAAACCAATGAAATAAAGGAGGACACATACAAATGGAAGAACATTCCATGCTCATAGATAGGAAGAATCGATATCGTGAAAATGGCCATACTGCCCAAAGTAATTTATAGATTTAATGCTATCCCCCTCAAGCTACCACTGACTTTCTTCACAGAATTGGAAAAAATACTTTAAATTGCATATGGAACCATAAAAGAGCCCGCATAGCCAAGACAATCCTAAGCAAAAAGAACAAAGCTGGAGGCATGATGCTACCTGACTTCAAACCACACTACAAGGCTACAGTAACCAAAACAGCATGGTACTGGCACCAAAACAGATATACAGACCAATGGAACAGAACAGAGGCCTCAGAAATAACACCACAAATCTACAAGCATCTGATCTTTGACAAACCTGACAAAAACAAGCAATGGGGAAAGGATTCCCTATTTAATAAGTGGTGCTGGGAAAACTGGCTAGCCATAAGTAGAAAGCTGAAACTGGATCCCTTCCTTACACCTTATACAAAAAGTAACTCAAGATAGATTAAAGACTTAAATGTAAGACTTAAAACCATAAAAACCCTAGAAGAAACCCTAGAAGAAAACCTAGGCAATACCACTCAGACATAGGCATGGGCAAAGACTTCAGGACTAAAACACCAAAAGCAATGGCAACAAAAGCCAAAATAGACAAATGAGATCTAATTAGACTAAGGAGCTTCTGCACAGCAAAAGAAACTATCAGTAGAGTGAACAGACAACCTACAGAATGGGAGAAAATTTTTGCAATCTATACATCTGACAAAGGGCTAATATCCAGAATCTACAAATAATTTATACAAATTTACAAGAAAAAAACAACCCCATCAAAATGGGCCAAGGATATGAACAGACATTTCTCAAAAGAAGACATTTATGCAGCCAACAAACTTATAAAAAAGAAAACTCATCATCACTGGTCATTAGAGAAATGCAAATCAAAACCACAATGAGATACCATCTCACGCCAGTTAGAATGGTGATCATTAAAAAGTCAGCAAACAACAGGCTGGGCACAGTGGCTCACGCCTGTAATCCCAACACTTTGGGAGGCTGAGGCAGGCAGATCCCGAGGTCAGGAGATTGAGACTATCCTGGCTAACACAGTAAAACCACGTCTCTACTAAAAATACAAAAAATTAGCCAGGCATGGTGGTGGGCACCTGTGGTCCCAGCTACTTGTGAGGCAGGAGAATGGCATGCACCTGGGAGGCAGAGGTTGCAGTGAGTTGAGATCGTACCACTGCACTCCAGCCTGGGTGACAGAGCAAGACTCCATCTAAAAAAAAAAAAAAAAAAATTCAACAGATGCTGGAGAGGATGTAGAAAAATAGGAACGCTTTTACACTGCACTGTTGGTGGGAGTGTAAATTAGTTCGACCATTGTGGAAGACAGTGTGGCGACCCCTCAAGGATCTAGAACTAGAAATACCATTTGTCCCAGCAATCCCATTACTGGGTATATACCCAAAGGATTATAAATCATTCTACTATAAAGGCACATGCACACATATGTTTATTGCAGCACTATTCACAATAGCAAAGTTTTGGAACCAACCCAAATGCCCATCAATGATAGACTGGATAAAGAAAATGTGGCACATATACACCATAGAATACTATGCAGCCATAAAGAAGGATGAGCTCACGTCCTTTGAAGGGACATGGATGAAACTGGAAACCCTCATTCTCAACAAAGTAACACAAGAAGAGAAAACTAAACACCACATGTTCTCACTCATAAGTGGGAGTTGAGCAATAAGAACACATGGACACAGGGAGGTGAACATCACACACCAGGGCCTGTCAGAGGGTGGAGGAGTTGGGGGAGGAATAGCTTTAGGAGAAATACCTAATGTAAATGACTAGCTGATGGGTGCAGCAAACCAACACGGCACATGTATACCTCTGTAACAAACCTGCACGTTGTGCACATGTACCCCAGAACTTAAAGTATAATAATTAAAAACAAATAAATAAATAAAATTTAAAAACAAACAACAATAAAAAACAGAATTACCATACAATCCAGCAATTCCACTTTCAGATATATACCCACAAGAATTAAAAGCAGGGACTCAAACAAATGTTTGTACACCCATGTTCACAGACACATTATACACAATAGCCCCAAAGTGGAAGCAACCCAAATGTTCATTAATGGATGAATGGATAGACAAAAGATGGTACAAAATGGATTATGCAGCCTTATAAAGGGAGGACATTCTGATATATACTACACAACGAATGAAGCCTGAAGACATTATGCTAAGTGAAAAAAGCTAGTCACAAAAGGACAAACATCATATGATTCCACTTACATGAGGTCCTTAGGGTAGTCAAACTCATAGACACAAAAAGTAGAATGGTGGTTACCAGGGCCCGAGGGAGAGAAGAATGGGGAGTTAGTATTTAATGGGCAGAGTTTCAGTCTGGGAAGATGAAAAAGTTCTGGAGATGGATGGTGGTGATTAATGCACAACAATGCGAATGGTGAACATACTTCTGACACAGTGAGAAATATTTGGTCTCTGCGCTCCCCACCATAAGGAATTTTAAGAAAACTTCAAACCTTGTAAGTGATGTTTCTTTTTGCACACTAATGAGATAACTAGTGGCTGGGGGTTCCTGGGCAGCCTCAGGTTGGGGGCTGGTTGCAGAGAAGCCAAACTTGTGATTAGAGGGTTGGAACTTTCCGCCCCAACCCCAGCCACCTTTGACCTTAGGGGAGGGAATAGGGCCTGAAGATTGGCTTAACCACCAATGATTGGCTTAATCATTGGTTAATGATTATTGCCTACGCAATTATGCCTCCATTGAAACCCAAAAGAACAGTGTTCAGAGAGCCTCCAAGCTGGTGAACAAGAATGCATCCACAAGCCAAAAGTCCAGTAGGAGAGAAGCTTGGGAATCTCCCAAGCTTGCCCTATGTACCTCTTCATCTGGCTATTCATTTGTATCTTTCAATATATCCTTTGCAATAAACTGCTAATCTAGAAAGTAGATTGTTTTCCTGAGTTCTGTGAGCCATTCTCGCAAATGATCAAACCCAAGTGAGGGTTAGAACCTCTGATTTACAGCAGGTTGGGTCAAAGTATGGGTGCCAACCAGGACGTGGAATTGGCATCTGAAGTGGGGGCTGTCTTATGGGACAGAGCCCTTAATCTGTGGGATCTGCTATCTCCAGGTAGATAGTTTCAGAACTAAGTTAAATTGCAGGACACCCAGGTGGTATCTGTAGAGAACTGGAGGACTACTCAGTGTGGAAAACCCCATACCTCTGATGTCAAAGTTTTCTCAAGTATTGAGAATAGACTAGAGAGGAAAACAGTTTGTTTTTCCTATTGAGTACCTAATGACACAGAATTGTACCCTTAATAATGATTAAAATGGTAAATTTTATGTTATGTACACTTACCATAATTAAAACGAAACTGTGATCATTTAATCTATATTGCTCTTTTCACACAATGATACCATGGATGTATATTTATGTTAATAAATGTACTCTGTCCAATCATTTTAATGGTTGCAAAGTATTTGATTGTTTGAACGCACTGTAACTGACTTCACCAATTCCCTATTGTTGGACAGTTACATTGTCTCTGATTTCTCTCTCCCAAAAAGATGTGTGACTCAATCATGTGACATATCAGGTCACACTGCATTCCTGGCGGTTCTTCCTTTGGATTCACCGTGGTCATTCACAAATATTTTGAAAATCTGACACTAAAATGAGAGAATATCATATTTCCTCACCATTAAAAATATTAATATACCACTTGCATCTGTAATGAATTAATAACAAATATAATTGTTAATACTTAATATATTTATAAAATGTACACCTGGAAACATCACAGAGGATAAAAAGTCAGACTTGTTACTAATCAAATGTGACTCGATGGGTAAAATTCAAAATATTTAGCAAGAGACTGATAACACTGAGAAATCAGAGACCAGAACAAGGGGATAGCCAGACCAGTGCCCACCAGCTGGCAATTAGCCCTGATCCCAAAGAAACCATTTAACCCAGGAGTATGTGGTTAAATGGGCATTCTTAAGTAAAACTTTCTGGAAAGGTCCCATATTTTGTGGGTTGCTCAAAGAAGGAGGGGCATATTTGGGAAAAAAGAAGTCAGATTCTGGATGGATAAAAGTGTGATGTCCCTGTAGGACCTCTAAGTGGTTAGATGAACTGGTCAAGAGCCTAGGAGAGAGATCTAGTGTTCAGATGTATACTTGGAGGTCAGACCATTCAGCTGGTAACTGAAATCCTAAAGAGCAGGGTTTCTCAGATTTTCCTAGGTACCACCTGTTAAACGGCAGATTCAGATTCGGCAGATTTGGATGGAATCTGAAATTCACATTCTGACAAGCTCACAAGTGACGCCTTCGTTAGTCTACGACCATAAGAGTAACAAGGTGCCTTGCAGGTAGGTGGAAGAAAAGAGAGATTAGGAAGGGTTAGGAAAAGAGGCGGTTGCAAGGAAATTGAGAAAGTGTGGCCAGAAAGATAAAGAGAAGTCCAGGAGAGCTTGGTGTCACTGAAGTCAAAGAAGAAAGAAATGATACTATCAGAAGACTGTGAGTGTCTTAGCTCAGGCTGCTAAAACAAAATACCATAGGCTGGTGGCTTAAGCAACAGACATTTATTTTTCTTACAGTTCTGGAGGTTGGATGTCTGAGAACAGGGTGCCAGCATGCTTCGGTTCTGGTGAAGGTACCCTTTCTGGCCTGTAGACAATGGTCCTCTGGCTGTGTGCTTGCTTACATGGCCCTTCTCAGAGCATGTATGGGGACAGACAGATTTTTCTGTCTTCCTCTTCTCATCAGGACACTAATTTCATCATGAGGACTCCATCCTTGTGACCTCATCTAAACCTAATCACTTCTCAAAGGCCCAACTTCCAAATACCATCACATTGGGGGTGACAATGTTTCCTCAATGTTTATAGGTCTTAAACATAAATCTGGGTTGACACGAACCATCAATCCACAATAGTGCCCACTGTACTTTGTAGAGATGAAAAGGGGTAGGCCAGGTGCGGTCGTTCAGCCTGTAATCTCAGCACTTTGGGAGGCCAAGGCAGGCGGATCAACTGAGGTCAGGAGTTTGAGACCAGCCTGGCCAACATGGTGAAACCTCATCTCTACTAAAAACACAAAAAATTAGCCAGACGTCGTGGCATGCACCTATAATCCCAGCTACTTGGGAGGCTGAGGCTGGAGAATTGCTTGAACTCAGGAGGCAGAGGTTGCAGTGAGCCAAGACTGTACCACTGCACTTTAGCCTGGGCAACAGAGCGAGACTTCATCTCAAAAAAAATAAACAAAAGAAAAAAAAAAAAAAAGAAAAGGGGCCTGTTAGGTGCTGGACAGCAATTTCAATGGATGCTGTGATTACATGAGGGCACATGGATTTCCCAAGACCACTTCTGTAATACATACAGCCTGTCAGGACTCTCAAATCCCTCCAATGGAAAATTCCCTGCATCGGGAATGTTAAGACTCTCGTTTGGCAGAATTAATGCGCTCCTAGGTTCACATGCAAAGAGGCTCCTGAAGCAGGAATCCATGCCACAGATATTCATATCGTCGGTATTCATTCATTTGCTAAAACACATCCACCCAGGGTATTGAAGTCAGTGTCGGAAGGACTCTATTCCCCTCCAGCCGCCTGCTTTTTCTCTCTCAACAAAGACCCATTTTGCCTCACTTTACAGGCACAGCAGAAGTTCCACTTGTTGAAACTGAAGATAAGTGCAGTTCCAGATGCTTCTTATCCCTGTTTTCCCACAAGAAGCTCAAGAAAAGGCATATGGTTTCCCAGGTCCAAGCTCCCAGGCTTGTTATTATAGTGATCTCATCAGAGTCACAGTGCAGAAAGCCCTGCTTGGGTTGCCCAAAGAAAACCAGGCTTGCAAGAGCACCCCCTGCACTCTCCAGCCCGGAGCCATGGAATTCATGACTGTGGCCGTGGTAAATCACTAACTCGTCATGAATCAACCACAGAAAGTCATCACAATCAGTACCATAACAGGAGAAAGAAATGGGATTTTTCACAATGAGCTTTTCATTTTCAATTAAACAGCAAAACTAGAATTAAATAAACCAGGTACTGCCTTGCAGAGCCAATAATATCTTATAATTATGGTCATTTGGCAAGTTGTATCATCAGACCAAGCAGAATGCCAAAAACAAACTAACTCTACTTATCTTATATAGTAAACCTTATGTATGCAGAATCTTAGCTGTGTGAAAAGGGCCTAAAAGCGAACAAAATCTAAATCCATACAATTTACTCACAGGAACACACCAGTGCGTCTGACTCATTTACTCTTACTAGTTATTTGTTTTCTAAGGCAGCAGCAGATTAGAATGTAAACTCCGGGAGAGAGGAATTTTTTGTTGAATTTGTTCACTGATGTAGCCCTATCACCAAGAGCAGAACTTAAGTATCTGTCGAATGATGACAGAATGAGCCCTGATGTATCCTCTCCGATTTGGCTATGGTCCAGCCCCTCCCGATGATGTCACCACTCAACTACTTCACACTGGAGGCCCCCAAAACGTCTATCTTTGCAACCTCTGGTTTAAATGCTGTAACAGACCATGAAGCTGAAAGTAGAAACTCTAAATAACTGATGAGATTTCTTTTAGGAATGTAAATGCTCTCTCTCTGATCTTGTTTCCACTGGTGATTTGGTTAGCACCGTGTTTTTAACTGGCAAGGTAAATTGTTTCCTACTAGATTGTAAACTCCTTCAGACTTGGTATTAGGGCAAATTGGCTGAATGAAGCCGGAAAGTGAAATTTTAGCTCAGTTCCTAGGCTTTGCAACCTTTGCTCCCTCCAAACTGAACTCTATCTGGACAGGAATAGTGTCTGAGTAATTGTTTTTGATCCCGATGTTACCTGGCAGATTATAGGCATTCAATGGCTTCCTTGTTTTCAGTTTGAATCCCAACACTTCTTTTTGGACCAACATTCTGTTTAAGAGTTTTGTGGCCCTAATGATACTTCCAGTAAGGGCCAGGAATCCACTAAATCCATGGTAAGCAATTGATTCTTGCTAAGGCCTAATTTAAGAAAAGTTCAAATGTTTAAAAGTTATGTTTGCTTGTTTGTTTCACTTGAAATAAAAATAGTATCAGGCATGATGGCTCATACCTATAATCCCAGCACTTTCGGAGGCTGAGGCAGGAGGATTGCTTGAGGCCAGGAGTTTGAGATTAGCCTGGGCAACATAGCAAGACTCCATCTCTACAAAAAGTTTTAAAAACTAGCCAGGTGCAGGCCATGTGCCTGTAATCCCACCTACTTAGGAGGATAAGGCAGGAGGATCCCTTGAACCCAGGAGTTCAAGGCTGCAGTGAGCTATAATTGTGCCACTGTACTCCAGTCTAGGTGACAAGGTGAAACTCCATCTCAGAAAACTAAAAAATGCAAATAAAATAGCTTATTGAGTTCCATGGGGGGCAGGGTGATGGGACAGAATAGAAATGTAGCTAGAATACTACCTTTTGTGTGTGTTTTTTTTAAAGACAGGGTCTCACTCTGACATCCAGGCTGGAATGCAGTAGCACAATCATAGCTCACTGTAACCTCCCCTGGGCTCAGGCAATCCTCCTGCCCCAGCCTCCCAAGTAGGTAGGACTATAACTGCATGCCACTTGCCCAGGTAAACATATTTTTTTTGTAGAGACTGGGGCCTCACTATGTTGCCCAGGCTAGTCTCAACCCCTATCCTCAAGCAGTCCTCCTGCCTTGGCCTCCCAAACCCCTGGGGTTACAAGCAAGAGCCACTGCACCTGGCTCCAACTTTACTGAATAGAGGAATGTCATTACGTTTTAAATCAAGAAATTCCTGTCCAGGCATCTCTGAGAAATAATGACACAGGGGCGGTTGGGCAGTAACAACACAGCTGGGCAGTTTTCTGATTCTTGATATTTATATACAACTTCACAGTTCATAGGAGGTAGCCACTATCCCAACAATCCTTCAAGAAAATGATTGCCACATTCCCACAGTCCTAGAATAACATAAAATGTGAGTTATCCCACTATTACAACTTTTCAAGAAAAAGGAAAAATTAAGAAACACTACCATATTAAATATATACACCTACGATGCCAATCCCATCTTATTTCAGAAACATTAAAATAAGGAGGGAAAAAAGGGCACCTTAGACTTGGGTAATAAACAGACGAGTCTTCTAATCTTGAAGTGACCTGCTCAAAGTCGCTCAATGTCACCCAAATGATTTACCAGCAGAACCAGGGTTAGGGCATCTTTAATCCTTTTATGCAACAATAGCTGGGCACCAACAAATGCAGACACAGGAAAAACAGAGATAAACAACAGGCAGTCCCTGGGCCTCCATGAAGCCCTCCACTGGTAAGGGACTCTGTTTTCTGCTTGGGAAGTCAGAACAGTGCAGGCAGAAAGCCAGAGAGCACAAATAGCTCTCCTTTCCCAAAAGGTTGACTGCCAGGGCACTCTGGCTCCTCTCTATTGCTGTTAAATTACTTCAGTGTGTCCTGGTCCCCAGAGCCCAGCATGCCACAAGCCTCACCCAGGTAGGTCTGGAGAAGACAAGTCACTCCCTACCCCCAGCAGCTGTTCTGTCTGGCTGGAAACAGGCATAGCTGGTTTCCTTAGGCAATTTGTACATGCAAGGAAGGTGGCCTGGGAGCACACCAAACTGTTCACAGTGCAAGCCTAAGGTATGAGAGGCGGTGGAGGGAGCAGTATCCCTTCTCTAGAGTCTGGATTATTTTAAAGGTAATTTAAAAAATTCAAATCAGGAAAAAGAAACCAAGAAAAGCAAAGAACATGCAAGTTGGATTTAGGAAGATTAGGATTGAAATCGAGGCTTTCCATTGACTTGCTGTGTGATCTGGAACCAGTGACCTCCTGGGCCTCCATTTTCTACCTACTCATAGGGTTACTCTGAGGTGCACCCCACAAAGAGCACTCTCCTTCCACCTCCCCAACAATCCTGGCCACACTTGGTCACTGCTGGTGGACCCTTAGGTGGCAGGGGTGGTCCCACTTTTTGCTTTTTCCTGTTATCATATCTAACCCATTAGGTGTTTAAAATTACCTGGGGAAAAGTACAGGCAGAAAACAAAATATAAACCCTCAATATATATTATATACTAAATATACACTATGATCACAACTATGATATTTTAAAAATCTATTTAAGAATAGTGGTGGTTGCTACATAGCTTCAGCATTAGTATATCTTGGGGCAGGTAGGAACAGTTGGGGAGAAGTATTTTAGGAATTGTTGAAATAATTATATGGGACATTCAGTCATATGAATGAAAGTCTTGTCACTTTCACCACAACTCCAAAACACATATCCCATATTGATACTGTGCTACAAAAATGGGAACAAAAGACACTGGGGCCTACTTGAAGGGGCATGGGGGGAGAATGGTGAGGGTCAAAAAAACTACGCGTCAGGTACTATCCTCACTACCTGGGTGAAGAAATCCTTTGTACACCAAACCCCACCAACACACAATTTACACATGGAACAAACCTGCACATGTATCCCCTAAACCTAAAACAAAAGTTGAGAGAAGAAAAAAAAAAAAAAAAATACCCTATCAGCAAAAACTGGTGTCTCCCACTTCTTTTTCCCCATCAATTTACTCATAAATTGTTTGAGAGTATAGCGGGGATCCCAGCGTGAGAACCGGAAGTATGAATAAAAAGCAGATGTGTCTGTATATAGGCCCTCAGGGAGTATATGTGCACACAGCATCAGGAAGCCTCTTGAGAAGGAACTCACACCAGGGCGAGGATGAATTCAGATGCACAAGTTTAGTTTCCCCCCGAGACTTTATGAACTAATAGGCAGGAATTGATGTAGGCTGGATTTCCTCAAGATCTAGTACAGGCTGAGCAATGGAAACACTGTTTTCATTGTCATTGCAGGGGGTGGAGGGTCCGAGGAAAAGAATGTTACATGGCAACGGAACGACTCAGATTTTCTGGAAATCTTTTATAATCCCAGACATGTAAAACATCATACAAAGACCGGAAGCAGTGGCTCATGCCTGTAATCCCAGTACTTTGGGAGGCTGAGGCGGGCGGATTGCAAGGTCAGGAGTTCAAGACCAGCCTGGCCAATATGGTGAAACCCCGTCTCTACTAAAAATACAAAAATTAGCTGGGTGTGGTGGCGTGTGCCTGTAATCCCAGCCACTCGGGAGGCTGAGGCAGGAGAATTGCTTGAACCTGGGAGGTGGAGGTTGCAGTGAGCCGAGATCATGCCACTATACTCCAGTCTCGGTGACAGAGCAAGACTCCGTCTGAAAAAGAAAAAAAAAAAAAGAAAAAAAATATGCAAAGAGAAAAATGCATATTTCTAAAATAGCACTACAAGTATGTCATTGTCACCATCCAAAAAGCTTCCACAAACCAGTCAGGCAATCTATATCAAAAGAAGTTCAAACCTTTGACCCACCTTCCAAGGCTGCTTCAGGAAAACTATCATAACAATATAAACCAAAAATATGGAAAAAGTTCATCTCACACTGTGCTCAAAGCAAGGCAATTTGCAACACCAAAAAATTACGTCCCCTACCTTCTAACTTCAAAGCTCACTGACAGGTCCCATGGTCACTAAGTCTCAATACAATACAAATTCATGCTTGACTTCTTCATGAGGTTCAAATTAGCCAATACATATACAAGAACTCAATAAGCATTTGTAAATCCCTCAACTATTTCAAAAGCTTAAAAATGCAAAAAGCTCATATTTCAGAAAATAAAGGAACAGTAGAAACAAAAGCATCAAGTGTTTTAAAAGCACATATACACTTATGTTTTGGAAATCACCTGTGCAGTGAGCCCTGAACTAGTTAGCAAATGACAATCCCTGTCAGATAGAAGAGTAACTGTCCAAGGCCCCATGTCCAGCTGCCACTACTGGGTCTCACAGGCCAAAAAATAAAGAAAAGAAAATGGAACCCCTGGGTGAAACTGAACCTATATCTGTTCTCTGCCCCTGCCCTTGAGCCTTAATGTTTCAGATCTCAGCTTAACTGATTTTGGAAATAAAGTACTTATTAGAGTACCTGGATATCATCATTGCTTGTTATGGATTTAGTGGGTAATAAAGAGAATGCAGTTAAGCCTCCAGCCAGTGCCTGGAACACATACGTGCTCAGTAAATGTAAGTATTCGTGTTATTGTCATTATTTTTACTATTAAATGAGTAAGTCACATTTGTATAGCTACTTAGAATTTATGTAAAGTGCTTTCAATCCCTGCAATGATCTTGTAAGAGAAAACTGAGGCTCATGGAAGGTGATAATCTGTCCAAGTTCACACTGCAATCAAATGCTGAAGTTGGGGGACTTGATTGCCAGCCAAGGCTCCTTCCCCTTAGCAAGGCTGTCTGAATCTGACAATAATGCCTTGTCTCTGTCATGGACATTGTAGCTGATCCCATTGTAACTGATCCCAGTCCCAGCAAAGCCAGTTCAAGTCTAGGTTTCTTTATTATGCCCCAAAACATCCTACCAACTACATTTTCTACTCATGGCACTTATGGATCAGACCTAGTACACATATTCTATCACGGAGCAATAGCTCCATATCTTCATATGTGGGGCTTTCTAAGCTTACATTAGATCTAACTTTGATTTCCTAGAATCCTGCATGGGCAAAAGAGAAAAAGAAACAATGATATGTACAGCTGTACAAAGGAAACACATATTGCTGGTTTCCCATCACATGGCTAACTACAGAAGCAGAGGACACCACACTGAGTCCCACTGAAGCTTCTGGCCCCTCTCCCATGACCCCCACCCCCACATGTCATAACAAAGCTCCACATCTGGAAGCCTGATGATCTTCAGCTGCCTCTCTCTGTCCAGAGAGTGTCACACTGCACATTACCAGGAGAAAAGAAAGAGGGAGGAGGAGGAGGTTTCATCAGGGCATATAGTCTTTTCTTCCAAATGTAATTTGGCTGAAGCATCCAAAGTTACCTGTGATGTGTGTTGTTTTGCTAACTCATACTTCAAGTTAGTTTTCAAAAACTGCCACGCAAAACGTAAGCTATGCAACTGTCCTTTGACAATGTTCTATTGAGATCATCAAGTGGTCCTTATTGTATGCCAGAAACCAGCTATCCTTTTGTATCTTTCCCTATTACTGCCCATACTTGGGCTGTTTCCTTCTGAAGTCCAGACCATCCTTAGGACTACCAGGAACCATCCTCCAATGAGAGGCAGGGCCCAGTCAACATCTATCCAGCAGCTTTGCCATTCTCAGCCTCAAGCTTGACCACCTCATGTCCCATAGCATTCACCTCCAATCCATTTCAGCCATGCACTCCCAAAGCCACACTATCTACCTATCATCACAAGGTGAAGCCAGCCCTCACTTCTGAAATCTAGAGATGTATTGGGAATTAAGTATCCTTCTTGAATCCCAACTTTCTATCCTCCAACCATCTCCAACACCCTAACTCTTATTGCACCTGGTTTTCAACCCCCTTGAGCCCTTGGGTCCCTTGCTGCTCCACTTTCTCCCATTCCATTAACTGGTCCTGCTCTCTTTTCCCTCTTCTTGGCTGCTAGACCTCGTGATCCATCACTTCAATTGCTCTCTTGCTAGAAGCACCTCTGTTTCAAACTATTAATCCCCAATTCTGCATCAATCCAAACACCCAAACATTTCCACTCCTATAACTGGTAAATCACGTTTTACTGGAGGAAATCTCTCAATCTCGGAGATTAATGGCAAAACATAATTATGAATTCCAACAGAAACTAAGTGCTTGGTGTGACTCAGCAAAAATATACTGCACCTGTTTCTTACACACACTGGTTATTTGAAATCTTAAGTACTCCATGTGCCCCTCATTTTCAGCAGTACAGCATGATGGTACACAGCTTTGCATCCTGGTTCTGCCTCTTAGTCACTGTATAACCTTAGACAAGTGACTTAACCTCTCTGGACTTCAGTTACCTCAATCGTAAATTAGGACAGTTCCATCTTCACAAGGTTGTGGAAAGAATTTAGTGAGTTATCTAGGTAAGGTATTTTAACAATGCTTGCGATGTAGAAAGTGCCCAAAACATGTTAGTTACTATTTTGTAGACAGAATTGAGGCCTTAGATGGGATTTTCCTCCATTTCCTTTCCTTTCTTTCAGTTTATTATTTTCCTCCATTTCCTATTTCTCCAATTTATTCATATCCACAGGCATCCTTATCTTTTTTCTTCCTGTTTCGAAGAAAGATTTGTCACTCTATAGTCTTGCCAGCTAGTATCCCATCTTACTTTTTTCTGTATTTTGAACCTAGACCTTTTCACTGGGTTCTCCTTAGCCTATAAATTTACTCATGTGTCTCTTTTTTTGAAAGCAGGAAGGGAGAATGTGAAGGAGAAAAGAAGGGAAGAGAAGGAAAAAGCAGGGAAGAAAAATCCCCTTCAGCCTTACCACCCTTTCTGGCTCTCACCGATTAGTCTCCTCCCTTTACAAACCCAGCCTCTAAGATCCTGTCTATACTGACAGTCTCCTCACTTCTCTTCTCATTCCCACCTCAATGGAAGGGAATTTGCCTCCTGTGTCCTCTACACACCACTCAGGCTGTTTTTGACATTATCACCAATGACTCCTAATTGCCAGTGGTTACTCTGGCATCCTTAATTGGCCAATCTCTGTAGAATGTGGCACTGTTGACCTCTCTGTCATAACTAAAACTTGTTTTTCCCTGAGTTTCCATGATAGGAGTCTCTATTATTTATCTTTCTTCCCCACTGACCCCTGCTTCTTAGTTTCTTTCACTAGATTCTCTTCCTCTGACAACTCATTATATGTTGTGTCATCATTCATTCATTCATTCATTCAACAAACATATTAAACTCTTACCATATGTCAGGTACCATGACAGTTGCTAGGACCAGTTAAGCAGAGGCAGCTGAAGCACCACTCCAGGCACTATTCACAGTGCAGACACACTACACAGGCAAACAAATGACCCCATCCAAAGTTGTGCAATGGCACTGTTGCTATAAAGAAGACACAGTCCTTGCCCTCTTGTTGGACCAGTGAAAAAGACCAAAACACAGCTAGATAATTAGAGAATATAACGAAAGGTGCAATGACCAAGAGATGCCCTGGGTATCGCGTGAGCACAGCCTAGTTATTCCCCCAAGTTCTTTGACCTGTTTCATACCTCACTCTTTCCCTTCTCCTCAGAAAAAGACATCCAGACAAGTGATTTCAACTGAGCTTCTTAGCTGATGATACAATTTTGAATTTCTTGTCCAGAATATCAAACTTTCTACTACACATTTCTACCACATGCCTTATAGGGCACCAAGCACCAGGAATATAAAAATAATAAATAGGCATGATTTAGGCATGATTTTTTAGGTAATAAAATCATTACCCTAAGGCATGATTCTTATTTTCCATCTGCAGCACTTTAACAGACCCTCTGGGGCCTTTCTTCAAACCCCATTCAGAGTTATCTGTTTGAAACACAAGCTAATTTTATCACCAAATCCCCACTCCCACCCACTCCCTTGTTCAAAAACTGCCAAAGCAAAATCAAAACCCCTTAGTGGTGTGATGTACCAGACCCTGATGCTCTCACTCCTGCCGGCTCCTCTAGTCTTCTCCAGCCCACTGGCCACACACGTTCCCGTCAGCCACTCCACACCACCCGAAGATGAATAGTGCTTTCAATTCCAAGGCAATTCCCACCTCAGCGCTTTTGCACCTGTTGCTCCTACTGCCTAGAAGGTTCGCCCCATGAATTTCTACATTTATTTAATGGTTTGACCAACCTCGGCAACGCTGAGTGCCTCTGGCTCTGCACGCCCATAGCAGGTGATCGCTTATGGGACTCATTCCAATGCTGTGATACTTTGTACACACACTTGTGTGTACAAAGGCCCTTCCTCAAAGGCTTTCCATCTCCTGGGAAGTGTCTTCCCCAGAAAAAGGTAAGCCTTTGAAGAAGAACCCTCACACATGGCAGGGCTTCAGTGCGTGGTTTGCCTGGGAAGAAGTAAATTCATGAAGTTATTTTTAGCATTGTTTAATCACAATATTTTTTGTTAGAGACTTTAAAGGTAATTAATTATATTTCATCTAAATCAAATGTCTCTTCTACAGATTCTGCTTCAAGATGTTAAAAGCTAAACTGAGGCCAGGCGCAGCGGCTCACACCTTTAATCCCAGCACTTTGGGAGGCCGAGGCGGGTGGATTGCCTGAACTCAGGAGTTTGCGACCAGTCTGGGCAACATGGTGAAACCCTGTCTCTACTGAAATACAAAAAAAATTACCCAGGCATGGTGCCATGTGCCTGTAGTCCCAGCTACTCGGGAGGCTGAGGCAGAATTTGTTTGAACCTGGGAGGCAGAGGTTGCCGTGGGCCAAGATCGTGCCACTGCACTCCAGCCTGGGCGACAGAACAAGACATCATCTCAAAAAAAAAAAAAAAAAAGAAATTTTAGTTAGACCTTCATCTGTAATAAAATCAGAATATATGGTTGTCTACATTTTATATTTTTTTTGAATGTGGAAGATAATGAAAGAAGTCAATCTCAGGAAGTAAGAAAGGAATGAAAAAAATGCATGGAGCTTAATTTTGATAAAATGAAGAGTCCCTTAATCACTGGAACACCTTAATTATCAAGTAAAATAATTTTAACAAGTATCTTAAGTATTTCTTTGTTCTTTATCTAAGTACTCTGCCTTTTTCTAAGAGTGTTTTTGAATTTTTTAATTAAGTTAACAGCTGTTGCCAGGTGATCCTTGTGCCTAATTTGCCAAAGAGCTGGCTGGCCTTGAGGGTGGAGTCTGGGTCAATAAAACACAATAAGCTACAGACCCATGTGGCATGGGGATTGGCCCTAAACCTCCACAGGATCACACCCAAAACCTAGTAGTCACTATTCAAGTTCCACAAGGGAGAACTAAGATACGGGGGAACTGTCTGGATTTTTAAAGTTAAGAAACCATGATATTTCTTAACAAATAATTTTATGTCAAAAAATACCACAACGGCTGTCTGCATTGCCAAATCCACTAGGTAACCACTCAAGTTTATCCTCTCATTGTGTACTTCAACCTGTATGTAGAAGGGGTCCCAGTGATTTGTGTATGATGCAGGGTTTTCAAAGAAAGGATAAGCATCCTTGGCTGATTTCCAAGCCCTGTCCTCTGACCCCATCATGCTACCTCCCACCCCCACACATGTATACCCATGCATCAACTCTTTTGGCAGTTATGTACAACTGTACATAAGGGAATTATAAGATTAAAATAAGAAATGCAAACTTCATTAACCAAAATGTGCATTTGGTTAACATGAGTACAGAGAAGGGCACTTAGCCCAGTATGGCTATTCCCCAGAATTTTATCTTTGACCCATCTCACCTCTCTCTAGAAACACTCTCCCGGGAGACATATGACTTGAACTGAGTCCCTATACTGATAACTCCCAACCTATAGTTCTTGCCCTAAATACCTAACTGCTCACTTGGTTATCTCTACCCATAGGCACCAAAGTTATAAAGTTAGTAAGACCAAAACTTTCCCAGGCTTTTCAACACAGATGCACAGTAGTAGCTTGAAACAATAGGAGCTGCTAGAACATAAAACAAATTTGGCAAGGAAAAGGAAGCAGAAACTTAGAAACATGTGGCCCAGTGACTTACAAACTTATTTTGGCCAAGAAATCCTTTGTTCAAATAAAATCTTACTTGGAAACCAAATATGTGAAATCAAGAACAGGACACCTGCTCAGATAGCAGAAGGGGCCACCAGAAAGGAGCCCAAAGCTGGAAGCTGGACATCGGTCCGCCCGCCATTGCCCTCATGCCCTGTAAAACAGCTCCAGAGGCACTCCCTGATACTCCCAGGAATTGGCAAGATACAGTTTAAAATCTACTAGTCAAAATCCATTCAGATTTTTATTTGTGGATAAAAATTTATTTATTTTTATTACAAAACCAACAGTTAAAGCATAATTTGGGGAAGCTAACTGGTAACAGTGGGTGAGAATGTCCATGAGCATTAAAACCAAATAAGAACAAATTAAAAAAATAAGTGGCTGAGCTGAGCACGGTGGCTCACGCCTGTAATCCCAGCACTTTGGGAGGCCGAGGCGGGCAGATCACTTGAGGTCAGAAGTTTGAGACCAGCCTGACCAACATGGTGAAACCCCATCTCTACCAAAAATACAAAAATTAGCTGGGCATGGTGGCAGGTGCCTGTAATCCTAGCTACTCAGGAGGCTGAGGCAGGAGAACCGCTTGAACCCAGGAGGCAGAGGTTGCAGTGAGCCGAGATCATGCCACTGCACTCCAGTCTGGGTGAAAGAGTGAGACTCCACCACAAAAAATAATAATAAAACTAAAAAATAAGGGGCTAGCATGGTAGCTAACATCTATAATCTCAGCACTTTGAGACACTGAGGCGAGAGGATTGCTTGAGCCCAGGAGTTTAAGTCCAGCCTGGAAAAACATAGTAAGACCCCATTTCTATTAAAAAAAAAAAAAAAAAAAAGTTTAATTATCTGGGCATGGTGGTGCACACCTGTAGTTCCAGCTACTTTGGAAGCTCAAGCAGGAGGACTGCCTGAGCCTAGTAGTTCAAGGCTGCACTGAGCCATCATTGCACCACTGCACTCCAGCCTGGGTGACAGTGAGACCCCATCTCTTTAAAAAAAAAAGAGAGAGAGAGAGAGGGAGAGAGAGAAAAGATAAAAAGAAAAAAAGAGGTGAATTCTAAGTAGAAGCAGTCCATTAGATCCATCTTCAGAATCTGTATCAGTCACCTCACCACATTTTCTCAAAAACAATAAATTTTAACGACAAGGAAAACTCCAAAATTAATCATACTTTGTTGAAGTCACAGAGGGCAAGGTTTAAACTCCTATCTTTCTTACATAAGAGTCCTATATAATATCTTTCTTATGTAAAAGTCTGGTCAGGCATGGTGGCTCATGCCTGTAGTCCTAGCTACTCAGGAGGTTGAGATGGGAGAACTGCTTGAGCCTGGGAGGTCGAGGCTGCAGTGGGCCCTGATAAGGCCACTGCACTCCAGCCGGGGTAACAAAGTGAGACCCTGTCCCAAGAAAACCCTTTTTATGCAATTTGATACAATGGAATGAAAAGAGAAAGTTTTCAGACAAAGTTCGAGCATTAAGGTTGACAACTCAATCCATTTAAAGAAACACATAACAAAGGACACATCTGTAAGTATTTTAGAGGAAACAGATTATTGTTGTAGAGTAAAAGGTCAAATTATTGTCCTAAACAAAAATACCCATATGGTACCACAATCATCAAAAACTTGAAACTAGCTGGTTAATTAATTCATTGGTTGACAGTAATTATATCAATTGGGTTGATTTGGTTGTTTTCACATCTTATAAACATAAGCTTAGTGAATTCCACAGAGAAGGAAAAAAAATCACTGAACATTCATTCAACCATTAGGAAAAGCTTTGCATATAATGAACGGGCCCTCTATAGAGAAAATGCCCACACAAAAAATTTCCATTATATGTTAAGAAGATACCACAACATGAAATTTTGTGTTTCAATAAAATTTTTTTCTAAGGAAGCATAAAATTAATATTATATATATCCATAGTTTCTCAACCCTGGCTGTACATGAGATTCACCAGAGAGATTTAAAAACTACCGATACCCTAGCCCTGTATCTCAGACCTACTGAATCAGAATTTTTCAGAGTAGGACATTAGTACCAGTTTTTTTCCTTCCTCAGGTGATTCTAATGTGTAGGTGGGGTTGCAAACCATTGATACAGAGTCTTCAATCAACTGATTATGGATACTAGGTTGTCAGGTGTCAACCTGAACAGACCGTTTATTTTTTATATCATTTATGCCTGTGAGTTTGGGCTACCGCTATTCATAGCTATTTAACAATGATGGTTAAGGCTGGTTTTTGATAGTTGTCTGGTTGAACTATCACTGCCTGAAGAAGCAGCACTCTGTTCTCCCTTATGAGATTTAACTCTGTTGTGAGTTTTTATTTTTTTGGTGGTTCCTTCACGGGCTATGAATGTGGTTGCTTTGAAGTTACAGGTTCAGTGAGCTGAAATTGCTGTTTCAAGAAATACATCTGGTTTCAGTAGATAAATACAAACTCACTCCCATGGAAAGTATTCCATCAAGCAAAGTGGAATTACAAAAATAATATCAGTTGGTCCCAAAATAAGTAATTATGGCCCTAATTTATAACATGTCAAATAAACCACAAAATGATTACTTGTGCTCAGAAATATTTTGAAAAAAACATAGTCTACAAATGTTTTGGGTGATAAATTTTAAGTATTGGTGTAGTAACATTTTATGTAGCTACTTTATTTACATATATGAACCACAGAGCCAGAAGACGGTGTTAGCGGGAAACAGTTGCTGATTTTTATGGTGATTTGGAAGTTTGGAAACTGAGTCCCAATTTCCTTTACAGTCTTTTTTTTTTTTTTTTTTTTTTTTTTTGAGACAAGAGTCTCGCTCTGTTGCCCAGGCCGATCTCGACTCACTGCAACCTCTGCCTCCCCGGTTCAAGTGATCCTCCTGCTTCAGCCCCACTAGTAGCTGGGATTACAGGCACGCGCCACCACGCCCAGCTAATTTTTGTATTTTTAGTAGAGACGGGGTTTCGCCATGTTGGCCAGGCTAGTCTCGAATTCCTGACCTCAGGTGATCCACCCGCCTTGGCCTCCCAAAGTGCTGGGATTACAGGCGTGAACCACCACGCCTGGCCTCCTTTACAGTCTTAAGTGACTAATGCTATATCTATAAGAGGCTCATAGACATGGAATCTCTCTACATACATAGATGAGTTATTTTCAAAATATACAGGGTACCCTCAGAAATGGAAACATTAGAAGCTCTCAGCAGTAATCAGAAGTCAGGAAAAGCAGAGTCAAAAAGTTGATACAACATATTTCGAACATTTTGTTTCAATTCGTATCATAAACAAAAAATTCATTCACTAATCTTTGGATATTGGGTCA
Organism: Piliocolobus tephrosceles; assembly: GCF_002776525.5. Taxonomy (NCBI): domain Eukaryota; kingdom Metazoa; phylum Chordata; class Mammalia; order Primates; family Cercopithecidae; genus Piliocolobus; species Piliocolobus tephrosceles. Next base: position 44,118,154 of record NC_045442.1, on the reverse strand, counting down.
TGATTGGAGATCTATGTTATTTTTCTGGGTTAATCCACATCCAGATTTCCTGCTTCCATTTCTTAAAGAAGAGCAGGACCTTATTAGAGCCTGTGAAAAAACCTGAATGCAAAATCATTCTAGAAATTTTTACTGTACTCTTCAAATCTCTTATCACTATGTCACACCTAAGTACTCATCCCTCTTTCTTTTGTAATTTGCTTGTTCATGTGGCTTTTTAAAAAGCTTTACAGTATTTTTATAAATTGAGATAAAATTCACGTAAACTTCACTATTTTAACACTTTTAAAGTGTACAATTCGGTGGTTTTTATATATTTACAATGCTGTGCAATCACCACCCCATTATCTAATTCCAGAACATAGCCCTCACCCCAAAAAGAAACCCTGCACCCATCATCAATCACTCTCTATTTCCCCTACCCCACTTCCCTGGCAATCACTAATCCACTTTTTATTGATATGCATTTGCCTATTATGGACATTTCATATAAATCATACAACATGTGGCCTTTGTATCTCACTTCTTTTTTTTTTTTTTTTTTTTTTTTTATTTTTTTTTTTTTCTAGGGGAAAGCGCGAACGCAGTCCCCCACTACCACAAATTATGCAGTCGAGTTTCCCACACTTGGGGAAATCGCAGGGGTCAGCACATCCGGAGTGCAATGGATAAGCCTCGCCCTGGGAAAACCACCTTCGTGATCATGGTATCTCCCCTGCCAGGTAAGTATAGTATCTCACTTCTTTCACTTAGCATAATGTTTTCAAGGTTCATCCATGTTGCAGCATGTGTCGATATATTTTTTTTAACATTACTTACTTTTATGGGCCCATATAGTAATCAACTTAGTTTGCACAGAAATATCATTCTTTGTTTAGCATTCATATTACATCAGTTTATGCAATATTTCATTAAATCACAAAATTACAATACAAATCACAAAAGTACAAAGGTACTTTGGGAGGACAAGGCAGGCAGATCACCTGAGGTCAGGAGTTCGAGACCAGCCTGGCCAATATGGTGATACCCTGTCTCTACTAAAAAAAAGAGTGGCCGGACGCGGTGGCTCAAGCCTGTAATCCCAGCACTTTGGGAGGCCGGGACGGGCGGATCACAAGGTCAGGAGATTGAGACCATCCTGGCTAACATGGTGAAACCCCGTCTCTACTAAAAAATACAAAAATCTAGCCGGGTGAGGTGGTGGGCGCCTGTAGTCCCAGCTACTCGGGAGGCTGAGGCAGGAGAATGGCATAAACCCAGGAGGCAGAGCTTGCTGTGAGCTGAGATCCGGCCACTGCACTCCAGCCTGGGCGACAGAGCGAGACTCTGTCTCAAGAAAAAAAAAAAAAAAAGAGTACAAAACTATTAGCCAGGCATGGTGGTAGATGCCTGTAATCCCAGCTACTCAGGAGGCTGAGGTGGGAAAATCGCTTGAACCAGGGAGGCGGACGTTGCAGGGAGTCGAAATAGCACCACTGCACTCCGGCCTGGGTTTCAGAGCAAGGCTCTGTCTGAAAGAAAAAATAATGATACAATAGCAAAGTACTACTGGCATAAACTGGACTGTAACTAAACACGACTGTAAGCATGCACCTGACCTAGTGACAGCCAAGTATACAAATTTATTAAGATGACAGCTATTTCCCACAGCGGTCTCTGTGTCTGAGCAACAACCAGGATGTGTTTCAGAGAAGGAGAGCACTGGTTAACCCAATGAGTTGTTTCAGTGTTGGGCAGTATTTCATTAGGCAGAACAGAGTCAGATGCATGCAGAGGGGCAGAGAGGTGATAAGTGTCTATTATACAACCCAACACAGCCTCAACTGGTTCCCAAGAGGAAGTTTTCTACGTGTCTTCAGAAAGAGGCAAGGATGTACTCCCATAAAGACAGGTATATCCTCTGCCTCTATAAAAGCTTTAGCATGTTTTACCATCTTTCAAGAAGCAACTCCAATGTGCCCTCCTCTACAAAGTCTTCCCTAACCCTCAAATCTTTACAGTGCCTGCCTGCTCTCTCTTCTTCCGTTTAATTCCCAAAGTACTTATGCATCTCCTACAGTAGTTAGAATCGGTATGATAGCCAGCCATACAATATCCTCTCTTCCGTACCAGGATGTAAGCTGCATCACAGGCATGTTCTGTGTCTTTACACGTCCTGCTGTCACTAGCACCAGAATAGAGATGCTCAAAACACAATTTTCACACAAATCCTTACACAAATCTTTTAATAAGGAGGAGAAGTTCAGTAAATATTCATTAAATTAATAAATGAATGAGCATGTGAATTAAATAATTAATTAATTTCAGGCAACGTCTTACCTGGCTACAGCAATTCCCCCTACTCATCAATGTGTGGTAAATGAAGAAAGGATGTGTATGTGATGGGGCACAGTGGTGGGTGAATGAAGAAAAAAATCAGCTATTCCAGGTGCCTAGCATGCATCAGAAATTGTGACTCTTCTCCAGATGTCCAACAGACACCACCTTTAAACAGGACATTGTTAGATAATGACACTTTCTGATGTCCTTTGATGTAGAGCACATTAAAAATAGTATGAGAGAGAGAATCTTTCTGTTCAAAATCCCCCAACATCTTCAACTGTGTATTTAGTTTTCATCAATTAAATTATTACACCATTTCAATGGGTGACTTTTTATATACACTGGAAAGGTACTCATAAGAAAATAGCTTCCAAATTGGCAATTTTTAAAAGCAAAGCAACTGGTTAGGTGAGGAATGCATAAACAACCCCAAAAGCAGCACTGAATACTTTTCTTTGGCTGTATATGACTGAAAAACTGCCAAGTTCATTTTGATAAGCCTTTGTTAAAAACAATAAACATGCCTGAGCTTGCAAACCATGCTGTTTTGAAGAAAAAGCAATTGAGAGAATTAGAAAATGCTTAAAACTGGAATGTCTGATTAAAAAGAAAAACTATTGTGGAAACGGATTTACCAATAAGTTGCAACACTGTGCAGTCTATAAATGTGAAGGAAAGTGGGGGACAAAATGTAAAGTGAGACAAAATAACAACAGAACACCATCTTCATAAATAAATAAAAAGCTACATCTTATAAACCGATTTAATTAGTCTCCAATACTAACACGGTACCATTAACACTCTTAAGAAAACAAATCATCCCGTGCTTCAAGTTTAGTCACCACGGTGATGTCCCTGCAACAAAGGAAATGTAATTTCATTGACTCCAAATGAACGTATATTAAATAACCAAATGTGGGAACTGCAATTCACTTACAGTAAAATGTCAGCTCGTAAAAGTCAAAGTAACTTCACCTGAATTTGTTTTTTGTTGTTGTTGTTTTGTTTTTGTTCTTGTTTTTCCATGATTATAAGATTCTCAGAATCGTAGGATTGGAAGGAAGATAGTTTGGATCACTTATGTTTATTTTCCTGCTTAGGTAAAACTGAAATTCTCTTGTATCTGTCTAAGAAATCCTGGAAAAATTCTAATGAATAAATTGTAACTTGATCTCCATAGGATCAAAGTTCTTTGTTTTGTTCATTGACACATCCCAAATGCCCAGAACAGCACTAGGCATACAGCAGGCACTCAATAAATATCTGCTAAATTGAAATACATTGAAAAATATGCAGTGCAACGCAATGTTAAATAAGTCAGTTTGAAATTCCTTTCTTAGCTTTGTTTTGGTCATAGTATTAATCACAACAAACAAACAGTCCTCACATAAACCACTTCAACACTATAATTCATGTTTTTACTTCTGATCAATCATTACCATAGAGGGTGCTGAGAATGAGAAAAGACTCCAACGAAAGAGGTGAGTAGACTTACTCCCGTCTATTTGGACTAATTTTCTTCTTCTGGGCATTCACCTGAGATTATATCCATAATATAAATAATTGAAAATATTACTTAAAATTAAAGGTTTGCATCTTTAAAAATTGTGCCACAAAAGCAATTTGATTAAATCAACTTCTCATCTATTTCAGAATCCCATCAGTTAAAAAAACAAACATAAAAAATAAGAACAGGAAAATGATATGATTAGGTGATGCTAGTCATATTATTTTTGCTCAAAACGCCTAGAGGCAATAAGCCTTGGAAAACTGAGTTAGGTTGGAATGAGAAGATCTGGATTCTAGTGTTGATTTCATCACCAGTTAACAATATGAATTCAGCCAATCCTTGCCAACCTGGATCTGAGCTTCCGGGGCTGTAAGGTGAAGGGTTTGAATTTAGTAGATGGTCTCCAAAGCCTTTCAGTTTCAAAGTTTCTCTAAACCCTGTAATTATAAGTGACCAAATCCAGTTCACCTAATTACTACCACTACTCTTTTACATCCTTCATTTCTTCAACAAACATCCGGTCACCTTGGGAGCGCGGGGGTGGGGGGGATGTCAAACACCATTAGCCATAGTTTGGCATGACATTTATGAAGGGGGAGCGACAAACTATGCAAGGGCAGCTAGCTGATGATTTTAAATGTTAGTGAGCTTGGACACCTGTGGAGTGAATGTGTTTCTGAATTTGAAAGGCCGGAAGATTTTCCCCCTGGGCTAAGCTGGTGGCGCCGTGGGAGTGCCTAGCTCTGAGCAAAGACACAGGTAGGATGAACTAATTAGAGGCTCTTCAAAATGAGAGTGTTTAACCAGTGTCCTGGCAGGACCCGTCTGACTCGACATTTTAAAAAATTATGGCCAGGCACGGTGGCTCACGCCTGTAATCCCATCACTTTGGGAGGCTAAAACGGGCAGATCACTTGAGCCCAGGAGCTCGAGAGCAAACCGGGCAACATGGCGAAACCCTGTATCTGCAAAAAAAAAAAAAAAAAAATACAAAAATTAGCCGGGAGTGGTGGCGCGCACCTTTAGTCCCAGCTACTCCAGAGGCTGGGGAGGGAGGATTCTTGGAGCCGGGGAGGCAGAGGTTGCAATGAGCTGAGATCGCATCACTGCACTTCAGCCTGGGCGACAGAGCGAGACCTTATCTGTAAATAAATAAATACTATGAGAGGTTTAGAATGCTGATGTGTGAAAACAAAAGACTAACCAAATAGCCCCAGGACTTACTGGAATTGTGCTTCAAATTTTGTTACGAACGGTTTTCCGAGTCCACGATACAGGTATCACTGGTTTCTTTGTGGACAAGAAGCAAGTGAGAAATTGAGTTCAATCCACTGAAAGTCGGTGTGTTTTCAATATAGCACACAGGGGAAATAAATATTACTGTCTGAGGTGGGGAACAGGGGAGATATTTTAAAAATGTACTATAAACATAAAATCCAGAATGAAATCCAGAAGAAAGACGGTCTCTATTCAACCGAGAAGTCTGCATTTGAAAACCACAAGAGATGGAGATCAAAGCCGCTGGTTCTCCAGCCACCTGCCCAAAAACTCGTACGCAGCGCAGACCCAACCCAGAGAGGGCAAGTGGGCACGTGTCTCCCTCCCAACCCAAGCTGCGCGCCGACGCACCCAAGTTAGGGTCCCAGGCTCCCGGCGCGGGATGGGCGCTAGGGCAGTGGAGAATGGAGCGTCCCCGTCCTCCTCCAGCTCCAAGGGCAGCCCCAGCGCCCCGCCGTCCCGCCGCCCTTCCTTGTGGGATGCCCGCGTCACCTGAGCCACCGCGCCCTCTTCACAACCGAGTCAGGGAGAGGGAGGAGGAGGAGCCGAGGAAGCTTCTTGACCCGGGCGCTGGGGATCCGGGAGCCGGGGCCGCCGGCGAGACTGAGCCCGGGACAGCCCAGCGCTCCAGCGCTCCAGCGCTCCGCAGCCCGCCCAGAGCGCGCAGACCACCCCCATGCCCCGCCCGCCCTCCTGCCACACCCGCCCCCAGCCCGGCCCCGCCGTCTCCTCACCTCACCGGGACCACTGCAGCCCCGGCAGTAGTGCGCCGACATGCCCCCAGGGCGCACCCGCCAAGCCGCGTCCCTGCGCAGTGGCCCCTTCCCGGGCCCCAGGCGGCGCGATCCGCGCTTCGGTGGGGCGGGGAGCGGACTGGGCGGAGGCGCCGGCGAGGCTGGGGCAGGGGGCCCAGCTGGCAACGCCGGGGGAGGGAAGCGTGGCGCGGAAAATCCCAGTGCTCGGCCTTTGAAATGCACCGGCTCATTCAGCCCCGCCAGCTCGGCCGGGGAGTGGGCCTGGCGGGCGAAGAGGATTTAGCGCGGGGATCCGGTCTAAGTGCTGCGGCTTGACTAGGGGCGAGGGGCGCAGCGGAGAGGAACTTCTCGCGGTTATGTAATGCACTGGCTTTCTGTGTCACCAGCCAGACCGCTCTAGGCCTGCCGGACCCTCCCCGGGACGAGCCATGACCCCTGACCTCGGCAAGCCGAGGGGAACTCGGTGTTCCCAAAAAGAACTTTTCCTCGCAGGGTCAAAGAGCAAGATCTCGAGAAAAAATACAAGGCCTCCTTTAGGTGTATCTGGCAGGGATCTGGACCCTGCTAGCCAATCCTTCCCATTTCACAGCACAGGAAATTGAAGCTCCAGAATGCTAGTGAAAAGCGTTATCTCTTGGAGTCAAAAAGACCTGGGTTCAACGCATCTGAAAATCTCCTAACCTTGGGCAACTTAACTCTGAGCCCTACTTTTCCCTGTAAAACAAGGATAAACAGCGCCCACTTCATGCTGTTGCTGAGGATGGAATGAGTGAAGTGTAATACAATTCCCCAAACGTTGACTCAACGCCTGAAAAGGGAGCTGCCAGGACGTACCCCGCATAGGACAGGTTCCAGGCGAACTTTCTGTAAAGTCCGCTCCTTGTCAAAAGTAAGCCCTCTAAATTGACAAGGTCTGGTTCCAATATCTTGGAGCCTACGGCCTCGCTTCTCCAAGAGTGGCCGGTAGACCAACAGTCAGGTCATCACCTGGGTGCTTGCTAAAAATGCGGAATCGCAGGCCCAACCGCGGATCAGAATCTGCATTTTTTTGCAAGATTCCCTGGTGATTTCACTGTGTGTCAAAATTTCAAAATGAATTAGACTTTTTGGAATTTTTTTTTTTTCTTTTTTGAGAAGGAGTCTCCCTCTGTCGCCCAAGCTGGAGTGCAATGGCGCGATCCTGGCTCACTGCACCTCCACCTCCCTGGTTCAAACGATTCTTCTGCCTCAGCCTCCCGAGTAGCTGGGATTACGATCGCGCGCCACCACACCCGACTAATTTTTTGTATCTTTAGTAGAGATGAGATTTCACCATGTTGGCCAGGCTGATCTCGAACTCCTCCTGATCTGCCCGACAAAGAGTTACTGGTCAACAGTAGGGAGCATGTGCCATGCAACACCATAGGTATTTGTTTGGTTTTTTTCGTGAAAGAGTCTCACGTTGTGTTTTAAAGAAGGGGTTTCACTATGTCGCTCAGGCTAGAGTGCTGTGGTGAGATCATAGCTCATTGCAGTCTCCAACTCCTGGGCTCAAGGGATCCTCCTGCCTCAGCCTCCCCAAGCACTGGGATTACAGGCATGAGCCACTGTGCAAGCTAGGGTTTTTTTTTTTTTAAATGGTCTAGTAAAGTCCTTTCTCATTTTACCCTCTGGCTATTTTTAGTCTCCACCTCCTCTCAGTTTCCTGCCCTTTAACTATAAATCTGAATTTAAGTCCTATTTTCACTTGCAAAAAAATCCCTAGGTTAAATCTAAGTGATGATTGTGAATAAATGTTTAAAATACACAAAAGAAGGAACAAATACAGCTTGTAAAAGAATTCATTAGCATTGAAAATGAACCTATAAATGTAGAGGCTGCCAGGAGCCCTGAACTCTCAGCTGTGAAGGTCTTTAGGTTAAAGACTTGAATACCTTTGAGTTTCAGAAAAATGCATCTTTCAGTTAAACATTGCTTTGGGTAGCAAATAAGTCTCCTTTTCCATTTAAATCTAATGTAGGACAACAGTTTTTAAAGTTTTGGAGACTAGGACACTGCACAAGTCTTCCTTTCATCTAAGTCACCACTTACAGGGACTCTAGCAAAGACCAAAGCAAATACTGTGTTTATTCTGTTCAATGCTGTGTCACTGATGTTGTTTCATTAGAAGAAGTTCAGATTTCGTGTATCTGATTCAATCTCTGTCAGGATGATTTTCATCCTTTAAGAGTTCAGTAATTGTGGGTTGATGATGGTGACAGTGAGTGCAATGCGTGTAGGCAGTGCCAGATATAGACAGGTCACTTCTGTGTGCCTACCCCTTTGGGGTTCCGCACTCAAGACCTGACATAGCTGCTGACGTGGGGGTAGGCAGCATGGAAGTGGAGGAACGGGAGATGCACGAAGCAAAGCAATTGCCTTTCACTGAGGCTGGAGGGTTGGGGGTGGAGAAAGTTGGACTGCTATCACTGTGCAGGAGAAAAGCAAAGCAAAGGTGGAACCCTAGAATGCAACCTAGGAGGAAAGGGAAGGAGCAGCATTTCTTCCAAATAGCACTGTCCAACAGAACTTTCTGCAGTGATGGAAATGTGCTATATTTGCACAGTCCCAGCACGGCTATAAAATGTGGCTATTTACATTTTAGTTAATTAATTATAGTCATAATTAAAACTGAGGTTTCTTGTGTGTTTTGCTTTTTTCTTTTTTACTACTAGTCTGTTGCACTAATCACCTTTCAAGTGCTTCATTCCAAGGTGTGGCTAATGTCTACCATACTGGACAGCACTCAAAACATTTTCTTCATCATAGAAAGTTCTACTGCACGGTGAAGCTTAGAGGCCAGGATTTTGGTAAAGAATGAACCCAGATACCCAGCTTTTCCAAGTTGTAGTCAGAACCTCATCTGTCCAAAAGCGAGTAATAGAATGAAAATTATACGTACATCATTGAGTCCTTATGATAATCAAAATGAGTTAATCTATAGAATGTATTTAATTCAATGCTTTGCATATTATAAATGTGTAAAAAAATTAATCCTTATTAGTATTAATAGTCTTTTACCTTAAAAATATTGGGGAATGACAAAGATTTTTTCCTTGGCCAAACTTTAGTCAGGTTCCTGAAACTTCTCCTAAGATCATGTGTGTATTTCTTTGTAAATTCCATTTTATCAAAGAACCCAGCGGAATCAGTTTGGCAGTAACCTCCCTCCCCACTGACAACTGATCACCTAAGTGTCCCCCATCCCCCACTGTCCTCCAGGTGATATCTAATCACCTTGGCCTGTCTTTAGTAATAATCCTGTTAGGTCGATTTAACTAGAGTGCCATATCCTGTTTCTTGGCTATAAATTCCCGTTTTCCTCTGCTGTATTCAGAGTGGAGCCCCATCTCTCTACCCTACTGCAAGCCTTCATTGTAGTGGCCCCTCTATCTGTCTCAATGGTCCTGAATAGTCTTCTTTACCATGCTGTAACAAGTGTCATTGAATATTTTTTTTCTTTAACAGGGACATGGCATTAATGGTACATCATTATTAGTTATGTAACCTTTCGCTGATGTGGTCAGCTGATCTGGTACCTCCACATGCATTAATAGTTGTATTCTAACTCTCTCCCTTCCTCTTCTTCCCTGCTCAGAATTGAGTACTATTTGTACTATTCTGGCCTGGAGGCACAGCATATTTTGTCAAATCCCCAGCATCTGTAGCCAATAAATAACAAGTGTGTTAACTAAAATCCTATTGCACCATGGTTCAGTGGAATTAATTTTCAGATAGGATTCTGAGAAGCCTGACACCTTAGGGTACATCCATTATGAAAGGAATTGTTTGTTCCTGTTATTTGGTCAAACAAGAATATGTGGACTCAGTAGAGAAAAACAGGAACATTGCCTACAGATAAGTAATATTTGGGGTGTCCAGGTCAAAATAGAAGCTACTGGAAGGTTGGGGGTTGAAGATGAAACCTTAAGGCTTTTGCCTAAACAGAATTTGAAATTTTATTCTCATGACTAGTTAAGATTTTAGGAATAACTACAAACAGCATAAATAAGATGCAAGTAATTTATGTAGTCAACTATACAGATTAGGGCAATACATGGAAAAGGAAATAATGAAATTCTTCCTTAGACTCCAATAAACAAATTTTTGAAGAACTGCCTTCTCAAACTCCTGTTCAACGGACTTCTTTAATAACATCGTGTCCTGTGGGCTTGCTCCTTCCTTCCTTCCTTCCTTCCTTCCTTCCTTCCTTCCTTCCTTCCTTCCTTCCTCCCGCCCTTCCTTCCTTTCTCTCTCTTTCTTCTTTCTTCCTTTGTTTCTTTCCTCTCACTCTCTTTCCCTCCCTCCCTTCCTTCCTTCCTTCTTTCCTTTTCTCTGGCTCCTTCTTTCTTTCTTTCTTTCTTTCTTTCTTTCTTTCTTTCTTTCTTTCTTTCTTTCTTTCTTCCTTTCTTCCTTTCTTTCTTCCTTTCTTTCTTTTTCTCTTTTTCTTTCTTTCTTTCTCCCTTTCTCCCTTTCTTTCTTTCTTTCTTTCTTTCTTTCTTTCTTTCTTTCTTTCTGTCTTTCTTTCTTTCTTTCTTTCTTCTTTCCTCTTTCCTTCTTTCTTTGCTCTTTCTTGCTTGCTTGCTTGCTTGCTTCTGAGACAGAGCCTCACTCTGTCACCCAGGTTGGAGTGCAGTGGCATCCTCTCAGTTCACTGCAGCCTTGATTAGCTAGGTTCAGGTGATCCTCCCACCTCAGCCTCCTGAGTAGCTGGGACTACAGCCGCCCACCACCACGCCCAGTTAGTTTTTGTATTTTTTGTAGAGACAGAGTTTTGCCATGTTGCCCAGGCTGGCCTCAAACTTGTGGGCTCAAGTGATCCTCCCACCTTGGCCTAACAAAGTGCTGGGACTACAGCCGTGAGCCACTATGCGCAGCCTACAGTCCACTTTCTTTATCATCTTTTTTGGTTCCTCTTTCACCAGTCCACTCTTTTCCATGAGCATTTTCTTAGAATTTAGCCCCTATTTCCATTGTCTTTTCTTAATGTTTATCTCCATCCCAGCCCCATGACTGTAGCTAACACCTGCTGTCAACGGCAGTGCCTTTCCAGTTCTGACCTCCCTCTGAACTCCAATTCTTGTTGCCAGATAGCCAGTGAATATTTTCACTTGCATTCTCCCTACACCATCACTTCAGATTTTAACATATCAGGAACTCAAGTCATCACTACAATCTGCTCTTAGATTCCAACAACTCTCTTCTCCAATGTCACTTAGTCTCTGGTGCTAACATTCTCTCATTTGCTATTACTCAAAGCTATGTCATCATTTTAACCCATTTGTCTTTCTGGAGTCATGGTATAACTGAAAGGCATTGAATTTGAAATCAGAAAACCAAAGTAAAAAAATCTCATTTCTGCCACTTCTTACCAAGACAAACTAAGCAAATTTCTTTATTCTTTTTCCTTTTTTCTTTTTTTTTTTTTTTTGAGACGGAGTCTCACTCTATTGCCCAGTCTGGAGTGCAGCGGTGCAATCTCTGCTCAATGCAAGCTCCGCCTCCTGGGTTCACGCCATTCTCCTGCCTCAGCCTCCTGAGTAGCTGGGACTACAGGCGCGCACCACCACACCTGGCTAATTTTTTTTTTTTTTTTTTTGTATTTTTAGTAGAGATGGGGTTTCACCGTGTTAGCCAGGTTGGTCTCCATCTCCTGACCTCATAATCCGCCCGCCTCAGTCTCCCGAAATGCTGGGATTACAGGAGTGAGCCACTGTGCCTGGCCGCAAATTTCTTAACATCCCACCTCTCGAGCATCAGATTTCTTATCTATAAAATAAAATCACCAGTACTATTCCAAAACCATGGATTGAGGCTGGGTATGGTGGCTCATGCCTGTAATCCAACATTTTGGGAGGCTAAGACCAGAGGATCACTTGAGTCCAGGAGTTCTAGACCAGCCTGGGCAACATACTGAGACCTTGTCTCTACCAAAAAAATTTTTAAAATCAGCTAGACATGGTGGTGAGCACCTGTAACCCTAGCTACTTGGGAGGCTGAGGTGGGAGGATCTCTTGAGCCCAGGAGTTCAAGGCTGTGATCGTGCCACGGCACTCCAGCTTGAGCGACAGAACTAGACCCAGTCTTTAAAAGTAGAAAATAACAAATAAAGGATTGAGCAGCTACATAACCCAGTCTCTGTGCTAATCATGTTAGACCCCCAAGGTCTGCGCTACTGATACCTTAGGCCTGACAATTCTTTTTTGTGGGGCTGCCTTGTGCATTGTAGAACATTTAGCAGCATTCTTGTGTTTGCCCATTAGGTGCCAATAGTAATGCCCTAGTTGTGACAATCAAATTTTTTTTCAGATATTGCCAAATATCTCCACTAGGTTAGGTTGTGCAAACTTTTATGTTATTATTTTCTGAAATATGTGTTTGGTTTTATTATTTTGTTTCTCCAAATTAAGTGTTCTAATAATATTTAATTTTCATAATATTAAGAGCAACTCTTTGGAGGGAGGGTTGTGAGGAAATTTATTGATATTTTTAGTTCCTGTACTATCCCGGGGGGATAGTGCCTTTCTCTCTGTGTGCTTTGAGGATTACATGAGATGACAAATACGAGAGTGGCTGGCATAGCCTGACCCAGGTCACTGTTTGCAGAATGTGAATGTCTACTCATTCATGAAGCTCTGTGAAGGCGAGGTGTTCTCTGAAGATCACAGGTAGAAGACTATTTTTACAAAAACATTCAATTTAGATTATATTGTTATGAATTATTATTATATGCTAACAAATATTATTTTTGAATTTAAACATCAATAAAGCAAATTTCTTCTGTTATATTTTCTTTTTTTTTTTTTTTTTTTTTGAGATAGAGTCTCGCTGTGTCCCACAGGCTGGAGTGCAGTGGTGTGATCTCGGCTCACGGCAACTGCCGTCTCCTGGACTCAAGTGATTCTCGTGCCTCAGCCTCCTGAGTAACTGGGGCTACAGGCAAGCACCACCACACCCGGATAATCTTTGTATTTTTAGTAGAGAGAGGGTTTCACCATGTTGGCCAGGCTGGTCTTGAACACCTGGCCTCAAGAGATCTGCCCACCTTGGCCTCCCAAAGTTCTGGGATTACAGGCGTGAGCCACGGTGTCTGGCCTGTTATATATTCTTAATAGTTTTATCTCCCTATCTATTGTCACTGATCTCCAGACTCATCTTCCCTCATGCATGGCTCACTAGAACTGCTATACTTCCATTACTTTAGCCTCTTTCCCCATCCAACTATACAGTTAATTTATTGACACTGTGCCTTATATTCTCTCTACTGGAAACTCTGGCCATTCCTATTCCCCATATTTACTTCATCGAAATGGGACTCATTTGCCTGTTGGTTGGCCAAAGTCCTCTTCCAACAGCCTCCTATCCACCCTTCATTATCATGTTTCTCAACACTAACGGGTACCCTCTGTCACATCCTCATTCTTGTTCTGTGAAGTCGCCATGCACATTCCTACCCTTGTTCTTTCACCCATACTCTTTCCCATGCCTGGGCTGCCCCTTCCTTTCTGTCTTCTGCCTATGGAGATCTAAGAGCATCATTGAAGGTCCAATTCAAATCCCAACTTCTACTGATATCTGTAACTTCCCTTGAAAGGCATTTACAAAAGATGCTTAATGGTTAGAGAGAGGGATGGACAGATGGATAGTTATATGATAAAGCAAATTTAATAAAATGTTAAATCTAGAATCTAGGTAGCAACATATAGGTGTTCACTGGATAATCTTTTTGACTTTTTTCTGTTTCAAATTGTCATAATAAAATAAAAATAATTTAAAACTTAAAGATAAAACAAACTTCCCAATTCATTCACAAAGTCTTCCCATCCAACTCTAATGATATTCATTAAGAACCCAAGTTTTATACATCAGACAGATTCGAGTTCAAGGCTCAGCTCCCCCTCATGCTAGCTGGGTGATTTGGGGCAAGTTGTATAATAACTCAGAACTTCATTTTCCTCATTTATAAAATGAACATAATAATAACATTTCATAGGTGTTGTGGAGGCTAATTGAGATTTGCACTTATAAAGTGCTTAACTGGCTGGGTGCAGTGGCTCATGCCTGTAAACCCAGCACTTTGGCAGGCCAAGACAGGAGGATCACTTGAGCTCAAGAGTTTGAGATCAGCCTAGGCAATATGTTGAAAACCTGTCTCTACCAAAAAAAAATTTAAAACTTAACCAGGTGTGGTGGCACATGCCTGTGGACCCAGCTACTTGGGAAGCTGAGGTGGGAGGATTGCTTGAGCCCAGAAGGTCAAGGCTGCAATGAACCATGATTGTGTCGCTGCACTCTAGCCTGGGCAACACAGCAAGACTTTGTCAAAAAAAAAAAAAAAAAAAATGGATAAAGTGCTTAGCAGAATAGCTGAAGCATAGTAAGTGCCCAATATATATTAGCAGAGAATACAAATACTCCTCCCTTGAGTGAATAGAGTGTAAGCTATTTGATGGCAGTAACTCTCTCTGTCTCATTTACCATTCCCCCTATGTCTACAGAGTAGACACTTAAGCTTTGTAGAATGAGTGAATGTTCATTGTATATCACCTTTGTTGTTTACCTCTGTTGCTCTTCCTCTGGGAGACTCATTCAGTTAGTATTTCTGAAGCATCTACTATGAACAAAGCCAGCAGCCTGAGCAGAACCATTATGGCCCCACACCTAACCCAATACTTTATCCCTGAAATCAAGTTTTTCTAGCTTAGTGCTGCTGTGCAGGTTGGCAGTTCTCTGACCATCTAGGACTTCTGAGAATATATTTGGAGTAGAAATATATGTTTAAGTGGAGAATAAACAAAAGAAAAGAGTTACTGGTGTTGTCTCCCAACCAAGTTTGGAGTATGAAGAAAAGGAGGTGATACATTCCCTATGGTCTGACACACAGACTTTATGACCTACCCTTTTTGGATCCCACTGGATCAGTTGGATCTACGGATTTTAATAATGTTGAACTTGGTTTTCCAGTTAATTTATTCAAAATCTTTTCAAATGACTGTTCAAACTTTTGTCTCATTATTTTCTGAAGTTATGTGTTCAGTTTTAATATTCTGTTTCTCCAAATTAAATTTAAATACAATTATTTAATTTTCATAATATTAAGAGAAATTCTTTGGAGAGAAGGTTGTGAGGAAATTTATTGAAATTTTTTAGTTCCTACGATACACCAGGCCCTGTGTATGTATTATTTCATTCAGTTCTCATAATACCTGTTTCCAGTTGAGGAAAAATACCTCAGAGTGGTTAAGTGAATTGACCAATATCAGGCAAGTAGTAAACAGTGCCTGTTTATGAAACCAGGTCTGTCTAACTCTGGGGTAGATTGATTGTAAAAATAGCTGGGGTTTTCTCTATCACCCCTGTTTTCATATCCTTTGCAATATGACTTTGTAGCTCATTCCATAAAGAACCGGGCCTATCTCCATACTCCTTAAGTCAGGCATCATCTTATGATTGCTTTAGCCAATAGGGAAAATAAATGATAGTGGGTCAATTCTGAGTCCAGACCTTAAGGGGTTATACCTCCATCTGGCTTTTTCTCGAATCCTGCACTGCTATGAGAACAAGCCTCAAATGGCCTGCTGGATGAGAGAACATTTGGGGCCAACCTGAGTCACCCTAGTTGAGCCCAGTCAAGATCAGCAAAGCTATCCCCACAGCAGGCTGTAGGTGCACAAGTGAGCCCACTGAGACCAGCTCAGATCAGCAGAACCGCCCAGGTAACCTACACACTCATGCACAGACAAAAATGTTTATTGTCAAAGCCACTGTGGTGTGATGATTATCATGTGGCATTATTTAATCAAGAAATAACTAATATAAATTCACACTACAAACTCCTTAAACTGATAAGCAACTTCAGCAAAGTCTCAGGATACAAAATCAATGTGCAAAAATCACAAGCATTTCTTTACACCAACAATAGACAAGCAGAGAGTCAAATCATGAATGAACTCCCATTCACAACTGCTACAAAGAGAATAAAATACCTAGGAATATAGCTAATGTGAAGGACCTCTTCAAGGAGAACTACAAACCACTGCTCAAGAAAATAAGAGAGGACCCAAAAAATGGAATATCATTCCATCCTCATGGATAGGAAGAATCAATATTGTGAAATGGCCATACTGCCCAAAGTAATTTATAGATTCAATGCTATTCCCATTAAACTACCATTGACATTCTTCACAGAATTAGGAAAAACTATTTTGAATTTCATATGGAATCAAAGAAGACCTCATATAACCAAGACAATCCTAAGCAAAAAGAGCAAAGTCACACTACCTGACTTCAAACTATACTACAAGGTTACAGTAATCAAAACAGCATGGTACTGGTACCCAAACAGAGATATAGACCAATGGAGCAGAACAGAGACCTCAGAAATAACACCATACATCTGCAACCATCTGATCTTCAACAAACCTGCCAAAAACAAGCAATGGGGAAAGGATCTCCTATTCAGTAGTAAATGATGCTGGGAAAACCAGCTAGCCATATGCAGAAAACTGAAACTGGACCCCTTCCTTACACTTTATACAAAAATTAACTCAAGATGATTAAAGACTTAACTGTAAAACCCAAAACCATAAAAACCCTAGAAGAAAACGTAGGCAGTACCATTCAGGACATAGGCATGGGCAAAGACTTCATGACAAAAATGCCAAAAGCAATAGTAACAAAAGTCAAAATAGACAAATGGGATCTAATTAAACTAAAGAGCTTCTGCACAGCAAAAGAAATATCATCAGAGTGAACAGGCAACCTACAGAATGGGAGAAAATTTTTGCAATCTACCCATCTGACAAAGGTCTAATATCCAGAACCTACAAGGAAATTAAATTTACAAGAAAAAAAAACAACCACATCAAAAAGTGGGCAAAGGATATGAACAGACACTTTTCAAAAGAAGACATTTATGTGGCCAGCAAACATATGAAAAAAAGCTCAACATCACTGACCATCAGAGAAATGCAAATCAAAACCACAATGAGATATCATTTCATGCCAGTCAGAATGGTGATTATTAAAAAGTCAGGAAACAATAGAAGCTGGCAAGGCTGTGGAGAAGTAGGAACACTTTTACACTGTTGGTGGGAATGTAAATTAGTTCAACCACTGTGGAAGACAGTATGGCGATTCCTCAAGGAGCTAGAACCAGAAATATCATTTAACCCAGCAATCCCATTACTGGGTATATACCCAAAGGAATATTAATCATTCTACTATAAAGACACATGCACACATATGTTTATTACAGCACTATTTACAATAGCAAAGACATGAAATCAACCCAGAAAGCCATCAATGATAGACTGAATAAAGAAAATGTGGTACATATACACCATGGAATACTATGTAGTCATAAGAAGGAAAGAGATCATGTTTTTTGCAGGGACATGGATAAAGCTGGAAACCATCATCCTCAGCAAACTAACACAAGAACAGCAAACCAAACACTGCATGTTCTCCCTCATAAGTGGAAGTTGAACAGTGAGAACACATGGACACAGGGAGGGGAACATACACCAGACCCTGTTGGGTGGTTGGGAGGTAAGGGGAGGGAACTTAGAGGACCGGTCAATAGGTGCAGTAAACGACCATAGCACACATAGACCTATGTAACAAACCTGTACGTTCTGCACGTCTCCCCTCTTTTTTTTGCAAACACATTATCAGAAGTCTTTTTTATAGTTTTTATCATACTATTACAATCTTTTCAATTACTCTGGAGGAAAAAAAATCATTTTATTAGCAATATATTAGAAAATAAATTATTTGTGTTTAATGAGCCAATGTAATGAATGACTAGATTGCAAACTAAACTACAGTGCATGACTCTCTATCATCTCTATACTAGGTAAATCCAGTACAAATAAATCAACCAGAATACCTGAGTATCTAGTCTGTATAGGCCCTGTGCATAGTACATTGGCGTTTTAAGACATGGTTCCTATCTTCACAGAATTTACAATGTAATTGGAAATATAAGTAGCCATGCAAATGACAACGATTTCAAAAACACCTTTACTACAACCTGATAATAAGAAAGGGCGTGTGATCATTTTGTTTCAAAAGAAAAGGGTACATGATTATTTTGATAAGGGAAGTTAACTCTTGCTAGAAGAATTCAGAGAAGAGGTGGAGACCAGGCTCAGTGGCTCATGCCTGTAATCCTAGCACTTTGGGAGGCTGAGGCGGGTAGATCACCTGAGGTCAGAAGTTCAAGACCAGCCTGGCAAAATCCCATCTCTACAAAAAATACAAAAGTTAGCCAGGCATGGTGGCATGTGCCTGTAATCCCAGCTGCTTGGAAGGCGGAGGCAGGCGAATCACTTGAACCTGGGAGGTGGAGGTTGCAGTGACCCTAGATCATGCCACTGCACTCCAGCCTGGGCAAAAAAAAAAAAGGTGGACTGTTTGAGACAGAAGCTGGCAAGGCGAAGCCTGACGTTATAGGTAGGGCTGGAACACCTTCTTGGAGAATTTCAAAAAGCAGGAAGGTAGGCAGTCTTGTTAAATGAAACTGCAGGTACTAATACTTGCAGTGGAAAAGTGCAAGGTGTAATTGTCAGTGGGTAAATAAGTCATTTTGATGAGAATGGAGAAAATCAATAGGACAAAGTGACTGATTAGATATGGAGTGAAAGAGACATGAGAAGTCTGTGTGACTCCAGCCAGGAGGATGGTGATCATTAACAGAGAAAGAAAAGGTAGCAGCATGTGAACTGTTCAATACTGAACACGTGGATCTTGAGCTGGAAGTGAAGTACCCAGCAAGCTGTTGAAAATTCAGGTCAGGAGCCAAAGGGAAAAGTCAAGGTTAGAGGTATGCTTTGAAAATTTTCTGTACAAAAGAGGTTGGATGAAGCCAGAGCAGCAGGCTGAGGACTAGACCTTGGAGAATGCCTGCAATGTCTAATAGGAGAGAGTTAAAAAAAGATGCAGTCGCGGCTGGGCACAGTGGCTCCTGCCCGTAATTCCAGCACTTTGGGAGGCTGAGGCAGGCGGATCACTGCAGGTCAGGAGTTCGAGAACAGCCTGGCCAACATGGTGAAACCCTGTCTCTACTAAAAATACAAAAATTAGCCAGGCGCAGTGGCAGGCGTCTGTAATCCCAGCTACTAGGGAGGCTGAAGCAGGAGAATCACTTGGATCCGGGAGGCAGAGGTTGCAATGAACCGAGATTGCACCTCTGCACTCCAACCTGGGCGACAGAGCGAGACTGTCTCAGAAAAAAAAAAAAAAAGATGCACTAAGCAGGATGTAGCAAGTGCCACAGGAATTGCCTAAGTGTGATATGCAATTTAGAGAGTGAAGAGGGATGTACACCAGCAGAGGGGAAACGCTGTCTTTCAAGAGAAGAATGAGTGATAATGAGCAGGACCTGCTCGCAGCAAGATCAGGCAGCTTTTGCAAATCATTGAATGAGATGGATGGTTCAGCTGCACTGTCACCTGCTAACAACAGAAACACCAGTGAAGACTGATTAAACTGATTTGAAAAAAAGGCATAGCCAGCTTTGTTTGGGGCTGATTTACCCTTTCTGACTCTCTGTGTTGATCTTCTTAATGAATTAATTAGCAAGTTTCTGCTTCACCTTTATTCATTTTCATAAACTCAGAAAGTGCAAACTGACGGAATATTTGATCAGGATAAAGCCAATACACATAAGGCATCCAGATAAAGGAACAATGGCTAAATCCAGTTTCAGTTCTTTGCAGTAAGTGTATATCTCAACTGCTATACCAATTATATGTACAGTACACTATTATGCTGCTTCCTTCAGCAGAGACACATTTACACATTCGTATTCATTAGCTCTTGTGGTTATAGATGATGCTATAGTAAGATTATTAAGAAATTTCAATTCATCCTAACAACAGGGAGAACTACTCAAGTAGCAATATAAATAATAGGCATCAGTTTGTTTGTTTGTTTGTTTGTTTCGGTAGCGTGTGAAGAATGGAGAAGCATAAAGTGAAAAGAAAAAGCCAGCTTAGTGTTTTGAGTTTTTTTTTTTTAAGTTTATAAAAAGAAGCCATACTCTGTCAGCTAACTGCTTGCCAATTGCTTTAGAATGTTTCTACCTAATTCGAAGGTTAGCTGAAAGCAGTGTGTCTGTAGTTCTTTAGTCAGCAGACACACCTTTATTAGCCATTCTGGTCTACATCTGCCCCACATGCTCTGCTCCAGGAACATTATATTCAGCAGCCAGCGTTGTAACAAGCTTTGCAAGTGGCTCAGCATCCTGCAATTTGAGAGCCATGACCTAAGAACTCTAGGAAGACCCAGGATAGCTGGAAGGGAGTAAGGTGCCTCAGATCCAGCCTTCCCTCGTTCCTTTCTCCCTCTTTAAGCAGAGAACTCTACTTTATGGTTTTATTATATTGGACTTTCATTCATTCCATTCGTCAAGCCAAAAATCTAGGAGTCATTACTTACCTCCCACATCAATCCATCAACAAGTCCTGTCAATTATCTCATCAAAATCTGCCCCTTTTTTCCATCTGCACTGCGACAACACCCTAATCCATCTTGCCATCTCCTCTCTCCCACTCCTGCAAGTCTCCTAACTGATCTCCTTCCCTCTGCTCTTAGCCTCTTCCCATCTATTCTCCATAAAACATCAAGAATGTTTTTCTTAAAACTTAAATTAGCACGGTGGCTCATGCCTGTAATCCCAGCACTGTGGGGGGCCAAGGCGGGCGGATCAAGAGGTCAGGTGTTTGTGACCAGCCTGGCCAATATAGTGAAACCTGTCATTACTGAAAATACAAAAACTAGACGGGTGTGGTGGCGGGTGCCTGTAATCCCAGCTACTTAGGAGGCTGAGACAGGAGAATCACTGGAATCCAGGAAGTGGAAGTTGTAGTGAGCTGAGATCGCACCACTGCACTCCAGCCTGGGCTATACAGCAAGACTCCATCTCAAAACGAACGAACAAACAAACAAACAAACAACAACAACAAAATTAGACCATATTGCTTTGCAGCTTAAAACTTTTCGATGGTTCCCAAAGCACTAAAACAAAACCTAAACTCCTCTGACCATGGCCCATAATGTGTAATGGCCCCACCCCCGCCTTTCTCTACATCATCTCATGCCACACTCCTCATATCTTGCTACACTTAGCTATGTTGGCTTTTCTCTGGGCAGGGATGCAGAAGGTTTTGTGCTTGCCTTTCCTCCTGCCTAGGAAGCTCTTCCCTATTTTCGCAAATTTCTCAGCTTAAATGTCACCTCCCCCAGGTGTCTTCCAAGGCTATTCTATTTAAACTATTCTATTTAAACCAAGTCTCCATCACCCCATTATTTCTGATTTTAGTCCTTTTTGTTTCCTTTATAATGTTAATTGCAACTTGCATTTTTTTGTTGTTGTTGTTGCTGTTTGCATTGATTTTGTGAGAGGCTAAACTAAAAGCTTAGTGAAACCAAGAAGGTGTCCATGATGTTTACCATTGTATCTGCAGCACCTTGTAAGGTACCTGGCATATATTAGGAACTCAATTATTGGAGGAATGAATAAAAGGATCCAAAGTTTTCAAGGTGTGGAAGTCCATGATGTAATCAAGTCAGAAAGGCCCATTTTGGATGGAGTGAGTGTGTGTATTCTGGAATTAAACTCTGTTCCAGAGTTATATTGGTGACCGGTGATCAAAAATCCCCAAGTTCAGCCAGGCGTGGTGGCTCACACCTGTAATCCTAACACTATGGGAGGCTGAGGCAGGCAGATCACTTGAGGTCAGGAGTTCGAGACCAGCCTGGCCAACATGGTGAAACGCCATCTTTACTAAAGACTACAAATTAGCTAGGTATGGTGGTGCGTGTTTGTAGTCCCAGCTACTTGGGAGGCTGAGGATGAGAATTGCTTGAAGTTGGGAGTGGGAGGTTGCAGTGAGCCAAGATCACACTAGTGCACTCCAGTCTGGACAACAGAGTGAGACTCTGTCTCAAAATAAATAAATAAATAGTCCCAAGATCATTGTTCTTCCAACCCACTGCCAATGGAGCACATTGTTGTTGGGAAACTTCTATAAAGCTGATATGGTTTGGCTCTGTGTCCCCACCCAAATCTCATCTTGAATTGTACTCCCATAATTCCCATATGTTGTGAGAGGACCCATGTGTTGTGCGAGGACCCGGTGGAAGATCATTTGAATCATGGGGGTGTTTTCCCCCATACTGTTCGCGTGGTAGTGAATAAGTGTCATGAGATCTGATGATTTTATCAGGGGTTTCTGCTTTTGCATCTTCCCCATTTTCTCTGGCTACCACCATGTAAGAAGTGCCTTTTGCCTCCCACCATGATTCTGAGGCATCCTCAGCCCTGTGGAACCGTAAGTCCAATTAAACTTCTTTTTCTTCCCAGTCTCAGATATGTATTTATCAGCAGCATGAAAAGAAACTAATTCAAAAACTAAAAGGTTGTCTTGCCCTTTTGAAGAGAAGTTTGTTTATTTATTTATTTATTTATTTATTTATTTATTTATTTATTTTTTATTTTTTGAGACAGAGTCTTGCTCTGTCGCCCAGACCAGGGTACAGTGGCATGATCTCAGCTCATTGCAACCTCCACTTCCAGGTTCAAGTGATTCTCCTCCCTCAGCCTCCTGAGTAGCTAGGACTACAGGTGCGTGCCGCCACATCCGGCTAATTTTTGTATTTTTAGTAGAGACAGGGTTTCACCATATTGGGCAGGCTGGTCTTGAACTCCTGACCTTGTGATCTGCCCACCTCAGCCTCCCAAAGTCCTGGGATTACAGGCGTAAGCCACTCTCGCCCGGCTGAAGAGAGATTTATTAATGTTCATTTTTAAGTACAAAGATATCACAAGAAATACAAACAGATTATAAAGCATGTATTATTAATACTTATTATGATTATATTAAAACTTAAATGAATCCCATGTAATCTCATTTAAAAATTATAGGCTTCTGGCCAAGAACATTATGACAATCTATTTTGGAGTTAGGCATCATCTGGAGAGGATCTCGGGAGGTAGCACTGAATTCGATTTGGCTGCTTGCCGACTATGGCACAACAGCACATTGCATTTCTTCATGAATTGAAGTGGACACATGAGAGGGGAAAACGTATGGTACTAGGAGGGGTGTGAGTGCATGTGGATGACAAGAATCAGCCCTAAGGTCCCTTCCAATTGCTTCTGGCTCTTAAATTCCAGCTAAGCCAATTCAATTCAACTAAACAGTTATTGAGAGCCTTCTAAGTGCCAGGAAGTAAGCTGGAAGTATGATAACAAACAAAATGGATAATCAGCCCTGCCCTAACAGAATCTGGAGGCAGTAAGTGAGATGCGAACCAAGACTTAGTAAAACCAGATGGTGACATCCACACTTGGCTTTCCTCTTGGAATGTCAGTTTTTCACCGGAATTAGCCACGTGTAATGAACAATCAAAGAAATCATACTTTCTTAAATGCAAGAAAATGTTTTTATTCCCAAGTTCCAAAAAATGACCATTGAAATGTACTGGACCCAGAATCTGACCCACCTGAATTCTCTTGAATGTACCTCCATCCCTCTATCCACTTTAGGAGGCCGAGGTGGGTGGATCACATGGTCAGGAGTTTGAGACCAGCCTGGCCAATATAGTGAAACTCTGTCTCTACTCCTTCATCACACCTGCTTGCCTATTATGCTTTCTATGATATTGAACCATTTTTTCTTAATTTAATAGTAAAATCCATATGCATATCTTTTATTAGATTTGGGAAATAACAGATGTCTGACTTGCCCAGAATTTCTTGTGATGTTACCCTGCAACTGTTTTGCAGTAGACCATTGTGTCTGTAGTTACTTATTCACCTTTGATAGCACCCTCTTGTAATCCATTACAGTCAGAGTTGTACATTTTTTGTCTTCTCATTAGCCCCTTTGTGACAATCAACATTTTGCACATTGGGTGCTATGCTCATTGTTCATATAAATCACGGGCTGTTAAATCATCTCAGCACAAATATTGCCAAGTAGCATGACTTATTTCAATGCTAAATTATTTAAAGTTGACAGTAGTTGTCTTAATAGTTCACAGGCATTTTCTCCACATTTTGTAGCTACTTGATGATTCAATGAAAAGAATAGAGACTTTGTGGCAATATTGGACAAGGCATTAACTGCTCTGAGTCATTACCTCGTCTGTAAAATTAGAGGATTTCATTAGGTTAGGGAGTGAACTGCTTGACAATGGGACAAATTTAATTCTCAGATGAGCTTGGACTGGCCCTCACAGCACTTTAAAAATTCTCAAAAATTGGTCAGGTGCAATGGCTCATGCCTGTAATCTCAGCACTTTGGGAGGCCAGGGCGGGTGGATCAGGAGGTCAGGGGTTCAAGACCAAACTGGCCAACACAGTGAAACCCTGTCTCTACTAAAAATACAAAAAAAATTAGCCAGGCATGATGGCAGGCACCTGTAATCCCAGCTACTTGGGAGGCTGAGGCAGAGAATCGCTTGAACCCAGGAGGCAGAGGTTGCAGTGAGTCGATATGATGCTACTGCACTCCAGTCTGGGCAACAAAGCGAGACTCCATCTAAAAAAAAAAAGAAAAGAAAGAAAGAAAATGGAAGAGTTCTCAAACAACTCCAGATTTCTGGCTTCTTGTGAAAAATCAACACCTGACTTCCTTGGAAAAATCTGACCTCAGAGAGTGCCTGCCTCAGTTGCATGTTCTTCTCACATTCACAAATGACAAGCCAGGAAGGCATAACTAACTCACCTCAATTCCCTTCTGATAGCACCTGAAGACCCTGCTCCCGGTGAAATCTAGCAGGAGATTTAATGGAATCAGAGCTCGAGAGGGAAGCTCTTTTAATGGCCGAGAAAACCCTTTGAGGAAACAGGACAGAAGACCTCATCTACATTATCACTTTAGTTGTTGATCATGTTATTATCTTGTGTTGTTTAATATTTATCACAATTTGGGTTGAACAGGTTTGTTTTTAAAAATATTTGAGGGTGCGGGGAGATGGAGGACAAAGTGTTTGCTTTGCCACCTCTGAATCCACCTTTCCCAGAGTTGCTCTTTCCGTTTGTTGACTTTAAGATGACGTATGTATGTGTGTGATGTGGGGCAACTGTCTTCCTTTTGGTTGTTAGAGAGAAAGAAGAAAACTGTAGCCTGAGCTGATGAGATGGGAGCAGACTTTATGCTGGATACCTGCTCTTTGTTTAACAGCAGGCCCCAGCTGGCCTACTTTATTTATTTATGTTATCCGTCTTGTCCCTCTAGCCATCTGAATTTCCACTAGATAATTTCTAAATCCCCTTTCATCTTCATAAAGCTAAACATTTCTAAGATAATATTCCAGGGGTGTTGAGGCTCTGCAAGCAGGTATTTTCCTACCTCTGTCCTGGCAGAATATCCACCAGCAGAAACACTGGTTGTCCATACCTGACCCTTGTTTGTCTTCCTCACTTAAATTTCTAGCACCCAGATAAACCCCTAGCACCTAGAAGGCATTCAGTAAATATTTGTAGAACGAAGTCTTCAGGATTAGCAATTACCTTTGGAAAGGGTCCATCGTGATTAACAAAGCAAATTAGTATTTAAGAGGACCCAGATAATCACCTGAATTGCAGTATCTTCTTTTTTTTTTCAAGATAGTGGATCTTGCTATATTGCTGAGGCTGGACTCAAACTCTTGGGCTCAAGCAATCCTCCTCCCTCAACCTGTTGAGTAGCAGGGACTACCCTACAATAAAATTTTGTCTTATGTTATCCAATAGATAGGGATAATGAGCTTAAATTGCGTTGGTTTAAATATTTTGTTGTTTAAACTTTCTATTAACACGTTCTGGGTACAAATACAGTTAGGCTCTTGGGCTTCATGTTTATTTCTACAGAAAGGATAATATATATATGTGTGTATGTATATGTGTGTATATATGTGTGTGTGTGTGTGTGTGTGTGTGTATATATATGTGTGTGTGTGTGGGATTACACGCGTAGGCCACTGTGCCCAGCCCTGGACCACACTCTTAATCACACTGCCTCATCCCTCTCCCAGTCCCTGCTGTGTTTCCCCATAGCACTTATCTCCAACTGACACACAGTGTATTTCACTCCTTATTTACTTGTTGTCTGTCCCATATAGACACACACACACATATATATACACACACACACACACATATATATACACACATATATATATTCCATGCAGTAGTGAAGAAGAAAGGGTAAGACTGAGCCTTCTTTCCTAAGACTACATTTAAATAATGCACTTCCAGAAAATCAAGTTTCTGAATTGAACCAGAGTGAGAATAGGTGGGAGAACACTACCCTCTTGTGTTTCCTATTGGAACTTACATTACCTCTACATGCTGATGACCTGTGATGTGGTCACCGCTTACAGTGCACCAGGCACTCTGGCACTGATGAGTGAGTGAGGTGGTGAGTCTGGGCTAGTGAGGTAACAAGGAGCAAAACACACGGGGATCCTGCGATCTCAGGAGATAAAACAGCCATCAATTAAATTATCAATCAAACACAGAATTTCAAGCTGCAGTAACTTGGAGGAAAGAATTTAGTGCTTTGAAAATTATTCAGCTTTATCTCTGGCTTCCCAAGATGGTGAGCATCACATAGATCAACGTATTGACAGTTTTCTACCCAGGCACTGTGCTTTGCACTTTTTATGCTTCCTCGCTTTCAATTCATGCTCTCAAAAGCTATGGGTGGGTACTCCATTGATAAATAATTTCCAGAAGATCACACAGCTAGTAGGTGAGGGAACTGTTACTCAACCACTCCTAACCATTTTACTAACTGAAACAAAAAGTGGGGAAGAAAACGACTGCAGTACTATTATATATATTATGTCTCTATCTATCAATCTATCTCTCTGTCTGTCTGTCTGTCTGTCTGTATATATATGTCACTCATGGTTCCTAGCTCATGACTCCCATAGCCCTTGTTACAATGTTAGGGTGCTTCAGGCTTCAGAAGCAGGCCTTAGAAAACAATTTCTTTTTTTCTCTCTTACCTTTTTTGCCCTCTTTTCACCTATTCCTTTCTCTCCCCAAGGCAGGAACTTTTTCGTGGTTTCTGGAGCTGCTTTCTGACCTACCTTGTCTGATCATAGGTCACAAGACCTCCATTTCAGAAGGGTTCCTGCCCCATATCGTGAAGGAAGACATGGTGCACAGAGAGACCAAGAAGAATCTGAACAGACAGTCCCTGCTGGGTTACCCCCTCAGTCTGTTAGTATTAGATCATACCCTTTGTCTAATCACATTTTAACAGGTTGTCCATTTTCAGTCATGCCTATCCAATGAGGTCTCCATAAAGCCCAAGAGGACAGGGTTTGGAGAGCTTCCAGGGACCTGAAAACATAGAAGTTCCTGACTAGTGGTTTATCAAGGCTGCATCTCTTCTCCCATACCTTGCCTTATGCATCTCTTCATCTGTATCCTTCATATCCTTTATACTAAACCTGCAAGTGTAAGGAAGTCTTTGCCTGCGTTTTGTGAGCCACTCTAGCAAATTAACTTAATTCAACGAGGGGTTTCATAGAAACCCCAAGTGGAAGGTGGTTGGTCAGAAGTTCTGAAGGCTGGGACTTTCAACTGGCGGGAGGAGGGGATGGTCTTGGGGATTGAGCCCTCAACCTGTGGGATCTGATGTTATCTCCAGGTGGATACCGTCAGAATTGAATTGGAAGATACCCAGCTGATGTCCACTGCAGAAAAGATTGCTTCTTGGTGTGTGGGAAGAAACTCACACACATTTGGTCACAGACGTCTTCTGTGTTGATGTTGTGAGTGAGAGAATAGAAAAAAAGCCTGAGTGGGTTTTTCCAAAAATAACCACCTACAATACTATTGCAGTGTTTCTTAAATATGAGGAATGTGTGAAAAAAAAATAAAGAATTTTATTTAGATTTCATTATCATCACCTTCTAGGGTCAACTTAATTATTTTGATCATAATACTTGCTGCTTCAGCATGTATAAGAAGGTTAGGTATGAACTCTGAATGTTTTTAGCTCTTACAACAACAAAAAAGGTAGAAGTTAAATATCAATAGAACTATCATTCAACAAAATGTTTCAAAATAACATCAAATTAACAGCAATGATGTGATATACTCATTTAAAAATAAGTCTATATGAGTTGCCCACTGTATGTTAGGCCCTGTTCCCATCAAGAGGATGTAATGGCAGAGACAGACAACAAGTAAATAAGGAGTGAAATACACTGTGTGTCAGTTGGAGATAAGTGCTATGGGGAAACACAGCAGGGACTGGGAGAGGGATGAGGCAGTGTGATTAAGAGTGTGGTCCAGGGCTGGGCACAGTGGCTTACGCGTGTAATCCCAGCACTTCAGGAGGCTGAGGTGGGCAGATTACCTGAGGCCAGGAGTTCGAGACAAGCCTGGCCAACATGGTGACACCCTGTCTCCACTAAAAACACAAAAATTAGCTAGGTGTGGTGGCACATGCCTGTAGTCTCAGCTACTCGGGAGGCTGACGCAGGAGACTCGCTTGAACTAGGGAGGCAGATGTTGCAGTGAGCTGAGATCATACCACTGCACTCCAGCCTAGGTGACACAGCAAGACTCCACCTCAAAAAAAAGAAAGGGAGAGGGATGAGGCAGTGTGATTAAGAGTGTGGTCTAGGGCCGGGAGCAGTGGTTCATGCCTATAATCCCAGCACTTTGGGAGGCTGAGACAAGCGGATCACTTGAGGTCAGGAGTTCGAAACCAGCCTGGCCAACATGGTGAAACCTCATCTCTACAAAAAATCCAAAAATTAGCTGGGCATGGTGGCAGACACCTGTAATTCCAGCTACTCAGAAGGCTGAGCAGGAGAATCTCTTGGATTTTGGTGGCAGAGGTTGCAGTGAGCTGAGATTGTGCCACTACACTCTAGCCTAGGTGACAGGGAGAGACTCTGTCTCAAAAAAAAAAAAAAAGAAAAGAAAAAAAAAAGTGTGTGGTCTGGGATGTGGCACTCACGCAGCAACCTGAAGGTGGCAGGGGAATGTGGCTGTGGCCATCTGGAGGGAAAGCACGGAAAAGGAGAAAGGGGTAAAATGAAGGCACCCGAAGTTTGGAGTGTACTTGAGGAAACACAAGGAGGCTGATGCGACTGGAACAGATGAACCAGGTCAGAAATTCAAATTCTACTCAAAAAATGAAGTGGAATTAGAGCAAGGGCAACAGCTAATGCAGATAATGATGTCTGCTGAAACTATCTATTGGGGTTGTCTCCTACAGCTGTCCAAGGCAATGTTGCTCCCTATTACACCACTCAGTTGTCTGGGAAAATACCCTGGGTCCTTGGTCTCGTGTGGTGAAAATTAGCAACATGGACACACATGGAGTGGATTAAGGGGCAGAAAGTTTAATAGGCAAGAAAGAAAAGAATAGCTTCCTGTACTACAGAGGGAGGAGGGCTCCGAACTGAAAACCCGTGTGCAGTGGAAAGCAGTGGTTTATATTGGGAGGCTGGAGGAGGTGATGTCTAATTAGCATAGGGCGCAGGGGACTGGTTTGACCAGGTGTGTCATTCAGGTAGCCCAAAAAAACCTGGTCCTCCCACCCTAGCCTTTTATTATGCAAATATGGCTACCTGGCTGGTCACCATGACACCTGTACACGTGGCAACAAAGAAAAAGTAGCAGGAACCGCCATATTGGGTGGACCTGGCTCTTAGCCATCTGCATTTGCGTATCAATACTTGCAGGTCTGGTTTTTCAGGCCGCTTTCTGTTAGAAAAGAAATGTTTTGGGGCTGCTTAAACGAAAAAGACTTACTGAGGACTCTTTTACCCTCTCTAGCTGCCTAAAATAATTTCTTAATAACTCTTGTAATACCTACATACAGAACCTTTTACAGTTCTCCAAACAGATTTTGTTCTTTCACCCTTCCATGCCATCTCTGGCTACCTAGGCGGACTCCTTTTATACTTCAAGTCGAGCTTAATTATGGCCTTCTCTGGAAAACTGCCCCCCATCCTGATTAGACAAGCATGCCCTCATAGCACCTTGACACCCTATGCACAACCCTATCCTACTGTCCATTGCACTGCATTGTAGCTGGTGCTTTACTTCTCTACCTTGCCCACCAGGCAGCAAACCTCTTGAGGACAAGAAAGTTTTTTCCTTCTATCTCAGTATCCACAGTACTTAAACACTTATATAGACACAATAGATAATTAGGAAATGTTTATTGAATGAATAAATAGCATTGGCAATCACTCATAATGATGCCAAGTCAGATTTTAGTACCCCCTTAGCATACTGGCACATGATACCTACTAGCAATCCTGAAGGGTCACTAGATGCCAGGCGATGAACTGAATTAGGCTGTTATTGGTTATCATCCATTATCTTCCAACAACCCTACAAATTAGATGTTATTAGTCCCACCTTTAAATGTAAGAAAAATAAAATTGGACAGGTTAAATAGCATATGTCGCCACCTAGACCCAGGATTTTAACTTAAATCTCTCAAAATCCCAAACTACACCAAGCTGTAAGTCAGAAAAATGTAAATGAGGAATAGCTTATGGTACACTTAAAAAATTATTTGATAAAAATCTGTTAGAGATTTAGAGAAAACCTTTTTACACTGTATTTACATTGCTTGACTTCATTGTGGATTTTCAAGGAAGAATGATTGAAGCCCACCTCAATCATTCAGTCACAGTGAAGAGTTTGGCATAATTTGAAACAATGGAATACATATGGGAAGCATTTAGAACTGAGTGAAATGGTGGCGAAGAAGACATGGACCTATACAAGTGTTACTAATTGGGAAACCACTTATAAACCACTGTAGGGCTTCTGAATTGTTGAATGCTATTCCAATTTTTTAACACATGACATAGAACAATATTTACATACATGTACACTGAAAATAGATCCAAAGGGTATAAAACAAAATGTTTTGGTTATTTCTGAGTTATACAATTTTTTTTTTTTTCTGTGCATGTCCACAATTACTAAAGTCTCCACAATTAAAAAAAAAAATCCATGATGAGCTGGGAGTCGTGGTGCATACCTGTGGTCCCAGCTACTTGAGAGGCTGAGGCAAGACGATCACTTGGGCCCGGGAATTTGAGGCCAGCCTGGGCAATATAGTGAGACCCCATCTTTAAAAATAAAAAAATTATAAAAATAAAAAGTTTGTATAAAACTTAGAACAAGAAAATGAACCTAGTTAAAAAGTAAGCAGAAGATCTGAACAGACACTTCACCAAAAATGATATACAGATAGCAAATAAGCCATTGAAAAAAATGCTTGATATCATACATTGTTAGGGAATTGCATATTAAAACAATGAGATACCACTACACACCTGTTAGAATAGCTAAAATCCAAAATTCTAACAACACCAAATATTGATAGATGTGAAGTAACAGCTCTCATTCATTGCAAAATGCAAAATGGTACAGCCACTTTGGAAGATAGTTTGCCAGTTTCTTACAAAACTAAACACACCCTCACCATATAATCCAGCAATTGCACCCCTTGGTATTTACTCAAATTAATTGAAAATTTATGTCCACACAAAATCCTGCACATGGAAGTTTATAGCAGCTTTACTCATAATTGCGCAAACCTGGAAGCAACGATTGAAGATGTCCTTCAATCAGTGACTGGATAAACTGTGGTACATCAATACAATGAAATATTATTCAACACTAAGAATAAATAAATTGTCAAGTCATGAAAAGACATGGAGGAAACTCGATGCACATTACTAAGCAAAAGAAGTCACTCAGGGGAGGCCCAGGTGGGCGGATCATGAGGTCAAGAGATCAAGACCATCCTGGCCAACATGGTGAAACCCCGTCTCTGCTAAAAATAGAAAACTTAGCTGGGCATGGTCGTGTGTGCCTGTAGTCTCAGCTACTCGGGAGGCTAAGGCAAGAGAATTGCTTGAAACTGGGAGGCGGAGGTTGCAGTGAGCCGAGATCGTGCCACTGCATCCCAGCCTGGCGAGAGAGCAAGACTCCATCTCAAAAAAAAAAAAAAAAAAAAAAGTCAATCAGAAAAGACTACATACTGTGTGATTCCAACTACATGATATTTTGGAAAAGGCGAAACTACAGAGAGAGGAAAAAGATTAGTGGTTGCCAGGGCTTAAGGGGAGGCAGGGATAAATAGGTGAAGCACAGGGCATTTTTAGGGCAAGGAAATTGTTCTGTATGATGCCGTAATGACAGACACATGTCATTATATGTTTGTCCAAACCTGTAGAATGTACAACACCAAGAGGGAATCCTAATGTGGGTGGGTGGACTTTGGGTGATAATGATATGTCACAGTAGGCTCATCAATTGCAACAAATGTACCACTCTGATGGGGAATCCTGATGGTGGAGGAGGCTCTTGGGAGAAGGAATATACAAGACTCTTTGTACTTTGCACTCAATTTTACCATGGACCTAAAATGCTCTTTTAAAAAAATCTATTAATTGTTTCTTAAGTTCATGATGAAGAAGTCTGGTAGTTAAATCTTGCAGAATGCAATCTAAGAGTTTGCTTGTATTCCTTACCATTCTGGGAACAGAAATATTCATGATAACAACGTGCAGTTGACAGCAACTTCAAGAGATGCAGGAGAGTATGCTTCAGGATTTCAGTATTTGGAAAGGACACATAAGTAATCCTCTCAGAGAAAAAGTTTTAGAAAACTACCTCATCTGACTTCAGACTTCAGCATAAACTACTAATCTTAACAAATCAGCTGGCTAGGCTGGATGGAAAGCAAAGATGTATAGACATTTCCCATTATTTCTGTAAACCAAAAAGTTTCAGAGACAGGTCTCAATCAATTTAGAAAGATTATTTTGCCAAGGTTAAGGATGTGTGCCCTGGAAGCAGGTTTGTGCCTTTCTCCAAAAAATGATTTTGGGGGCTTCAGTATTTAAAGGGGAAAGGGTGGATGTTGGGGAAAGAGGAAGACATTTTTTAAAAGGTATGGGTAGGTAAAAGACAAATGGTTTTATTATTTTGAGTCTTTGATCAGCCTTTCACCAAATACACAATTTACACGTGAAAGAAGGGTAGAGGAATAGTCACTTATGCCTTTGTCTAGCTCAGTGAAACTGCATTTTTACACCAGAGAAAGCAATCAGATATGCATTTGTCATTTGTCTCAGGTGAGCAGAGGAATAACTTATGGTTCTATGTTTTGTGAAGATAAGCTTTTGTGTTCTAGCCTTCACACACAGGAAGATAAGCTATCAATTTACATTGTCAGGGTAACATTCAACAGAACCATTTTGGGATAAAGATCTTGGGGTCCACAAGGAATTTCCTAGTGGGCCAGTTGTGAGGAAGGTGTGTAGCTTTTTAAGAATCTTTGAAGCTATCTTATTTAGGAATAAAATGGGAGGCAGGTTTGCCTGACACAGTTACCAGCTTGACTTTTCCCTTTGGCTAAGTGATTTTGGAGTTCCAAGATTTATTTTCATTTTAACAGTTCATAAAATCACGAAAAATGTTTTATTTAACATCAGAATGAAGATAGTGAATAAGAGCACAGAGTCAGAAGAAAGAATTCCACACATCCCTAAATTTGGACAGTTCTCAAAAGGTTTTAACTACTCATGATTTTCTGCAAGACCACTTGGTTACAGTGTTCCTATCAGGGAGCTTTGAGCAGAGGACAGTCTTTCCGTCAAGGCCTCAGCACCCTAAATCCTATGCCTTAAGACCATCAAAGGGTTGGAATGTGTACTATTACCTTGTCTGTTATTGAAAACTTGTCTATCTGGGTAATATTAATAATACTTAACATTTTATGGAATATATACATTTGCCACATATTGTTCTAGTTATTTTCCTTGCAGTCACCATTTAGTTTGCATAACAACCCAGTGAGGTAAACATTAACGTTATCTCCTTTCACAAGTGAGGAACTAAGGTCCAGGAAGATTACTGTGTTACTAGGTATCAGTTTGTAATCCAAAAGACAGTTTGACTACTGTGTCATGCTATCTCTTAATGACAACAGCTAGCTCTAGGGCCTCCAGAAATTATTCCACAGGTTGTTCACTGGGCAAGAGTGTGTGTGGGCACACATATAATCCCCACTCGGCTTGCCAAACTGCCAGCCTACAGGGCTGCATCTGCCTGTTCTTTACCTAATTAGCCCAAAAGTGCTGCAAGCCAGGTACTGAATTGACAACTTCGTGTGCATTATAACATTTAATCCAGGTGTCCCCATGTCTCCACCATCTTGCTTTCAAGTTCCCAGTACTTGCTACACAATGCAAAGAAATTGTATTGCTTATATTTTGAGAAATTTACATCATTTGAATTATTTATAAACCTCACTATGAATACCACCTCTTTGGATTAATCTGTCAAAGAATGCCTACAGATGCTAATTTATCAGGCAACTTTAAAAGTTAGGTCAACTAGGAGATAATATGTAACTTTTAAGTAGGCTGGTAATAATTTAAAAACATAAACTGTTTAAAACCTAAAATATTCGGCATTTTGCTATTAATGGCAAAAACCGCAATTACTTTTGCACCAACCTAGTATTTATTTATTCATTTACGCATTCAGTAAATGTTGTGGGAAGTCAAGGACCCCAAATGGAGGGACCAGCTGAAGCCATGGCAGAAGAACATAAATTGTGAAGATTTCATGGACATTTATCACTTCCCCAATCAATACTGTTATAATTTCCTATGCCTGTCTTTACTTTAAACTCTTAATCCCGTCATCTTCGTAAACTGAGGATGTATGTCACCTCAGGATCCTGTGATGACTGTGTTATCTGCACAAATTGTTTGTAGAGCATGTGTGTTTGAACAATTTTTGGGGAACAAGAGAGAGAACCATAGAGTCTGTCAGCCTGCAGGGTTGGGCGGAACAGAGTCCTATTTCTCTTCTTGCAAAAGCGAATAAGAGAAATATTGCTGAATTCCTTTTCTCAGCAAGGAATAGCCCTGGGAAAAGAATGCACTCCCAGGGGGAGGCCTCTAAAATGGCTGCTCTGGGAGTGTCTGTCTTATGCAGTTGTAGATAAGGAGTGAAATACGCCCTGGTCTCCTGCAGCACACCCAGGCTTCTTAGGATTGGGAAATTTCAGCCTGGTGAAATTCTAGTCAGACTGATTCTCTGCTCTTGAAACCTGTTTTCTGTTAAGATGTTTATCAATGACAATACATGCACAGTGGGACAGGGAACTTCATCAGTAATTCTAACTTTGCTTTGGCCTTGTGACCTTGCTTTGCCCTTTTGCCTTGTGATATTTTATTGCCCTTGAAGCATGTGATCTCTGTGACCCACACTCTAGTAATATGCCCCTCCCTTTTTGAAATCCATAATAAAAACTTACTGGTTTTGCAGCTCAAGGGGCATCATGGAACCTGCCGACATGTGATGTCTCCCCCGGACACCCAGCTTCCTCAACTTCTACCATAACATTTTTCTCCCTGTGGTCATTTTATTTATCCAGAACTAGAGACATGTTTTTTCCCTACTAAATGAGGTGATAATGAAGTGGAAATATAAATTTTTTAAGTCCACTTTTTGGTTTTGTTCTGTATACACTATATTATTCTGAAAGCATAAGGTTTTGAAAGCATAAGGTTTTGAAAGCGTAAGCTTTATAAATCATTTCACCAGAAAGATACATACATGTGTCTACGTCTACATCACTGTTTTATGGACTCAGCTGCAATGTGTGTTCATAGATTTCTATTTCTACCATATCCATCCACATAATATGTGGATATTCATATAATACCCACATATTATAATTAGAACTCTATTCAAAGTAAGTTTTTATTAATTGTAGTATTTCCTGTAATTATGACCTCTTAACACTTCTTTGTTATATTTAAAGAGTCAACATGGGGCACCCAAAAATCCCTCAATGATTTTGACATTTGAGCCAATCACATCACTTGAGCCAGGATTCAGAGTTCTTTTAAGTCATAGCTGGCTCTTCTAATGGCTAGCTACTCATATGATCCACAGAACAGAGGTATTTGTTAAGAATTTGGGGTGCATATTCTGCTTTCAGAAAGTCAACACTGCTTGATTATCTTTTTTTGTTTCCTCCATGCCCCATTACTTTATTTTCAATAATTGTTGCTTTCCTGAAGATAATGATATGGGAAGTAGGGTAGAAGACAGAGATTTCCTCTCTCAAAAGTGGAAGTTGATATTGTAATTAACAAAAGGGTGGGATTGCAAAGAACATTCTAATCATATGACCACACCACATTTTTCTGTTTAAATCAAGTCAAGGTTATGATGGTGATTCATAACACATTGACTAAAAAAGTCAATTGGCATAATTAAGAAGGGGAAACTTTTCCGTTTTTAATAAAGTAACAAAATAGTCCTATAATTGACCTTTACATTTCATTCTACTTTGAAAAGGCAAATCACCGTTACCTATAACCACATATAATGCCCAGGTCCATGATATATTGTATGCTGTAGAGTCAAAGAACCCAAAATTTCTTAGGCATCAGTCAGCTTTGCAGTGAAAGCAGTCCTTGAACTGATATAATTTCATGGTTTAGTTTGGTTAATTTCACTAACCAGTATGGGCAACGACCAGGAAATTCCCAGGAAAGTAATGCCATCTAGCGGTAAAATCAGGGCAGATGTAATATACCTGCAAAAAATGACAAAATTATAGAATCATTATTCAGACATAAAAAGAAAGGCAACACTGACACCTGCTCAATGTGGATGAACCTTAAAAATGTTGTTATAAGGGAAAGAAGCCAGACACAAAAAGTTATATACCATGTGATTCCGTTTACATGAAATATCCAGAATAGATAAACCTACTGTGACAGAAAGCAGACTGGTGCTTGCCATGGGCTGTGTGAAGGGGGAAATGAAGAGTCAATGCTAAAGGGCATGTTTCCTTTTGGGTGACAAAAAAGTTTTGAAAGTAGATACTTCAAATATTCTAGATGTTGTATGAGATTGTGAATGTACTAGATGCCACTGAATTGTTTGCTTTAAGTACAATAAATCTATAGGCACATTACTTTGTAATATTCATATTTACACAAAACATATAATAAACCATATTTTTCCAGCCATGTATTAACTAAGGCAATGATCTAGGCACTACAAAAAAAGAGATGAAGCTGTGAAAGTCAGTTTCTGTTTGTAAAATATATAACTGAATGGTGAAAAGTTGTATATTTAAATAATAGTACTAGAAGGTAGAATGTGGTAAGTGGCACAGAGAAGAAAAAAGTTAACTATTCTGGTCAACTGGAGATAGACGACAACACTTCACAGATGGGGTTCAGGCAGGGTGGTCACACAGGAAAGACTCCAGGAGAAGTGGTTTCTGATCTGGAGCTTAATGGTAAACAACACACTGTGTGGAGAATCTCAGCTTAAATTTAAATGCCAAGGCATCAAGCCCAACAAACACAGCAGTGTGCATCTTTCTGATGTCTGTTCTATCAGTGAGATCCAGGCACCAATATCCTGAGAGGCAGCACCCACCTTGAGGGCACTAGGCAAATCTCTGCAAGTGAATTCCCACCATGTTGCTTTAACTGAGAGCTAAGGGTAATCTGTGGAGTCTTTCCATGCAGAAGAATTCAAAAAATTTGTGCAAGGTGGCGCATAACTCCCCACTCCTTTAGTGTAAGCTGTGTGTAGTGACTTCCCTCCAAAGAACACAGTATGGAAAGAGGAGAAAAAATAGAAACTTTACAGTGGAGAAACTTGGTAAATACTAACTCTGCCAGGTTGTGCCAAGGTCCACATCAGTAGCAGTAAGTCAGCTTGATAGTTTGTACCCTTGACAAGTGACAAGAAAGTCACTTCTGTGGTCTTTCTCTACAAAATTCATAAGTCTAACTTAATCACGAGACAACATTAGACAAATCCCAACTGAGGGACGTTCTACTAAATGCTTGCCCAGTACTTCTTAAAACTGTCAAAGTCATCAAAAACAAGAAAAGTCTGAGAAACTGT
Organism: Piliocolobus tephrosceles; assembly: GCF_002776525.5. Lineage (NCBI taxonomy): Eukaryota > Metazoa > Chordata > Mammalia > Primates > Cercopithecidae > Piliocolobus > Piliocolobus tephrosceles. The sequence continues at coordinate 44,080,314 of NC_045442.1, read as the reverse complement.
CACAGTCAAGAGGTGTCTAAAAAGACACAATAATTAAATGTACTATGGTTTCCTGGATGAGATTTTGGAACAGAAAGAGGACGTCAGGTAAAACCTATTGAAATTTGAATAAAGGATGAATTTAGTTAATAATAATATATTAATATTGTTTCATTAATTGCAGCAAATATACCATGTGAATGTAAGATGGTCAGGGGAACTGGTGCAGCTTTTTAGGAACTCTACTATCTTCACATTTCTTTTCTAAATCTAAAACTGTTTTAAATAAAAAATATTTCAAAAAATATGTAAACACAAAATAAAAGCATAAATTTGTGTTAAATTCCATGCACTTAAAGAAATATAATTAACATAAAGAATACATATACCTAAGCCCATCTTAATTTCTTGGCATATGAAACCACTTTGTATTCACCTCCTAACCCTTTATCCTCTCATAACCTTATCTTGAACTTCATGTGCATTAATCCTATGTATGTTGTATATTTCCAATATGTAAGTATGTATCCATAACCATTTTATAAAGTATTACATATTTCCATGAATACCTATAAGCACAAGTGAATAGAAAAAATTTGGAAACATATTTATTAAACTGGCATCAGTGCTTACTTTAGGGAAGATGGAGAGTAGAATGAGTAAAGTGGGACTCTTGTTTGACATCTTATTATTGATACGTTTCAAGGATATTGCGTTATTTTACAAGGTTTAAATTGGCAAAACATAAAAAAACATGGTTTGGTCACATCATTCTTCTGCTCTGAAAACCTTTTACAAGTTTTCTTCACCTCACACAGTGCTCTGCAGCCAGAAACTCTCACTTAATGTTTATGCATGCTGATATTTTATGAGCACTTACCTTAACATTATTTCCTGCCCATTAATCCAGTGGTTCTTAACCCTGATTGCATATTACAATCACTAGGGGAGATTAAAAACAAAACAAAACAAAACATACTGATGACCTGGCTTCTCTCTTGACAAATTAATTGGAATCTCTGCAGGTAAGGTCAAGGGATCTGTATTTTCACAAGTCTCTCAAGTGTCTTCTATGCTCTTTAATGGCCATATCACAGACCAAAAATTTAAGCAGGCTTAACTTACCACTTGATGGAAGCCATCTGGATGGTTCTTGGTCTCATTAGCAAAATAAGTACCCTGTGTTGTGAGAAAACTACTGATTGCCAAATGGAAATAAGTGCTTGAAACATTCAACAATGTTTATTTTTTTAGTAAATATAATCTTGTAGATAGAAAGCATGTGTCCAGGTAAAATATTTGTCAAGCCGTTTGTATTGTAGCCAGTGCTTAATAGGCTCTCAAGAAATATCTATTGGGTGAATGAATGAATAAATAAGTGAGCAAAAAATTTACCAGTGAGCCCAAGTAAGCTACGGAAAGTCTAACTGATGGAAACATTTGTTCAAGATTTACTGAGTACCTACCATGTGCCAGGCCCTGTGCTAAATCCTAGAGTCCTTGAGTTTCCACTAAGACACATATTTTTTGGTCTTTAATAGCTGAAGGAGAGAAATACTGGCAATAAGCATATTGCTTGCAAACATTTCCCTATTCTTCTAATCTTTTTTTTTTTTATGAGGAAAATGAATTGTCTTAGTGTGGTAATATACGCCAATACTGTCTCTAAATAGTGAGAAAATTACATAAACATCCCAGTGAGAGGACTGAATAGCTGAAAGAGGGTGGGAAGCTGGAAGAGAATGTCAGGAAGCAGAATCCTAACATCTGACCTCCAGCCTGGGTTTAGATATTTGGTCGCTTACGCTCCCTCTCCTAAACAGCTGTATATGTCTTTGGAGTCATTAATTCTGAATTAGCATTCCAAGCTTTCTGTGTGCTCCACTAAGGACCAAGCAAAATAGGATAAATTATATTTAAGTCTCCTCAAACTTCAAATCGGTAACATTTTAAGAAAATTCAAATAGACTACTTTTGTCATTAATACACAATGACAGTGTGTTCCTGCCATCTGTTTTAAATTGCAAGTGCTACAATGGCTACATATTCTTAAATAAATATTTGAACTAGCTGCCAAGATGAGGTTTTAGTAGTAGCACATTTTTCAAAGCATATAGTTTTAAATTTGATATGTAACAAAAGTATAAAGATTTTCCAAAAGGCTAGAAAGCCTTTTCAAAGTAGAATGAAATATAAAGGTCAATTATAGGACTATTTTGTTACTTTATTAAAAACGGAAAAGTTTCCCCTTCTTAATTATGCCAATTGACTTTTTTAGTCAATGTGTTATGAATCACCATCATAACCTTGACTTGATTTAAACAGAAAAATGTGGTGTGGTCATATGATTAGAATGTTCTTTGCAATCCCACCCTTTTGTTAATTACAATATCAACTTCCACTTTTGAGAGAGGAAATCTCTGTCTTCTACCCTACTTCCCATATCATTATCTTCAGGAAAGCAACAATTATTGAAAATAAAGTAATGGGGCATGGAGGAAACAAAAAAAGATAATCACCAAGCAGTGTTGACTTTCTGAAAGCAGAATATGCACCCCAAATTCTTAACAAATACCTCTGTTCTGTGGATCATATGAGTAGCTAGCCATTAGAAGAGCCAGCTGTGACTTAAAAGAATTCTGAATCCTGGCTCCAGTGATGTGATTGGCTCAAATGTCAAAATCATTGAGGGATTTTTGGGTGTCCCATGTTGACTCTTTATTTAAGTATAACAAAGAAGTGTTGGAGGTCATAATTGGCCAGGCGCGGTGGCTCAAGCCTGTAATCCCAGCACTTTGGGAGGCCGAGACGGGCGGATCACGAGGTCAGGAGATCGAGACCATCCTGGCTAACACGGTGAAACCCCGTCTCTACTAAAAAAATACAAAAAACTAGCCGGGCGAGGTGGCGGGCGCCTGTAGTCCCAGCTACTCGGGAGGCTGAGGCAGGAGAATGGCGTGAACCCGGGAGGCGGAGCTTGCAGTGAGCTGAGATCTGGCCACAGTACTCCAGCCCGGGCGACAGAGCGAGACTCCACCTCAACAAAAAAAAAAAAAAAAAAAAAAAAAGAGGTCATAATTGCAGGAAATACTACAATTAATAAAAACTTACTTTGAATAGAGTTCTAATTATAATAATTGGATATTATATGAATATCCACATATTATGTGGATGGATATGGTAGAAATAGAAATCTATGAACACACATTGCAGCTGAGTCCACAAAACAGTGATGTAGACATAGACACATGTATGTATCTTTCTGGTGAAATGATTTATAAAGCTTACACTTTCAAAACCTTATACTTTCAGAATAATATAGTGTATACAGAACAAAACCAAAAAGTGGATTTAAAAAATTTATATTTCTACTTCATTATCACCTCATTTAGTAGGGAAAAACATTTCTCTAGTTCTAGATAAATAAAATGACCATAGGGAGAAAAATTTTAGCAATTACATGGTATAAGTTGAGGAAGATATATTTAATAATCTTTCATATAACATGGTACAGGTTCTCCAAAGTAATATGGTTTCAGGATATAGATATATCCTGATGTTCATCTAGATATTTGTGCATTTATAGAGCTTTATAAAGAAGTCTAAATATCTAGATGAATAAGTGACTTTTTAGTCATCTGGAAATTTTGACATTTCAGAACCTGAAGAATTTAAAATAACCCTGCTCCTGTTTTCAATTCATGGCAAGCACTACTAATTTTAAAAAAGAAATAATGATTTTCTATTACTTTTATTTTGAAATTTTGGAGAAATGTAAAAACATTTCTTAAGATAATGAAAGGGCCTTGGATTCTGCCAACACAGAGATATAACTGGGGAATAAACACAAAGCTAGGTTCATGAGAGTTGTTTAATATGTACATGTTGAATTAAGTAGGCCTTGGCCTTTCATGGAATGGAGATTAACAAGAGTTCAGCTTAATTTCTGTCATGGAGTCCTTCATAAACATGTTTTCTACCTATTAGAACAGAGGTCCCCAACCCCTGGGCTGTGGACTAGTAACTGTCTGTGGCCTGTTAGCAACTGGGCCCCACAGCAGGAGGTGAGCAGCAGGCAAGTGAGCATTTCCAGCTGAGCTCTGCCTCCTGTCAGATCAGCAGTGGCATTAGATTCTTACAGGAGTACAAACCCTACTGTGAACTGCACATGTGAGGGATCTAGGCTGCATGCTCCTATGAGACTCTCTAATGCATGATGAACTGAGGTGAAACAGTTTCATCCTGAAGCCATCTTCCCCCACCATCCACCCTGTCCATGGAATAATTGTCTTCCACGAAACTGGTCCCTGGTACCAAAAAGGTTGGACCACTTTGAAACTGTGTTTTTTTGGTCGCAGATTTTTGTTGCTGCTCTTGTTGCAGATAATTTGAAGATTCCAGTGAACAAGAGTAACATGATTGCAAGACACGATTGCTGGTTCCTCATAGCCCAAAATAATTACACAACCACACTGCCTCTGCCATTCAGCATTCAGTATAATGGTCTATTTGGAAGAAATGGAAACATTTTCTTTTCAAGTTGCCCTTAAAATTTCCACTGTGGGCCAGGTGCAGTAGCTCATGCCTGTAATCCCATCATTTTGGGAGGCCAGGGCAGAAGGATGCCTTGAGGCCAGGAGTTGGAGACTGGGCAATATAGTGATATCCTCATCTCTACAAGAAATAAAAATAAAAAAATTCAGCCAGGTGTGGTGGCGTGTGTCTGATCCCTGCTACTTAGGAGACTGAAGCAGGAGGATTGCTTAAGCCCAGGAGTTTGAGGCTGCAGTAAGCTGTGATTACACTACTGCACCCCATCCAACCTGGGCAACAGAGTGAGATTTGTCTCTTAAAAGAAAAAAAAAAATATCCACTGTGGTTGTTGGGCACTTCAAAAATTCAGCCCGTAGTATGTGCTTGTAGTCCCAGCTACTTGGGAGGCTGAAGTAAGAGGACTGCTTGAGCCCCAGGAGTTCAAAGCCTGTCTGGGCAATGTAGCAAGATCTTATGTCTAGAAAAAAATTTAATGCAAAATGTTTATTTCAGCAACTGGACATAATAGCAGCAGTAAATTTAGGCTGATGTTATGAAGATGTCCTGTGTCACTTCTACACTTGGAAGGAGAAAAGTGGCTCACCTGAAATGAACCCCAAACAATCTCAGAGAAACTGCCCCATTATGAGATTCTTTCTCTCCTGCAAACTAAACTCAGCATATTGCCTTCCTCATGCCAAAGGAAGTACAGGATATTAGAAAAATGTGGGAGCAGAACAGAACCGAAAACTAGACTACAAAAGTGTACTGGCAAAATCAGTTTCAACACAATGTGAGGGACACACTTGCCTCTATTGTTTTAAGGGGCTTTAGTTATCATGCTGCACACATGGTTGAATGACACTTGCAAGGTGCAATCATTTTGAACTTAGAGACAGCAGTTGGACTGATTTAATCAGTAGTTGATCAGCACATCATGCTGGTTTCTGCCAATTGGGCATGGCCTGGCAAAGTATCAGGAAGGGTATTTTAAGTGTGGATATACTTTTAAATGCTGGTAGTGATATATCCTTTTAAGACAGGCATGGGTCTTCACAATAGACTCAAGTATTTCTTCCTAGACAAATTTTAAGTGTTTAAGGATTATGTGGGGAGGTTTATTTAAAAATGCTTTTGGGGCCCCACTATAAGAGGTGGATTCAGTGAGTCAGGGGAAAGGCTCCCGAAGAGGCATTTTAAACAAACTCTCCAGGTTATTCTAAGGCAGGTGGGTCTAAGCTACACTTCTAAGACATTCTGTATTAGAAGCATCTCCCTGAATAAATGCCACTTGAATCTGAGACACTAGTGTTAAGCAATCATGTTGGGCTAAATTATTAAGAACATAGGATTCTATTTAAAAAGGAAAGCTATCTTTACTTACACCATTTCCAGGGATTAAAAAAACTGAACAGGAATAAAAATAACTCAACTCTTCTTAAAATAACCTTTAAGGATGGCAATGGATTTAGGAGACAAGTTTCTCATAATGTAAGTTTTAATGAGGCCAAAGTGGTAGGTCATTTAAAATATTAATTAGTTCTTGAAAGCAGGTTTACTTTCTGAAACCGAAAATTATGTTACCCTTAATTTTTTTTTTTTTTTTTTTTTTTTTGATGGAGTCTCACTCTGTCACCCAGGCTGGAGTGCAATGGCACAATCTTGGCTCACTTCAACCTCCACCTCCTGGGTGCAAGTGATTCTCCTGCCTCAGCCTCCCAAGCAGCTGGGATCATAGGTGCACACCACCACGCCTGGCTACTTTTTGTATTTTCAGTAGAGATGGGGTTTCACCATGTTGACCACTCCTGACCTCAGGTGATCCACCTGCCTCAGCCTCCCAAAGTGGTGGGATTACAGGCGTGAGCCACTGTGCTTGGCCTACCCTTAAAAATTTTAAATCCGTTGAGAAATACTTACTAAAAGCCAAATACCATAATTTCTATATATCTTTCTCTTAACATGTAATAATTGAAAAATAGAAAAAAGTCACATGAAATGAACTGGTTAAATAAGAAACACAAATATTCAAAAGCAACATTAAAGATAGGAAATGAAAGTTATTGAATAAAACAGAAAATATTTATTTCTAATTATAATAGAGAAAATTGATATAGGAATCAATAATAATCCTATTTTTCAAAAATAATTTCAGAGGCTGAGACAAGAGGATCCCCTAAGACCAGCCTGGGTAATATAATGAGTCCCTGTCTCTAAAAACATAAAAACAATTAGCCAGGCATGGTGGTATGCACCTGTAGACCCAGCTACCCAGGAGGCTGAATTGGGAGGATCACTTGAGCCCAGGCATTCTAGACTGCAGTGAGCTAGATTGCACCACTACACTCCAGCCCATCTCTAAAAATAATAACAATAATAATTTTGGCATAAGTCTTCATAATAGACTCAAGCATTTCTTCCTAGACAAGATGGAATATATATTATTTTATCCACACAGAAGTTTAGCAATAAGGTTTTGTTTGTTGTATAAGTACTCCCATATGTACAAGTCTAGCATCAATGTTTGCATAGAGGTAACGTGTAGTGAAAGTATGATGAAGGAAAGAAAAGAAATGGGCAAGTGGAAGAATTTTATTTTATTTTGTTTTGTTTTTTTGAGGTGGAGTCTTACACTGTCAACCAGACTGGAGTGCAGTGCCACAATCTCGGCTCACTGCAACCTCTGCCTTCCAGGTTCAAGTGATTCTCCTGCCTCAGCCTCCTGTGTAGCTGGGATTACAGGTGTGAGTCACCACACCTGGCTAATTTTTTTGTATTTTTAGTAAAGACGAGGTTTCACGCATATTGGCCAGGCTGGTCTCAAACTCTTGACCTCAGGTGATCTGCCCGTATTGGCTTCCCAAAGTGCTGGGAATACAGGTGTGAGCCACCGCACCTGGCCGAAGAATATTAACTAACTGAATAGCAGTAGGAGGAAGGCACTTGAGCTAGAATTTCAGACCAGCCAATGTGAAATTTTAAGCCTGGGTATGCAGAAATTTCAATAATATGACTGATAAGGGTGATAAACCTACATTCAGACATTGCCTCTATATACAATCCCTTTTAGAAAATGGAAGCAAATCTCTGGATCATTTAGTCCCAAAAAAGCCTTGATTTTCCCCAGAAAGCCACTTCAGGATTTTTGAAGATTTGTTCATGGCATGTTTCTGGCATGTTCCTTTGCCTCTTCAAGCTTCAGTCTTTTCTCCTGTAAAATGAAGATAAGAATTCCCACGTTATTCATCATCTGAGTGGATTAATGGAGATTAGGTACATGGGTGCCAAGCATGTGAAAGGCTTAATCCATCAGCTGTCATTATTGTTATGGACTTTCTCTCCTGAAAACATATTTTATTCCCACATGTTAGCTTTGTGTTTTTTTGTTTTGTTTTGTTTTGTTTTTGTTTTTGTTTTTGTTTTTGAGACAGAATCTCACTCTGGTGCCCAGGCTGGAGTGCAGTGGCACAATCTTGGCTCACTGCAAGATCTGTCTCCCGGGTTCATGCCATTCTCCTGCCTCAGCCTCCCAAGTAGCTGGGACTACAGGCACCCGCCACCACGCCCGGCTAATTTTTTGTACTTTAGCAGAGATGGGGTTCCACCGTGTTAGCCAGGATGGTCTCGATCTCCTCACCTTGTGATCTGCCCGCCACGGCCTCCCAAAGTGCTGGATTGCAGGTGTGAGCCACTGCGCCCGGACCCCACATGGTAGCTTTGTAAAGGGCAGGGTCAAGGCCCAGCTCTCAGACTTACAGAAGCTCTGGGTTGGGAAGGATATTAGAGGTCACTTCTGGTCCAAGCCCTACCTCTCCGTCCAGTGCCAGGTCAGAACTTGTGATAGTTCAATGCAGGTTAATAATTTGGCACCTTTTCTTACTGATATTCTCCAAATAGTTGTTCAACATTTATTTAGAAGTTTAAAAATTAGAATAATAGCAAAAAGTGTAATTTTCACTTCTCATACTTGGTAGGTTTATTTTGGGAGGGACCTTTAACCTATTTTGCAACTTACTCCTTAGTGATTAAAATGAACTTCTCCTAAGCTGAAATGCAAGAGTCAGTTAATATTTCCAAAGTCTCTTCTGCAGGACTGGATCAATGAATAAAAACTGACACTAAAATGTAAGTAGTGATTATTCAGTAATTAATACTAATGAATTACTAAATCTCTACATCTTAAAAGTTTGAATGCCAGTGTATTTAGAATTTGGTTTCCAAAAACTATGCATGGCATGGTGTTTTATTTTAAAAATTCAAATCCTAACGCTATATAGCCTTTTTAAAGTGTTAATTTCTAATTTCTAAGTGTGGCTATATCTTCATAAAATCTCTCTCTACGGCCATTAAAACGGATTATGCCATAGATGAAATGGCCCTGAGCATTTCACAGAGAGAGACTCCTACAGCTTGATTTTGCTGAGCTAATCTTCATAGTTAATTAAGGACCACAGAAGACTACCATGAGCAGCAGAGGTCCGACGTGGACTGTAGAAACACAGGCTAAAGGACACGAAGAATTGTGTACTTGACTAAATGTTCAGGGCAGAGCCAACAAAACTCAATTGTTCTGGACAACGACACCATTTTCTCTACAGCTGCTGAAAGTTGTGTGGGTGGGATCTACAGATAATTGCCCCACTTCTCCATTTCATTTTGCCTGTCTAAACATTGCATAAATAACTACTTGATAAATTCAATGTTGATGTTGGCACATGAACAGACAGACAGAAAAGTGACTGCTCATTTTAAAATTTATAAAGCCAATATAAATAGTAATCAAATATCAAAGGAGAATGCCTAAAAATGTTTAAAATTCAAAATGATGTTTAATTTGCCAAATTTCAACCCACTTATGGAGCTTAATTCAAAAATACTTTTGGCCGATATTTAAAATAAAGTGACATTTGACAGACTATTCAAATATTAAGTTTAAAAATATACTCTTCCTAAATAATAATTGTAATACAAACTCTAGATCCACAACTTGTAGGATTAACTATCTCTTCCCCAATATGCCGAAAACATGTACACATCCAAATATGCACATAGAATATGAATGCTAGAAAAGTTTAAGAATATATTATGAAAAAATTTCATGTCAGGATAAATAAACTTCAGTAGTTAATGAAAAATAAAAATAATTATTTTAAAGTTTAAGTCGTCTTTAAAATTAAATTTTACATATCTTTTCAAGATATATGAGAAGACATACACCACCTATCTCACTATGGAATGTGGTAAAACAAACATAATTTATAGCTGTGTCATGGCAGCCAAATGGCATAAATTCTTCAGATGCTGCACCTTGCTAAAATAGCAACACCAAATTTCATGAACAAAGTGAAGTGGAAGAGCAAAGAGAAGAAAAATCTAATACAAAAACGGTTCTAATCTTATCTAATACAAAAAAATTTCTTTCTGGTGGCCTTACAGCTTAAGAGAAAATTTAAAACTCTCCTTAAGCTGTAACTGCAAAAAATTTATAAAGAAAATCCATTAGTTAAAACAAATTAGGCAAATGGTATTGAGGCTACTTGAATTTATGTCACAGTGCCCTTATTATTAACCACACCAACCGTGGGCCACACACGTTTGACTAAATGTACTTGGTGGTTGATTCTAGAAATGTCATAATTCAAGAAATGTACAAGGAAAAAAACTAGTGGAAAAGCAAAAGCAACAAGTGAAATGCCTGACAAAATTGAAAATAATACCACATAGGTCAAAAAAAAAATCCAATTAACACATATAATTTCAGTTTTGTGCTATAGTCCAATGGTTCTTTTCAGTCTTCTAATTTACATTGCTTTTCATATATTTCAGTAATATATAGGCATACCTTGGAGAAATTGCAACTTTGTTTTCAGACCCAGGCAATTAAGTCACATGAATTTCTTTGTTTCATAGCAGATGTACATGTTATGTTTAGAATATACTGTAGTCTGTTAAGTGTGCAATAGCATTGTCTTAAAAAATGTAGATACCTTAATTTCAAAAATACTTTACTGCTAAAAAATGCTAACAATCATCTGAGCCTTTAGCTAGTATTAATTATTTGCTGGTAGAGGGTCTTCTCTCAATGTGTTTGGCTGCTGACTGATTAAGGTGGTGGTTGCTGAAGGTTGTGGCAATTTCTTAAAACAAGACAAAAATCAAGTTTGCCATATTGGTTGATTCTTTCACAAAAGATTTATCTGCAGCATGTGATGTCATTTGACGGCATTTTATCCACAACAGGAGTTTCAAAATTGATGTCAATACTCTTCAACCCTGCCAATGCTTTATCATCTAAATTTACGCAATATTCTAAATCCTTTCCTGTCATTTCAACAATGTTTTCAGCATCTTCACCAGGGGTAGATTCCATCTTGAGAAACCACTTTCTTTGCTCATCCATGAGAAGCAACTCCTCATCCTTTCAAGTTCTATCATGAGATTGCAGAAATTCTGTCATCTCTTCAGGCTCCACTTATAATTCTAGTTCTCTTGCTCTTTCTACCTCATCTTCAGTGACTTTCTCCACTGAAGTCTTGAACCCCTCAAAGTCATCCATGAGGGTTGGAATCCACTTCTTCCAAACTCCAGTTAATCTTAGTATTTTGACCTCCACCCATGAATCACATATATTCTTAATGGCATCTAGAATGGTAAAAACATTTCCAGACAGTTTTCAACTTATTTTGCCCAGATCCATAAGAGGAATCACTCTCTATGGCAGCCATAGCCTTACAAAATGTATTTCTTAAATAATATAACTTGAACATTGAAATTAATCCTTGATCTGTGGGCTATAGAATGGAATTGGATTAGCAAGTAGGAAAACATTAATCTCCTTGTACATTTACATCAGAATTCCTGCGTGACTAGGTGCATTGTCAATGAAAGAAATCTTTTGAAAGGAATCTTTTGTCTGAGAAGCAGGTCTCAACAATGAGCTTAAAATATTCAGGAAACCATGCTATAAATAGATGTGCTGTTATCCAAGCTTTGTTGTTCTGTTTATAGAGCACAGGCAGAGTAGACTTAGCATAAGTCTTAAGGGCCCTCGAATTTTCAGAATGGTTAATAAGCATTGGCTTCACCTTCAAGTCACCAGCTGCATGAGCCTCTAACAAGAGAGTCGGCCTGTCTTTTGAAGTTTTGAAACTACACATTGACTTTTCATCTCTAGTTAGGAAAGTCCGAGGTGGTCTTTTCTTCTAATAGAAGGCTGTTTTGTCTACATTGGGAATCTGTTGTTTAGTGTAGCCACCTTCATCAATGATCTCTGCTGCATTTTCTGCATAACTTACTGCTTCACCTCATACTTTTATGTTATGGAGACAACTTCTGCTCTTATAGTTCATGAACCAACCTCTGCTAGCTTCCAACTTTTCTACTGCAGCTTTCTCACCTCTCTCAGACTTCAGAGAACTGAAGACAATTAGAGTTTGGCTCTGGATTAGACTTTGGCTTAAGGGAAAGTTGTGGCTTGTTTGATCTTTTATCCAGACATACAACTTTATATCAGCCGTAAGGCTGTTTTGCTTTCTTATGATTTGTGTGTTCACTGGAGTGTACTTTTAATTTCCTTCAGGAACTTTTCCTTGTATTCGCAACTTAGCTAACTGGCACAAGAGGCCTAGATTTTAGCCTATCTCAGCTTTCAACATGCCTGCCTCACTAAGCTTAATCATTCCTAGTTTCCAATAAGTGAGAGATGTGTGATTTTTTTCCTTTCACTTGGACACCTAGAGGCCATTGTAGGGTTTGTAAGTGGGCTAATTTCATCATTTTTGAGTCTCAGGGAATAGGGAGGCCAGAGGAGAGGGACAGAGATCGGAGGACTGCAGGTCAGTGGAACAGTCAAAACACATACCAATTAAGTTCAGTGTCTTACCTTTGTGGCACCACAAAACAATCACTGATAACCGATCACTGATCACAAATCACCATAATAATTATGATAATAAAGAAAAAGTTTGAAATATTGTAAGAATTATCAAAATGTGACCAAGAGGCATGAACTGATCTCAAGCTGGGAAAACAGCACCAATAGATTTGCTCAAGGCGGAGTTGTCACAACCTTCAATTTGTAGAAAACACAGTATCAGCAAAGCACAATAAAACAACATATGCCTGTAATTCACATACCATTCAACTAATCCATTCGAAGTGTACAATTCAATGACTTTTAGTTGAATTATGCAACCATCATTACAATCAATTTTAGTATATTTTCATCACCACAAAAGAAACCTCATACATATTAGCAGTACTCCTAATTTCTACCAAATTCTCAGCCCTAGGAGACCACTAATCTACTTTCTGTCTCTATAGACTTGGCTATTTTGGCGATCCCATATAAACGGAATCATACAATACATAGACTTTTGTGACTAGTTTCTTTCACTTAACATAATACTTTCAAGGTTCATTTGTGTTGCAATTCTTTTTTATGGCCAAATATTATTTCACTGTATAGAAGTATATATTTTATTTATACATTCATCTGCTGATAGACATTAGGGAAATTTTAATTTTTCAGTTATTATGAGTAACGTTACTAAGAACATGCATGAACAAGTCATATGTACATGTATCTCTCCATTTCCTTTGGGTATATACGTCTCTGAGAGTGGAATTGCTGGATCATATGGTAATTCTGTATTTAACTTTTTGAAGAACTGACAGACTGTTTTCCAAAATGACTGTATTGTTTTGAAATCCCAACACTAATGTATGAAGGTTCCTATTTCTCTATTATTGCCAAAATAATAGAGCCATGCCTTCAGAATTCTGAAGAAAAGTGGTATCTAACATAAAATTCTGTAGTCTGCCAAACTATCAACTAGGCATGAGAATAGAATAAAAATATTTCTAGAAATTTTTAGATATGCAAATACTCAAACATTTTTATCTCCATCACCTTACCCTTGGGAAACCACTATGTCCACAATGATAAAATAAAATACGAGAAAGGAAAACTTGTGTGCTGCTGTTTTCCGTAGTCTTGTGCAAGTATTTGACTTTTAAAACTGTATGCATGTAAAATGTTGAATTTAAAAAAAAAATACTTAAATTTGAAAAGAAGATGAACTCTTCTTATGGACTGGTTGAAAACTGTTTAGTGAAAACATTAACTGAAATCACTTCAATTGATTCTAGTTTGGAATGTTTATTTATTTGATAGAGCATTAAAAAAAGAGGCAAAGACTTTAATATAAATTTCCTTTTTATTTTTGTATTGCAAGTGACGAATACTTGTAAACTAGCCTTTTGAAATTGACTTTAAAAGGCTCTACATAAATGGTTACACTGAGGAAACACCTTTTGAAATGTGAAATAATTGAGCTCATCATGGGAATAGGTGTTTGTGGCTGGGTTTTTTAAAAACCCAGTGGTCAACACATCACAGACAGATTAAAAAGGTATTAAATTTCAAACTTGTGCTGTGGAAACTATTAAATGACTCTGGTCATGACAAAATCATTAACAATAAAGATTCAAGTAAACAATTCAAATAATATTGTTTCATTAAATGAGCAGGGGAAAAACGTGCATTACTAAATCAATATATTATTTTATGTGATAACTTTATTTTAAATACATATTACCTAAATTAAATATTCTAAGAAAAAGAAAATTAGCTATCAGTTTCCCAAAAACATCTTTCATTTTCATTGAGGTGGCAAGAATGAAAGCAAGGTGAGCGCATCATTCCTTGAAAGCTGAGGCCATGACTTAATCATACTTGCATTTTATGACCATCTGACTGAGGAAGTCTCTCTCCTCCCTCTCTATCCTATCACCTTGTTTCTTTCCTTCATAGCACTTATCACTCTCTGATATTTTCTTGTTTATTTCTTGGTTTATATGCTTCAAGTTTATCTCTACCAACTAAATGTCAGCCTAATGACAGCAGAGCTCCTGCAGTCTTGTTCACATCGGAATGCATCCTCAGTGCTACCCAATGCCTCTCAGATCATTGATATTTATTAAAAATTAAACAGATGAGCAAAAGAATGGGCAGCTGGTAGACATAATAAACAAAGCACACTAATGAAATCTTTTTCACAGATGTGGGGTCATCTTCTGATCACTGGGAGGAAAACTGCTTTCTAACAATTCCTGTGAGTGATAGTTTACCATGCTCCCGGTATTGAAACCTTCTTACTCACTGAATAGACTCATAGTGGGGTTGCAGCTATTAGTAGCCTGTGTTCTCTGAGAAAGTTCTCAAGAATTTTTATAACCATCCTACTTACAGCAAAAGCATGGTTCACTCTGCAGCTACTGCATGAGGTCTGGCACAATAGGGAAAAAATGGAATAATGTTAGGTATTCAAAAGCACATAACTTGTTTACTCATTTACTTCAACAGGGCATTTTGCTTTACCGCGTTGAAGCCAGATCACTTCTAGTTTCACTTTCCTTGAAACTCTTTGATGGCTCCACAGTGACTATGGAAAAGCCCACAATGTTAGCATGGAAAACTAAGTCCTTCCACAGTTGGGCTGGCTTCCTCTTTCTCACTTTCTCACTACCTGGTTTCTCTCTCATGTATGGGATTTTGGAAGTGTGGACAAGGAGTTGTGGATATATATTAGCATATGGAGATTGGTGAAACTAGCTTCTAGTCCCTGAATAAGCCAAGTGGTTTCTTCCATCAGCACTTCTGCTCACCCAGCTCCCTCTGCTTGGAAAGCACTCCCTTTCTCTCCACTTAGTGGTTCCTATTCTTCGGTTAAGACTCCATGAAACCTTCTCTAGCACCTTCTGGAGGACAAATGACCAGCCTCTCTTCTGGGTAGAGGCCACTACCATCACTTGCAGATTTCTTATAGGACCTGCCTCAAGGTTACTCCCAACACTGCATCTCCCATCAGTTTCTGTTTTTCACTCCAGACACTGACCTCTTTGCAGTTCCTCAAATCCCTATTTTCATTTGCCAGGCGTGAAAAATATCTTCTCAGACATTTACACAATGTGTTCTCACCTCCATTCAACTCTCTGCTCAAAGGTCACTTCCTAGGAGAGGCTGTCTTTGTCCACCCCGAGAAATTCCTCCCTTTCTCATTTTTCTGAATAGAACTACCCCTTCTTTAGCCTTTACACTAGCTTACTTTTTCTTTGTAGTACTGATCTAACATTATATATTTAGTAATGTATCTGTCTTCCCTTCTAGAATATAAGCTCTGTGATGGTGGATCTTTGTTATGTTTACTGCTGTGAATGTGAATGAACGAATGATTGAATGGCACTTGTGGCACTTGATGACTCATGTTGGCTTGAGATTTTGCTGTCTTTCTCTGCAGGGATTATATCCTACGCCTCTCTTAGTCTCCAGTTCCTTCCTGGCACAGAGTAACTTCTTAATATTCCTTCTGTGACTGAACGACATGCAGTATAAGTTACCTGTAACAATTGTTCCCAACAGAGACTCTAAATCCATGTATACTGCATAAGGTGAAGAACACAACTCTATTTCCACAATCCCTTTATCTAAAACTCAGGACCAGATGTGTTTCAAAATTCAGAATCATTTATTTATTTATTATTTTCTTTTTTGAGACAGAGTCTCTCTCTGTCTCCCAGGCAGGAGTGCATTGGTGTGATCTCGGCTCACTGCAAGCTCTGCCTCCCAGGTTCATGCCATTCTCCTGCCTCAGCCTCCCAAGTTGCTGGGACTACGGGTGCCCGCCACCGCGCCCTGTTAATTTTTTGTATTTTCAGTAGAGACGGGGTTTCACCGTGTTAGCCAGGATGGTCTCGATCTCCTGACCTTGTGATCCACCCACCTCGGCCTCCCAAGGTGCTGGGATTACAGGCGTGAGCCACCACACCTAGCCAATTCAGAATCATTTATTACTTTAACACCCCTGTCAGAGTCAGTATCGTGTTATCTAACCCATGAAGAGCCTTGCAACAAAACATGTGAAGAGCCATACTACATGTGCGAAATAATGCTCAAGTCAGAGTTTGCTGCCAAGTGAGTTGTTAAGATAGATTTCCTAAGTATGGCATTTTGGAAGTGTGGACAAGGAGCTGTGGATGTGTATTAGCATATGGAGATTGGTGAAACATCGCCATGCTAACATGGGTTTCCCACAATCCAGAAGGTTAAGAATTACTGATTTAATACATTAGTTTAAATAATTTATTTTTTCATTGTAGCTAACATTAATGAAGCATTTACTTTATGTCAACTCCTGTGCTGAGCTCTTTAAATATGTATGTAAAACTATTATTTGTCCCGTTTTACAGGGGAGGAAACTATGGTTTAGAAAGAGGCTTAGCATATCTTTGCACAGGTAACTGACTAAGCTGGACCCAGACTGAAGCTGCCTCACGATAAAAAGCCATGCTCTTACTTCATATTGCACAAGGTCAAAATTCTTAAGTCTTTCCAGTTTTTTTGTGATGTTGGGTCTAAGAAAAGTTTCTGTAATTCAAGTGAATGTGAAAATCCTCAGGCTACAAGTTCTCTTTTGTAAAAAACGGGCTGGCTATATGTAGTCAACATTTAACTGATATTTGCATAATGGAATAATATATTTTCTCAGCTACACCAATGTTTTAAATGTTTGTAATCAGAGATCAAGTGATTTCAGATAATTAAAAATATATACAGTCACACTAACTTGCCCTGATTTCCTTTGTAGAACCACGATCTGCAGAACCAAGGTCTGCTGTTACCTGATAGATGAGAATAGGAATAGTAGAAGAGGCCATCAAAAGGCACTAGTTATAAATGATATGTTTTAACTTACCCTTTTCAAGAACACTTTAGCTGCCTGAATTTTTTTAAAGCCAGACAGAAGTTAATAAAATATATTTGTGATGACCAAATTTTGAAACTCCTTTGGAATTAACAAATATAGCAGTGATAGTTGGCATTAAGGAGTCACTTGTATAGAAACAATAAAGCTATATTTTAAAAATCTATGCATAGGGCTACAGCTTCACCTGAAGACACAGTGTTTTGGACCATACCACACTCATGGGAAAGCCTCCGATTTTGAAATGTAGAGTAGCAAAAACACAACACACAGTCATTTCATGGTACAAAGCCGATACTATAAACATGAGAATTAAGAAATGAAAATAACATATACACTAAAAACATCACAACAGAAACAGGCTTTATTTCAACCAGACAAATGAGTTCTTCAATTAACATCAACTGCTTCAAGATTTGAAGATATGGAAATTAAAGACGGTGCTCAGAAGGCAGAGAAAGGAAGATTCATCCTGGAGTAATTGTTCTGTCCTTCAAAAATCCCTTTCAACAATAAGCTCAATACACAAGACCATGGGATCTCACGCATTCCGACATTTGTACGTGACCCTCATTTGAAAGTTACCCATCAGTCTTAATGAAATCTTTCAAAAAGAAAAAATATATAGATCAGTATAAATTATTTTTAATTTTAGAAACTGAGATTGAAGTACAGTTTTTAGTTTAAAATATTAAAAATGAAAAAACTTTAACATTATTAAAGATATATTGTTATAAATTTCCTAGATATATACATGTACAAAACAAACAGATATTACTATCTGACACCTCAACCCATGACTTACCCTAAATCTCCTGATATGAACAATTAATCTACTGGGAGGCTTTTCCCAGTAAGTTCCAAACTTCTTGCACAAAGATTTGCTGCCATTCATATTCTGTGCATGGATGAGGACATTTCATCATAGACTATTTCAACTTAATATCACCTAGCATAAAATAAATCCAATGAAACACTATATTTATAAGGGATAAGACAAACTTGCCAGACTCATTAAATTCATTAACACATTCAGTCTTCTCTTCACGGGCATTTTCAAGAGCTTTAGATCTTGTGCTTAACTTTGTATTGAGCTGGTCAGCACCTTCATTGATATGAACAATTATGTCAAAGAAAGTTTACAGGTAGGGGAGGGAGATCATCTGAGGACAGAAACAGAGGGAAGGACTCTCTTTTTTCATAAGACAACTAAAACAGAAAAACAAGACAAAAAAAGTAAACAAACAAATAACAAAAGTGTTCACAGTAAAACATGCCAGATTTGTAGTTTCATTTGAAACCAACAGCAAATCATGAAACGTCATGAAAAATATGAGTCAAGGTAAAATCTCCTAGAGTAATTACTAAATGAAGTTAAAATCACCACACTGATCAGTAAACCCCAGAAGAAAAATGAACAGCGCTTACATATCAGGTCCTTCTTAAACATCAAACAACTTTTCAAAGTTAATGCATACAATTGGTAGGTTTGGCCACGCTGCACCATTTTTTTAAAAAAATACAGTATACAGAAAAAAAACCTTTTATATTCCCCCGTTTTGAATCATTAGCTCAAAACCTAAGAGTAAAAGATCATCTGGAAGGATTTTAAATTATTTACAAATCCAGCAGGTTCATCTGCCATAATGGCTTGGTTTCCGTCCCAAAGCGACCTTCACCTTCTCCAGCAGCAATTTTTTAGTTCTCTGTCCTTTGGGGAGGCTGTTCCCTCCACTGCTCATCTCTACTTGTCATCGGTCATTTTGAACAGTTCCAACAGGGCCCCAACGGCTCCAAAATAACCCTATGAAAACAATACAAAACGATGATCTCTGAACTTTAGCCAAATACCTATTGTTTTTAATAATTCTAGGAATGCCATTAATGTAGATAAAAGAGAAATTTAAAACCTAAATTGTGCGTCACAAAACATGGCAGAATAATAACAACTATAATTTATTGGACACCTAGTTATATATATTAAATAAAGTCACATACGTAAGTGCTTAGAACTATGTCTGGCACATGTGTGCTAAGTGTGTGCTGGGGGTTGTTAGTATTATAACTATTTCATCTTTATCTTCATCATGGCAAAACTCTGATTATTATTTCACATATGAGAAATGGAAGGTAATAAATTACCCTTGCAGGATCACAGGTCTTGTACCAGGGCTCAACACCAAATCTGTCTGACTTCAAAGCTATATTTTATGGGAGAAAACCCTAAACTTCCCTCAGTAGCGCTTGCATAGGCACTTAAATTAGTCCAAGCCTCACTTTGCCCATCTGTAAAATAAAAGACCATATGTTTATGAAAATGAAAGGAACTAAAAAAGATAGATTTGTAGAGAACTATGTGTTAGTTTGTTCAGGCTGCTATATATAACAAAGTACCCTAGACTGGGTGGCTTATAAACAATAGAAATTTGTTTCTCACAGTTCTAGAGGCCGGGAAGTCTAAAATCAAGGTGTCTAGTGAGGACCCATTCCTCATAGATAGCTGTCTTCACATTATAATCTCACATGGCTGGATTATGTGGTGGAAGGGGCAAGGGAGCTGTCTTAGACCTTTTTTATAAGGATGCTAATTCCATTCATGAAGGCTCAGCCCTCATGACCTAATCACCTCCCGAAGGCCATCTCCCAATACCATCACCTTGTAGATTAGGATTTCAACATACACATTTGAAGTTGGTCGGGGCACAAATAATCAGTCCACAACAATCTGTTTCCAAAAGGCAGGAGGCTCCATTCTTCTGGGACTTGCTGCACTCAACAGCTATAACTGCAGCAGTAGGTGTGAGTGTGGCAGGACGTGGACGGATCTTTGCTGCTGCTGCTGTCAGCTCACATTTATTGAGGCCCCACTAATGCTAGAAGTGGTTCTAAGCACTTTACATGGATTTACTCATTTACCTATCACAATAACTCTATGAGAAAAATATGATAATTGCCCCTTTTTAAAAATGCTAAAACAGAAATGGACAGATGGAGTCATTGTCTAAGATCTCAAAGTCAATAAAAGGCAGTGTTCTTAACTATCTGGCTAGATGACATCTCTTAAGAGATGTTCTGTAACATTAGTTGAATGAATAAGAAATTAAGTGAGGACTCCTAAGGCCAGGGCAGGTGACCAGAAAGCCACCATACCAGTGCTTCTCAAAAGTTGTCTCTCCATAGTATTCTCTAGTAAGGCCAGCGTAAGCTACAGTGAATTTACGAATGTAGAGAATTTTCTGAGGACCACATTATGAGGGTTACAAGAATATTCCATTTTCACTGGCCATAGAGACTGAGTTATGATATAGGGTAACAAACCAAAGCCAGAGTCCACAGAGGCTTAGGATTGTACAGGGTGATATAGGTGGCTACATTTTTACCTACAGAAGTGGCTTTCCCCAAAAGGTTGGATTTTACTTCCTATGTTATCACCACCTAACTTCCCACGTGATGTTACGGAAGACTTTTTATCCCTGACACTTTCCAGGCTTTAATAAAACAAAATACAGGCATAGAGAGTTCTAAATAACTCTAAATACACTGGTAACTTTTTACATAAATAGCTCAGTTTGAAGATGAGAACAAATGGCACAGTAGTTATTCATTACAATTGAAACCCACAATACTAGCTCTCTCAATGTTCTTCTGCTGCAGTATACACAGGAGATTAGATACCTCCAGTGATAGCTCACTACTGCACTGCAGCATTGATTTTAAAGGAGGTGACAGAGGAGGTGGAAGAGAGAACGGCTTTTTTTTGTTTGTTTATATTATGGTAGAAACTCCAAGTAAGGGGGCCAGGATGGCTCACAACTGTAATCCCAGCACTGTGGGAGGCCCAGGCAGGCGGATTACCTGAGGTCAGGAGTTCGTGACCATCCTGGCCAACATGGTGAAACCCTCTACTAAAAATATGAAAATTAGTCTGGCGTGGTGGCGCACATCTATAATTCCAGCTACTTGGGAGGCTGAGGCACGAGAATTGCTTGAACCTGGGAGGCGGAGGTAGCAGTGAGCTGAGACTATGCCACTGCACTCCAGCCTGGGTGACAGAGGGAGACTCTGTCTCAAAAAAAAAAGAAATTCCAAGTAAGGGACTCTGAATTTACTGATACTCTCCATTTCCTTTGTAAACAGGTTCACTAATGGTCACGTCACTGACCTCTTAAGGCCAACAGGCTACTCTTAGTCGCCCAGGCACTTCTGTTCTTACCAGCTGAGTTGCTTACTTGCCAAGAGTCAGCTGTGTTTATTCTTAAATTTGTTTATGACAGGTTGATTGTAATGTAATAATCTAGTTTAACTATATACCACCTAAATCAATAAAAAGAGCACAAATTTATGGTCAGTTCTATGAAAATTCAGTTAAATTCTTGAGAAATATTGAAAAAGGTTGTCAGAAATAACTGCTGTCTGTTTAGGTGGATACCACAATGTGAAAGATAGAGAAAAAAACCTATAAGAATTCTGCAACCAACTTGCTTCATAAGTATCTTTAACTTCTTAATCCACTTTAAGGAAACAAATTGGAAATCAAAGGAGGTGCATAATATTGTAGATTATGAAAGAAAGATAAACACAGGACTCCAATCGGCAGAAACCATGCTCAAAAATAGGTGTTGGTCTCACATCAAAAGATTGGTAAGTAAGTGCACATTTACACAGTTTAAGGTATAATAAAATGTTTGAAGAAAGATTTTTTGAATGATTACTCATTTTATCTGACTTTAAAACTTTTAAAAAATGCTATTATAAATTGACAACTTATAATCATATATTTATGGGGTACAAAGTGAGGTTATGATTTATGAATATAATGTGAAATAACTAAAGCAAGCTAATTAACATGTATATAACTTCAAATACTTAGATTTTTTTGGTGAGAACATTTGAAATTTACAAGTTTGAAATGTATGTTCCCATTTCTCCTACCCTCCAGCCTCTGTAACCACCATTCTACTCTCTGCTTCTATGAGTTTGATTGTTTTAGATTCCACAAATAAGTGAGAACATGCAGTATGTCTTCCTGTGCCTGGCTTATTTCACTTAGCTTTATGTTTTCCAATTCCATCCATGTTGTTGCAAACTACATAATTTCTTTTTAAGTGATGAATAGTATTCCATTGTGTATATGTACGACATTAAAAAAATCCATTCATCTGCTGACAGACACTTAGGATAATTCCGTAACCTGGTTACTGTGAGTAGTGCTGCAGTAAACATGGGAGTGCAGACATCTCTTCGACATGCTGATTTTAAATCTTTTGGGTAAATACTCAGAGGTGGAACTGCTCGATCATATGGTAATTTTATTTTTAGTTTTTTTGAAACTTCCATGCAGTTTTCTATAATGACTGTCCTAATTTACATTTCCAGTAACTTTTTTAAAAAATTGAATTAACCAACTACCAGTCCTGGTTGTTGGATAAGAATGCTTCCGGCTGGGCGCGGTGGCTCAAGCCTGTAATCCCAGCACTTTGGGAGGCTGAGATGGGCGGATCACGAGGTCAGCAGATCGAGACCATCCTGGCTAACACGGTGAAACCCCGTCCCTACTAAAAAAAATACAAAAAATTAGCTGGGCGTGGTGGCGGGCACCTGTAGTCCCAGCTACTCTGGAGGCTGAGCCAGGAGAATGGCGTGAACCTGGGAGGCGGAGCTTGCAGTGAGCCGAGATCGCGCCACTGCACTCCAGCCTGGGCAACAGAGCAAGACTCCTTCTCAAAAAAAAAAAAAAAAAAAAAAAAAGAACGCTTCCATTTAATATATACTTTTTTGTTATCCTTTGTGTAAATGCAAAGTGTAAATGGCAACTTTTCTACTTGACCAATTTAAAAAACTAAGAGACCTGCTGATAGGTTAGCCAAACCAAAATATACTCCACATATGACAGTAAGTCTATGCAAACTCAACCTACCTCATGTTCCAAAAACAGAGCTTTTAGTTGTCCTTTGGACCAAAAATCCATGGCATATGCTAGCAGCTTCATGGAGACCATATTGATTCTGAGAAAATTTCCAACAAACACAACTCTGTCTATATTCTGGAAAAAATGTTAAAGAAAACAATTGAATCATGGCATAAAAATAGCATTTGGCAAAGACCCAATGTTATGTATGTCTCTGTACAGAACCTTGAAGAGTAAATTTTCCTTGTTTGTTTTTTGGTGGAATTATTTCTACATTGCCAAAATGAAGTTAAACCAACCTTATAGTACATTCTACAAGAACAAGAGGCTGAGATTTTTGTTGGGCAACGCAGAAACTGATATTGGACTTATTTGCAGGTGTTATGTCAGACTGCCTTAGGTCTGACATGAAATTAAGCTCCCAAAACACACCCATATATACAATTTTAACTGGAGTTCAAGTTCAGCTAAATTTTCATGTGTAATACCTCAATCCCCCAACTTGTAGGTATAAAATACTCTTATAACCAACTCACAGATAAAATGGCTATGGTATGGTTTATTTGTGTAATGAATAATGCTCAATTTGCTCTGTGCTGGACACTGGAAATACAAAGAAGAAAGAATACTCAGTCTCTGCCCTCAGGATATATGCTGGAATATCCTGTTTGGTCAACAGATGAGTTAAAATATGGTCACAAAAAATACTCTATTTTTGTCATGATGGATGTGGCTCTGCATTCTGAACATACACTTATGAACATTCCTCTCCTATCCTGTTCATGCAGACATTCTTCAAATCCCATAAGCTTCCAGCTCCAGTGCACTCTTTATACTTCCCACTCCCCCAGATATTTCTTAAGCTCAAACCAGAGCTCAGCCTGTCTACCATGCAGAGGCTGCTCACCACTCACTCACTCACTCACTCACTCAGAGCCACTTGCTATGGTCACTCACTCATATCAAAGGCAAGAGAGTCTTTGAAGCTGGTATTATTTTCTGCTTAGTCTATCGAGAGTAATCACGGTCTGGGAACATTACCTTTTAACTGCCTCAAATTTTAACAATGAATGTTCATGAACCCATTAGCCACTGAAAATTTTCTGTGGGTGGAGGAGCGGAAGTAGTTTTAATAAATTTTCATTGAGGAAAAAAAAAAACTAGCCACAAATCACTCAAACTAAGAGGTGACAAGGAACACTCTAAGAAACTCAGGCTAAAAAGAAATTTAATTAAATTGAGGAGTTTTGCCCTTTCTCCCAAAACAAGGGAGTCCAAGGGAGGATTTGCTGAAAGCCCATTCCTGCATTACCCTAATAGAAAGTCAGAAGGAGTAGAAGTGGCATTAAAACTGGAAGAGCATTCTATGTTTCAAATAAATTCCAGGTGGGTCAAAGATGTTAAAAAAAAAAAGAAAAAAAAGAAAGAAAGAAAAGAAAAAGAGATTAGGGAAAAATATGAAAGAATTGGAAAAAAATGTTAAAGTAGAAAATGCATAATAAAGGAAATCATTTCAAAATAATTGCTATATTTACTTTAAAAAGTTAAATTTATTTGGGGAAAAACATCACCACAAACAAATCCAAATGGGAAGCAATAAATGGAAAATATTATCATACATTTCACATCAAATGGATTTGTTACTTAATTAAGAGTTCCATAAATCAGTAAGAAAAAAAGGCCAACAACCCAATAGAGTAATGAGTAAATAATATTAATAGTTAATCCCAAAATAAGGTATAATTTTTAACCTATTACATTGAAAAAAATAAAAAAGTTTGATAACTCTCTGTGGAGAAACTTGTACCCTGCTTGGTGGGAATATAAATTAGAACTACCTTTATGGAGGGAACTTTATATCTGTTAATATTACAATCAACATATCCTATGACTCAGCAAGTTCCCTTCTAGGAATTTATCCTATTTATATACTCACATATAGGCAAAATGATATGTGTGTGTACATATATGTGTGTAAACCGTATATAAATACACTATGAATATTTAAATAATAGTAAGAGACTGGAAAAACCTAAATATCATTAGGAAATTGAACAAATCAATAACAGCATATCTATATGTTAAAATGCCATAGGGCCGTTAAAATGAAGCAATTTAAAATATACTGATATGATCAATTTCAAGATGCATTACTACGTCAAAAAGCAACAGGCGTATTTTTAGAGATGCTTATTAAAATATATAGGGTAGATTGACGTAATATCTTGGATTTGTTTTCTAGTATTTTAGCAAAAAAGAGGGACGGAGGAGGAGAGAGGACCGGAGCAAGGAGGAAGACGAAAATAGAGAGAGAGAAAGCATGTGTTGTGAAGCCTTAATGATTGCAGAATCTGCACTGATGGATATATGGAGGTTCTTTATACTGTTCTCTCTCCTTTACATATGTTTATGCATCTTGTTAATAAAAAGCTGATAAAGCAAGATGTAGAATAGTATATGGAGGGTGAATTGTATAGCATATAATTATATTTCAATAAAACTACCATTTTGTAAAAAGAATGTTACAGAGTTTATTACCTTTAGAAAGATAAATGTATCCTACATTACATACAATATAAACAAAAGATATATTGTAATACATCCAATAAAAACAAACAAAAAAACCCTAAAAACAATGGCAGCCTCTACTGAGGTTAACACTGACAGACAGAAGTGGAAATGGTGGACTCACTTCCTTGTGTATCCTTCTAATGTCTTAGTAGTCTGTATTATATGTTTGTATTATCTATTCAAAAATTCGAATCAGAAAATTTAAAACTGATGGGGAAGCATTTCACAGCATCTCAAGAATCACGGCAAAAATGTTTTAGATTTGGTAAATGTGGTGTCCCTCAGTGAAATGGCTGAAATCAAAGGGTCTCAAATCAGTGACTCCAGAGAGCAAAGCAAGGACTGAGGGACTTGGTGGCTGCTCTCATGGGGAAACACAACATTGCCAGTCGCTGGCGCGGCCACTGGGAGTCTGCACTGACTGGACACTCTCTGGGGCAGCCTTGGCCCCAAGGCAACTGGTGATTCCCTTCACTCATTCAGCCCCACAGAAACATATAAAATAGTTTCTCAAACCAGTGTATAACATGGCTACATTTTCAAGTTGGCACTCTTGCTATATTCCACCAATCGATAATATTGAAATTGAAATCAAAAGTGAATAGTAAAGTCAGTTGCTCTCTCCAAAAGGGATTCTGATACCTGTGAAAAGACCTGCTGACCTGCCGGCTCACTGCAGCCAAAAGCACAAGAACCTGGCTCTGTGGAAAGTAGGGGAAAGGGCATCTATTGCTCTGTGGGGCAAGAAGTGTTACCAGCTGACCTTTGAGAGCCCATGAGTACAGCCAGCTACACACATACTGGTTTTGGGGCTTGTTTCATTACTTGGAAAAGTTCCCTTTAAAGGTTAATGTCAAGAAATAAACTCTGTTACATTGAGTCCCAAGACTCAAGTGGACTTTGAAAAAACATCTGTGGAATGCTCTTTTCTCTGAGTATCAGCCTCCCATTTAAACTCCATCTGAACTGAGGGCTTCCAAAAAGGTATGTCCCTGATCTGCAGGCCAGTAACATACTGTGTTCAGTGTTATGCAAGGAGAGTGTGTTTTTTGTCAACCCAGAACTCAAACGCAGGGCTAACACCCATGTATCATAAAGACTGCCTCATATACTAACATTCAACTACTCAACTGGGAGGGGGCTCAAGGGGCTTTCTGAGTACCTATAACGTTCTATTTCTTGATCTGAGTGATGGCTATACAGGGGTGCTTGTGTGGTGTAAATTCAACTGTAAGCTTATAATTTGAGCCTTCTTCTGTATGTATATCACCTCTCTATTAAAAGCTATATTTATAAAAACTCCATTACAGAGCTGTGGTTCTTTAATACTCTCCTATGACCTGTTCCATGCCCCAACTCTTCTTTCTTGTCTTTCTAATACACCTCAGTGTGAAGAGTTCTACTTTACACACCTTATATTTCAGAAAAGGTTCAATTTTTTCCAAACAAATCTTGCAGTGCTTCAAAACATGTTAATAAAACTTTGTCTATCACCAGCTCCACCCCTTTTTGTGCGTGGGGCTCTGGCTGGCCTTGGCTGTAGTAAGCTCTCTGTGCTTTGATAGCCCTGTACAATGCTGCTTGAACTCCATGCCACAAGGCAACACTGTAAAGAAGCTGAAAGCAAAGAGAATATCGAATATTGCCAGTCGAGCATTTTACCTGCAGTTATGTGCAAGGATGCTCAGACCTTTTCCTCACATTGCAGTGGACACATGGCAATAATGACGGTTAGAGAGACTATGACATGGGTTGTAATTGTATCATGTTTCCACAGTTGAATGGTTTATCATTCGTTATATCTGGTGCCTTCTTAAAAATAAAGCATATATTCCTCCCCCTCCCCCAACACACACCCCTCCTATTCTGTAAAGTGTGACTATAGTAAAGGGAAGCTTTCCTAAGGATATGCAGCTGTGTAAGTAAGAGTCAGCAGGTGCTGCACTGCCAAGATGATGTGTATGAATGACACACAGCTTTCGCCAAGTTGAGTAAGGCCTTACCTCATTCAACGCACACATCCGAGCAATGGAGCCAATGTTGTTGGTGATGGTGACCAATGTGGCCCGGGCGAGGTCTTCCTTGCTGATGGAATCTCGCTTTTCTTTACTCATCATGTTGCCAAAGCTATGTTGGAAATATTAGCGAGAGTGTTCAAAATCGTCCTCAGGCAGGGCCCATCCTTCCACCAAAGTACTGTGGAAGGCTCTATGAGTAACTGTTCAAACTCAAGTGATCCAATTTTGCTACTATGGTTTATAAGCAGACAAGATTATAGTATGCATGGCTGACTGCCCTTTTCTTAATAGGGACAAAGTAGCATGTCCATTGATGGGGGAAAAAAATTTAATGCCTCTAGATATCTGGACAAGAATGAAACAGGTGAAACTATTGCAGTTTTCTAGAACCTTCTTTCAAAGTTGCCTTATTTTAAGAACAAGTATCAAGAGCTAAATATCTCAGTGCTTCATCAAGGGCAGGAGATCAAGTCTGAGCTCTGATACAACAGGTATCTGCACCAGGCTGGTGGATTGACATTTTAAAACATAACTTAGTGAATGGCCAGGGTGGAGAGGCTGCCTTGTGTTTAATCACTACTGCTCCTAGCTACTTAATCTCTACCTTGATGCTACAGCAGATCCTTGAAGGCCAAATCGTTCATAGTCTCCTCCGTAAATGTCCTTCACCAGCTTATCAACATTGGTGCTGTCGCCTTTAGCTGCCATTTCCAGAGCTTCTTCAAAGGTCTCACAACCAGTCAGCAAGCAACATAGGCCTAGGAATGTTCCACCTCCAAGACTGAAGGAACAATAAGGTTTATTTTTAAATTTTACTTTAAGATATGCCCATCCAAGTCCCCAACTACGTCAAGACTATTAATATGGGTGAATAAAAGCAGATGAAGAAAGGGGCACTTCAATTAAAGTGCTAGGGTGCAACAGAGCTTTAGGGTAGACTGGATATGAAAAGAGGGCAGAGACTAAAAATAAACATCAAGGAAAATTTGCCCCTAAATTTGAGAACAAAACCAAAGAAAGACTCTCACTGATTTCTGTTGTGAGACCTTCACCTAACCACTAACCTGAGTGCTTTGTTCAGCCTTCCCACCTACGAAATGGGGCCAAATCATGATCTCTTCTATTTGGGTGGTCTGAAAGCAGCAAACAACCAAGAAATAACTCCTATTAAAAAACCATATGCAGCTGAATATAAATACCTAGAAAAAGAATTTGTGTGTACATAAAGCATAATTCACAGCTATGAAGCCAAACCCTCTGATGATAAAACTGACCCAGGATTGTGCCAGGAGTGAACAGTTTTAAAAGCTGTCTTTGACCTGACCTTGCTTCTCTAGCAGAGATAATCTCATTTAGCCTCCTTGAATATTTCTAGAAGGGAACCTGCATCTGATCTGATACTGAATTTTTTTCTAGTAGACTCTCCAGAAGGTTTTTTAATATATTACTTACCACTCAATAGTAAAAAACAGTAACAAAGGTCATAAAGTGGTTCCAATGGTTGAACTACATTTAAGAACCTTTGACTTGTTTAGGGGGAAATTTCCTCTAAAATAGCCTAGATAAAATTAGAAAGTAATTACAGTAGCCAAGAATGAACTCAATTGTGTATTAATATCAAAGTTACCTAATGGAAAGAAAAGCAGATTCAGAGTAAAGTATTGCCAGTGAACTCCCAGCAGGAAAAGAAGCATTGATTCCTAAAGCTAATGGACATAGGTTTTCCTATTTCTTTACCATGTAGAAGAGTAAATGAAGAAGAGCTGCTCACATCCATCTGTTCTGAAGCCCCAAGGAGCTACTAGCTTTGGAAATTCAATTTGTGTTTGAGCACTGGCTTTTACTTCTAAGAATAAAATCAATTTGGGATTAAGGTTATGTTTAATGTCAATAACTGTTAACAAGAAGGTACAAAACTGTAGATAGGTACATAGTTCTTGAAGATGCATCTAAAACGAAACTGACTGGGCGTGGTGGCTTATGCCTGTAATCCCAGCACTTTGGGGGGCTGAGACAGGTGAATTACTTGAGGTCAGGAGTTTGAGACCAGCCTGGCCAATACGGTGAAACTCCATTTCTATGAAAAATGCAAACATTAGCCAGGTATGGTGGTTCATACCTGTAATCCAAGCTACTTGGGAAACTGAGGAAGGAGAATCGCTTGAACCCAGGAGGTGGAGGTTGCAGTGAGCCAGGATTGCGCCATTGCACTCCAGCCTGGGTGACAGACAGAGCGAGACTCCATCTCAAAAAATAATAAAATAAAATAAAATAGCGAAACTATGTGTAATATTCTTAAATTGTCACTTGTATAAAAATATACTTGATTGAGGCCAGGCGTGGTGGCTCATGCCTGTAATCCCAGCACTTTTGGAGGCCAAGGCAGGTGAATCACCTGAGGTCAGGAGTTTGAGATCAGCCTGGCCAACATGGTGAAACCCCGTCTCTACTAAAAATACAAAAAGACAAAAATTAGCCAGGCGTGGTGGCATGCGCCTATAATCCCAGCTACTCAGGAGGCTGAGGTGGGGGGATTACTTGTACCCTGGTGGAGATTGTAGTGAGCCGAGATTGTGCCACTGCACTCCAGCCTGGGTAACAGAGCCGGACTTTGTCTAAAAAAAAAAAAAAAAAAAAAAAAATATATATATATATATCACTTAATTTACTCATATATATACACACACACATACACATATATATATATGATTGAAATTATGGGTTTTCATGGAAAATTATGTAGCTAGGCACCACCAGTAGCAGCCAGCCAAACTGTAGATGCAGTTCCATGAGTAAAAAAGAGGTCCATGTACATTATTACCTTCACAACTTAGTCACAGTAGAAACTCTGGATTTCCTCTAAGAAAGTTTATCTTTATTTACATTTAATGCAGTATGTCATTCTACATTGCTGGTTTCAGCCTACCTACAAAGCTAGTGTGGGAACATGTTCTGGTTTGTGTGCCATTTGGATTTGTTTTGCTTTCTTCCTGTGTATTTTTAGAAAGATGTCTTTGCTCCCATTTCTAGCTTCTAAATATCTTTCACCCCCACGGATAACCTTTCTTTGGACATTAAGGATTTGTATTAATCAAGGCATTCAACAACCCACTCAAAGGTAGGCAACTGAAGACACTGGCTGACTTAGAAAGAAGGTAACTCATTGGCTGATGTGTTGGTATAAATGAAAAAGGGCAAGTGCCTTGTATGACTGGAAGATGACAGACGACTCCACATAAAGAATTGGAACAAATGAGGTAAAGCGAGCATGCATTTTGACAGCGAGTGCACTGCAGATAGGAGGAAAGAATGCACAGCTGCAGAAGAGCCAAATGTCTCCCAGCACTTTATTAATATCCTCAACCTGCTAACCATTATTTAATCAAGTGATTTTCCTGCTCACAGTCAGATACATCTGTTTGTTTCAGTAGGCATACAGTAAAAACCCTCAGTGTATAAGAGACAAAAACAATGCAAGAAAAAGCTGTAGAATATTATCATCATTTAAAAATAAAACAAAACAAACAACATCATAGTGGGGGGATTTTAGGAAACAGCAGAAGAAACCTTCAATTAAGTGCTCATGCCCTTAAAACAGATACCAAAATAATGAGATGAGATGTACTGCTAGTTTCACCAAAGTTTCAAAATCATCTGCATTCCTCTTTTAACAAACTACACATTCTAATGTCAGCTATAAAGTACTATTTTTTTCCATTGACTTCTATAATTGGAGTTGTTTCACTAGGAAAAAAATGTTGCTATCCAATCTGGGATGCAACAAAATTATATGTAACACTGAAATAAATCATTTGAAATCATGTTTAAAAGGAAACTGACATCCTGTGTAGCTTCTTGAAAATAAACAACTTTAATGTTTAATGGGAAAATCAGGTATAATACAGTAAGAAAAAACCTGGAGTGACAGCTATTGGTTCACAATAGGAGTAGCAAAACTTAAAGCTGCAGTGGTTCCTAAAATGTGTTTTACACACTCACACTAACCGTAGATACTAACTTCACTGCTAACTGTAATCATTTATGTCAGAGGTTTCCTAACTTGAATTAAAAGAAACCTTTGGCAAAACAACTCTGGATCAGGATCACAGCCCCACACACTTGATGTTTCATTCCCCTCCCCTCTCGTGGTAGCCCCGAAAGGGTTCTCTATTAACCTGCAGGCTTTGGTAGCACCTTTCCAAAGCTACTGATTGAAGAGAGAGTTTATAGGGAAGCTAGAACATCCAGACAGAATTTGTTGATGACTGGAGAATACTGGACATTAAAGGGCATTTACCAATATTTATAGACATTATTACACATATAACAGAAGCCAAACATCACAGTTTGCTTCTTCGCAGCTATTCAAGATGACCCAGATCCATGGAGCCTCCAAGTTTAAGAAAGTGTCCCTGTGATGTAATTCATTAAATTGTTAAGTGTTGATAAAACTGTAAGTATCTCTAATTGTGAACAACGCATAGCTTGCTCTTACCTTGGGACTAGCTTTACCAATTCAATTACTCCTTCTGGGAGGAGGTCTGTAGTTTCTTAAAAATTATATGTTTATCAAATCACTCTCTAACGTAAAACCAGCTCAGCTGAAATATTCATCTCCGATACTCCTGACAGTCCTCATGAGGTCACGGAGTCAGTTTTGTTTCTTGTGTGAACAAGCAAGCTTCTATATTCTCAATGAGAAAATGTATACTTGGTAGCAATTAACTTACAAAACAAAGCCTATACTCTGGACACCAGTAGGCTTCAGTTAGAATGTGTGTGAGTGTGTGTGTGTATGTGTATGTGTGTGTGTGTATGTGTGTGTATGTGTGTGTGTACATGCATGCCAGGGTTTCTCAACAGCAGCATTACTGATATTTGGGGCTCGATAATTTTTTGTTGCCTTATGTACTACAGGATTTTAGCAGCACCCCTGACCTCTACCCAGTAGATGCCAGTTGTAACAACCAAAGAAACAAAACTGTCAAACATGTCCTGGGGGGCACTGTTAAATCTTCCCCTCTTCAGTGGGGAGCCACTCATCTATCACAAGTCATGGAAATGTACTGCAAAAGCAATGTTCTCCTCCTAATGGGTGAGTAGTCCTGCAGAATTTCAGTACTGGAGAAGTCTGTAGAAGAAATCCAAGAAACAACCCCCTTCATGGCAGAAATGATGATACTGAGACCCAGAGAAGTGACATATCTGCAGCTATCAAAAACCCTGGTTTCAACACCAAATCCCAAAGCACATTCTGCATGGTACTAATCTCCTAAGATGCTCCTCTAAAAATGGGTTCTATGGTTCCACATGCTGGAAAAATGCTTCATACCAAATCCTCCTCCTAGAATTAAGGAAAACCTATTTAGTTTTGTTTACACTGTGATGTTTTAGAGAGATCTGACCCCAGATGTTTTTTCCATGTTGAATCCCCATTAACAGGAAGCTGAGCCCCTTGGCTCTTCCATGGGTCTTGGGATGTGTGCACTAAAAAACAAGTCCCTCTGCCCCACTGTGGCCACAGGACTGTTTCCCTGTGTACTCCACTCCAAAATTCCCTACGAGGTATGCTGACTATTCCCATTTTCAGGTGGAGCATTTGGCTGAGGGTAAAAAGAGATTTTTTGTAGACCTAATTTGGTTTGCTGTTTGGAATGGTATATTATTTCAAGCAAGTCATTCCAAGCTAGGCATCCATGAGGGTCCAAAAGAAGGTTTCTTCTGAAGTCATCTCTGACCATCCCAAGTATCCTTCCATCTGAATTCTACTGACCCTGCCAATCATCTGACACTTAATGTATACCCCCTTGTTGGCAAATTTCTGGTGTGTGCAATCCTTCTTCCCTCAATCTGACCAAAGTTTCTATCAAGGCAAGGACTGTGTTTTATTAACTTTTATATAAATCACCCACATACCACTTTAACACACCATTTGAGAAATTCTTTTTGGTTGGCTAAGGAGGCCAAGATATTTCTTTTAAAGATGTATTCAATATACATAACGTTTTACTATAAACTGATCATCAAGAAAGAGGTCTGGGTTCAAGTACAAGTGGAAACATGTTTACCTGGTCCCTGTAACTCTTTTATAGTTGTCCTTGGAGTACACAGCTAGGATGCTGACACCTGAGCCCATGTTAACCAGCAACATAGGGTATGGGTTATCAAGGCAGTACGGCTTTTTTTGACACAATTCAGGATTTGTGGGATTTTCAAAATAGTAACATTCTGGCTTGCCGTTGAAGCCAACAGAGTCGACATAAAGCAGGCCCTGAATCAGACAGTCCAGTTCATCCAGTTTATGCAGCTGCAGGTCAGCAATCTAAAACAAAACAAACAACAAAATAAAACCTTTTGAGATAGGCGACCACCTAAGGGGAAACCCCAGAGGTTCTAGTTCTAGTTAAGTTGGGGTCATTCACATTAAAAGCTTGGAGGCACCCTTAAAACAAGTTGTAAAATCTTGCAGATAATCAGCCACTGCACTGGAAAAGTAGCCTTGGCTAGACATCATACCTGCCCACAGTGCATGCTAAAGGCCAAGAGCTTGCCTGGTTGCTTGAAATGCACCCATCAGCATGTGTCATGGGTTGAATGGTGGTCCCTGAAAGATGGTACTATGTCCTAATTCTCAGCACCTGTGAATGTGACTTTATTTGGAAAAAGGGTCTTTGCAGATCTAATTGAGTATCTTGAGAAGAAGTGACCATCCTGGATTATTGGGGTAGGCCCTGAGTCCAATGGCAAGCATACAGACACACAGGAGAGATTTAAAGGATGCAGAGGAGAAGGCCATATGAAGACAAAGGCAGAGACTGGAGTGCTGCTCCACAGGCCAAGGAATGCTGACAGTCACCAGAAGCTGGAAGAGGCAAAAAATGGCATCTCCAAGAGCCATTGAAGGAAGTACGGTCCTGCCAATACTTTGAATTTGAACTTCTGGCATTAAGAACTGTGAGCAAATAAATTTCTGTTGTTTGAACCATTAAGTTTATTTGTTACAGCAGCCACAGGAATCTAATAGGGGATGCCGCCAAGAAAGAGGTGCTTGCACAGGGTGAGCAGACTGAGAATACTCAGAAAGCAACAAAAATGCTATACTTCCTTGGTAGAGCATGAAGTCCTGAGGGACTAGGAACTGGGGTGAATCACCTTTAAGCCCACAAAGCCCAACCCCCCTTTTTCCAGGCTTCGGCTTTGGAGTTAGATCTGGCTTTGAATTCTAGCTCTAAAATTTACTTAACTGAAAGATTTCTCAAACCTCAGTGCCCTCATGTGTAAAATGGGGAAGATAATAACAACACTCATTGCAGAGTGCTGCTGTGAAGATTACCTAAAAATATAGGTAAAGTGCTTACATAGGCCTTGGCAAATACACAGGGTTAAAAAAAAAGTTGGCTCTTTTATTAATGTCTGGGGTGGTCCCCGAGTATCCTATTATGTTCCTGTGAGACAAAAATGGATAGGGGCAAAAAGGTAAAGGGGAATGACCTGGCTGAGGGCTAGGCTTAGGGTCCAGTAGCCATTTTGCATTCTCAAAAGTTTAATTTATGATCCTCAAATGTATTACTACTGGCCCAGAGATCTGGATTCATGATTATTTTCCATGGACCAAAGAAAGGAAAAAATCTAACAATCACAAACATGAAACTGAACAAATGAAGATAATTTAAAAGACCCAATATAATTTTAAAAAAAACTATTTAAAAATATAATAGCAAGTATTTACTGTTTACTACATGCCAAACCCTTGTACCAGATTATTTAATTCTCCCTAAAACCCTAAAAGTAGGTACTATCAACCTTATTCTATGGTTAAGATTCACAGAACTTAAGTAACTTTCCTAGGTGACACAACTAGCAAATATCTCCCAATGATTTGCTGTGTGCTTCTCATGTCTTCATTGTCATAACGGGTACTGCTTCTGGAGTCTGGAAACAGCCTACACAAGTACTAGACTTAGATATTTTGTCAAAAAGATATTATCTTCATTATAAAAGTTAAGAGCTAAAACGGGCTGGGGTGTGGTAGTTCACACCTGTAATTCCAGCATTTTGGGCTGCCGAGGTGAGAGGATCACTTGAGTCATGGATTTTGAGATCAACTCGGGCAATATAGGGAGACCCCATCTGTAAAAAAAAAAAAAAAAAAAAAAAAAATTTGCCTGCCTGATGTGGGGTATGTGCTGCTGGTCCTAGCTGCTTGGGAGGCTGAGGTGGGAGGATCACCCAGTCTTGGGAGGTCAAGGCTGCAGGGAGCCATGATCATGTCACTGCACTCCAGCCTGGACAACAGATTGAGATTCTGTCTAAACAAGCAAAAAAAAAAAAAAAAAAAAAAAAAAGAGCTAAAACAACATTTTTGATTTCCTGTTACTCATTTGAATTTCCTATTTAACAAAATCCTCTGATTATATACCTGCAGAACAGAATTAGTTACAATAGGTTACCAACCAGATAGTGGATGTATTCTTGAAATAAACATTCTAAATGACCCATGGTGCTACGTAAATCTACCTCATAAATGGTTCTAAACATTTCTTTTTTTACCAAGTGAAACTCCTGGATGAGATATACATAATTATACATGTTTTAAGAAGCAAAATTACAGGTATAAACCTATCTGGAGACCTGAAAGACTATAGCAGGGCATAGCAGTGTAAACACTATTTCCTCTGTTCTCCCTGATTCCACAGCCTTCCATTGCACTTACAGCACAGGTCACACTCTGGCTTGGTTTCTAGGTCTCTGGCTGCCCCTTAGCACTATGCTCAAAGGCCTGCACATAATAATTGCTTAATAAACATTTATTACGTGGAACAGGGAGTTATTATCGCTTGGATCACCCCAAACTGAAAAGTAGCAATTTCATCAGCCAGTCTTGGAAGTATAGTTTAACTGCTTAACAATTAATCAGAGGTTCATCAACAATATTGACAGCCAATTCCACAGCCAACGTAACAAACACAAACACAAAGTCTGTCCTGCTGGACCTCCTGAAACTATACTAGGAAAAAAGAAAAACCTGCCAAGGCAAATAATCTACGCATGTACTAGTTTGACCTGAAAAGAAACATCATTATTTCACCTTTTCCCTAAAAATCATTTTCTAACAAAGTACTAGCAGCAAACAAACATCTCCTCTACACATTTCACTGAGGGGTGGATATCTCAAGCTTGAGGTCATGCATCCTCAGACAGGGCAACAGATATACGTCACTTTCACTGAACCCTACAGAGAGCTCCCTCAAAAACCTTCGCCATCTGGGAAAAATTTCAGGGTCCCAAGTGCAGGCAGTGAGTCACACTGCTACTTGGATTTTCATAGAGGCCATCTGAAATTCAGGACGAGTTGGGAATTAATTATCAGACTTTGCAGTCCATTAGTACAACTGAATTAACTTTGTGCAAAGCTTAAAACAGCATGTTGACATTTCAGCTAGTGAGAAACACTCTCTCTCGGGGCTTAGTTTTCTTTACATCAAGGGCCACAGACTCAAATGCCTAAAGGAGACTGTAAGAAAACAAAGGAGCAAAGGTCTTGACTAGATGTAGAGTCACAGAATAAGGACTGTAGCAAACAAGTCAACCTGCACCTATTTAAAATTCACCTGCCGCCCACTGTTGCCATGCGATGTTAGGGGCCCAGTGTTACCAGGTGACCCTATTTTTTAAGAGTCAGAAATCCACAGTTTTATGTTAAATCTTCCAGTTTTTAAGTGCTGACAGCTAGTTTAACATTAAAAAAGTATATTGCAGACCAACAAAACATGTCTGTGGGCTGAATCTAACTCCCATACTACCAATTTTATCTATATATATATCCTAATGCGATCCTATCATGGGTCTTAAATGATGACAAATCTGAACTATTAGATCCAGCAAACATGCATATGAAGCTTCAGGTCATCTGAGCATACTTTGTAACTAAGATATGCTGGTAAATGTTTAACAACCAGCTCTCTGAAACTAAAAGCCCTAGTTTATAGCATTTACTAATTTCCATGTTATAATCACCCCTGACCATGACCAATTTCAAGCTACCAATGTGATGTCGATAAACACAGAATTGGGAAGAGATGCTCACATGGACTCTTTTAACCCAGTAGGTGCCAGCTCTAGCATCCCTCTGCTGGTAACTCTCCTTAGCACTTTTGGAGACACTATGAGTTCTGCCAATTCCTAAATTATTAGGTTAAATTTAAGCCACTCCTCAAACTTAAAAACAACAAAACAAAGCTTGCCGTAAGACTCAAACTCTGTGTAAATAATGGAAGCTAATCAAAAGACTGTATAGACCCCGCCTGTGGGACTTTAAGCAAGGAAGCTATTACTATTACCTATTTTGCTGATAAAAGGCATCATTGTGGGTCAGTGGGTTGAGTTACCTACTCGTGTTCCCAAGACTAACAAGTAGGGGAAGAAGTAAAGTAGAGAAAATTTTCAAACTACAATTCTGAAAAACTAGCAATGTTATTTCTAGTACCAAAGTTACTCAAGCAAGCAGGGGTACAGTGGCGTTCTCAAACTTTAAGTGCATCAGAATCACCTGGAGCGTTTGTTAAAATGCAGGTAGATGGGCCCTAACCACAGAATTTCTCATTGCATTTCTAGTAAAATCCCAGGTGATGCTGATGCTGATGCTGCTGGTCCTGGGACCACGCTTTGAGAAACCACTGCTATAGAAGGAGAAGCACAGTATCTGGAACTAAAGAGCTGGGAATGAGTCTATTACCACAGCCTAGTACAGATGTCAATAAAGTCACATATTCTCCCTGTAGCGACTGCCCTAGCTAACTCACAGGGCTGTTTTCAAGAATCAAAAGAGATGGTTGTGTAAAAATGTTTGGAAACTTTAAAGTACTAGACACACAAGTTATAATTACTATACCCATGAGAAATAAAATAATCCAGGTCTTCTTATCTAAAGTTCAAATGTACTTGGAAGCATCATTTCCAAACTGAAGACTAATTTTTAGAGGGCATTCAGTAATCCCCTATATGCTAACACTGGAAAAAAATATAGGATGGGTGTGGTGGCTCATGCCTGTAATCCCAGCACTTTGTGAGGTCAAGGCAGGAGGACTGCTTGAGCCCAGGTGTTCAATGCCAGCTTGGGCAACATGATGAGACGCTGTCTCGACAAAAACCATGTTTTTAAATTATCCAGGCATCATGACACACGCCTGTGGTCCCAGCTACTTAGGGGGCTGAGGTGGGAGGATCTCTTAAGCCCAGGAAGTCAAGGCTGCAGTGAGCCATGATCGCACCTCTGTCTCCAGCCTGGGTGACAGAGCAAGACCCTGTCTCAAAGAAAAGGAAAGAAAGAAAAGAGAAAAGAAGGAGATGGATCTTAAACACAGGCATGCTAAGGATACAATTAAGAGGGCCTCCTATGAGCTGTAGCTCAGTCTGTCAAAAATAACTAACTCAATAGCTAACTAAAGAAATTTGGTAAAAACTATCCCAAGAGGTTCCACATCTACTCCCTGGGAGCATTCTATGGCTCTACCCAGGATCAGTTACATCACTCACCTATAGCTGAGAAATGAGTCACCAAATTGTATTTTGGAAATAAGTAAAATACATATCTGTATGATATTTTACACTTCCAAGGTACTTTTGCTGACACTGGCTCCATAAACCAAATTGGAAGTGACAGAAAAGGTTATCTTACTAAACCAAGAACAATTTGCATATAAAATGGTTGATTCTGAATTACAAATTACCCTCAGGGTTCTTTTCTTTTCACAAAGGAGACCTACAGAGACCTGAGAGAGATGAATTTCAAACATGCTCAGTGACTGAGAAATATAACAAAAACCTCAAGGATAGCTTTTTCCTCCCTCTATCAAATGATGACGGGGGCCATCTATGAGTGGTCAAGTCTCAAGCCAGAATGAAATTGAGAACGATAGTGTCTACCAAATCTTATGCTCCTGCAATATCACAAATCAGTCCTCAGATTAATAATAGGGACCAAGGTAACAAGTGTTTGTAAATGATGCTCTTAGGTTTAGACATTCCACAGATCCAGGTGTCCTACCCGCTCATGATGACTTTTCCACCATTATACACTTTTTAAGACTGGTCCCTTGGAGATATCTGGTATAAGAAAAGCCAATTCTTAAGTACTCACACACTGAAAAAAAAGTGATGAAAGTAATCAGAAAACTCTTTCTGCTGCCCTAAGTTTCATGTCAACTGAATAAGACTATCGTTATATCCTACTTGTTCTAAGGGTAGGTAATTTTTTTACATTTAAAGTAACTGAAAGAGTTACTTCTGACTTCTAGTCAATGTTAGGTTTGGACTGGACAAAACTCACAAGTATCTACGTGTATACTTCCAAGATGTTGCAGGTTGAGTTCCGGACCATCTCAGTAAAGTGAATACTGCAATAAAGCAAGTCATGTGAGTTTTTTGGTTTCTTAGTGCATATAAAAGTTGTTTACACTGCCGGGGTGATGGCTAATGCCTGTAATCCCAGCACTTTGGGAGGCCTAGGCAAGCAGATCACTTGAGGTCAGGAGTTTGAGACCAGCCTGGCCAACATGGTGAGACCTCTGTTTCTACTAAAAATACAAAAATTAGCCAGGCATGGTCATGATGTATCTGTAATTCCAGCTACTTGGGAGGCTGGGGTAGGAGAATCGCCTGAACCCAGAAGGCAAGTGTTGCAGTGAGCCGAGATCACGCCACTGCACTCCAGCCTGGGCACAAAGCAAAACTTCGTCTCAAATAAAATAAAATAAAAAAGTTGTTTACACTATACTGTAGTACATTGAGTGTGCAATAGCATTATGTCTTTTTTTTTTTTTGAGATGGAGTCTCACTCTGTTGCCCAGGCTGGAGTGCAGTGGCACAATCTGGGCTCACTGCAAGCTCTGCCTCCCGGGTTCATGCCAGTCTCCTGCCTCAGCCTCCTGAGTAGCTGGGACTATAGGTGCCTGCCACCACGTCTGGTTAATTTCTTTGTATTTTTAGTAGAGATGGGGTTTCATCGTGTTAGCCAGGATGGTCTCGATTTCCTGACGTCGTGATCCACCCACCTTGGCCTCCCAAAGTGCTGGGATTACAGGCGTAAGCCACCATGCCTGGTCTAGCATTATGTCTTTAAAAAAAAAAAAAATGTACATACCTGAATTTTAAAATATTTTATCGCTAAAAAATGCTAATCATTTAGTAATATTTTTGCTGGTGGAGTCTTGTCTCAATGTTAAGAGCTGCTGACTAATCAAAGTAGGGTTCACTGAGGGTTGGGGTGGCTGTGGAAAGTTCTAAAAATAAGACAAAAATGAAGTTTGCTGCATTGGTTGACTCTTCTTTTCACAAAAGATTTCTCCACAGCATGGAATGTTGTTTGACAGCATTTTACCCACCATAGAACTTCTTTCAAAATTGGAGTCCATCCTCTCAAACCCTGCCACTGCTTTATCAACTAAGTTTATATAATACTCTAAATCCTTTGTTGTCATTTCAACCACGTTCACAGCATTTTCACCAGAAGGAGATTCCATCTCAAGAAACCATTTTCTTTGCTCATCCATAAGAGACAACGCCTCATTGATTCAAATTTTATCATGAGACTGTAGCAATTCAGTCATATCTTCAGGATCCACTTCTGATTCTAGTTCTCTGGCTAGTTCTACCATATCTGTGGTTACTTTCTTCACTGACATCTTGAACTCTGTCCATGAGGCTGAAATTCACTTCTTCCAAACTCCTTCTAATTCTATTTTACTCCCCCTACTTGAATCTCAAATGTTCTTAATGACATCTAGAATAGTGAATCTTTTCCAGAGGTTTCTAATTGATTTTACCCAGATCTATCAAAGGAACTATAACCTATGGCAGCTATAGCCTATGAAAAGTATTTCTTTAAAAAAAAAGTATTTCTTAAACAATAAAACTTGAACCTTGTAATTATTCCTTGATTTATGGGCTGCAGAATGGATGTTGTATTAATAGGCATGAAAACATTAATCTCCTTTTACATCTCTGTTAGAATTGCTGGGTGACTAGTTGCATTGTCAATGAGCAGTAAAACTTTGAAAAGATTTTTTTTTTCTGAGCAGTAGGTCTAAATAGTGGGCTTAAATATTTAGTAAACCATGCTATAAACAGATGTACTATCATCCATGCCTTATTGTTACATTCATAAAGCACAGGGAGAGTGGATTTAGCATAATTCTTAAGGGCCACATGATTTTCAGAATGGTCAATGAGCATTGGTTTCAACTTCAAGTTACTAGCTGCATTAGCCCTTAACAAGAGAGTTACCCCGCCCCTTGAAGCTTTGAAGCCAGGCATTGACTTCTCTTCTCTACTATGAAAGTTTTAGGTGGTCTCTTCTTCCAAAACAATATAAGCTTATTTCATCTACACTGGAAATCTGTTGTTGAATGCATCACCTTCATTAGTGACTTTAACTCTATTTCCTGATTAGCTTGCTGCAGGTTCTACAATGCACTTGGGACTTTATCTTGCACTTTAATGTTATG
The DNA here is from genome assembly GCF_002776525.5 of Piliocolobus tephrosceles. Lineage (NCBI taxonomy): Eukaryota > Metazoa > Chordata > Mammalia > Primates > Cercopithecidae > Piliocolobus > Piliocolobus tephrosceles. The sequence continues at coordinate 44,038,037 of NC_045442.1, read as the reverse complement.
GACATGGCTTCTTTCCTTAAACCCCACAAACCAACAACCTCTGCTACCTTCCCACTTTTCTTTTCATGTTTTTTTTTGAGACAGGGTATCACTCTGTCACCCAGGCTGGAGTGCAGTAGCACAATCATAGCTTACTGCAACCTCTGTCTCCTGGGCTCAAGTGATCCTTCTATCTCAGCCTCCTGAGTTGCTGGGACTACAGGGGTGCACCACCCCATCTGGCTAATTTTTGTATTTTGGGTAGAGACAGGGTTTCACCATGTTGCCCAGGCTGGTCTTGAACTACTGGGTTCAAGCGATCCACCCACCTTAGCCTCCCAAAGTAATGGGATTACAGACATGAGCCACAGGACCCTGCCTACCTTTCAACTTTTCTTTGGCAGCTTCCTCACCTCTCTCAGATTCTAGAGAATTGAAGAGTTAGGGCCTTGCTCTGGATTAGACTTTGGCTTAAGGGAATGTTGTGGGTGGTTTGATCTTTAATCCAGACAACTAAAAGTCTGTATCAGCCATAAATCTGTTTTTCTTTCTTATTATTTGTGTATTCACTGGAGTAGCACTTTTAATTTTCCTTTGCATTCACAACCTGGCTAACCATATGGCACAAGAGGCCTAGGCTTTGGTCTATCTTGGTTTTCAGCATGTCTTTCTCACTAAGCGTAATGATTTCTAGCTTTTGATTTAAAGTGTGGGACATGTGACTCTTCCTTTCACTTGAATATGTAGAAGCCAATTAGGCCAATAGTAAGACTATTAACTGGCCTAATTTCAATATTGCTGTGTCTCAGGAAATAGGGAGGCCTGAGGTAGGGAGAGAGATGAGGGGGACAGCCTGTCAGTGGAGCAGTCAGAACATATAACATTTATCAATTAAGTTTGCCATCTTACATGGATGGGCATGATGTGGTGCCCCAAAACAATTACAACAGTGACATCACTGATCACTGATCACAGATCACCATAACAGATACAATAATAACTAAAAAGTTTGAAATACAGCAAGAATTACCTACATGTGACATAGACAAATGTGAGTACAAGCCATTGGAAAAATAGTGCCAATAGACTTGCTCAATGCAGGGTTGCCACAAACCTTCAATTTCTAAAAAATGCAGTATCTGTGAAGCGCAAAAAATGAAGCATAATAAAGCAAAAGGCAATACAACAAGATATGCCTGTATTGTAATGAAAAGCTACATGGGCAGAACTAATGACTTTTGAAAAATAAATTTTCTGATGTTAAAAATACCTTGCATTCTTGAGAATACAGTTGTTGAAGTTAGAAGTGTGGTTGTGAATAAAAATACTAGAATCTGTACATAAAATATTCTGCTAGGTTATTTAAAACAAAACCCACAGAATATAGACAATGGGAATAAACACAAAATTCATTGAAACCTACAGAGCCTTGGTGCACAGTTGTGCAGAGTTCTCCATCTTGAAAGCCACTTTTTAAATGGTGGGAATTCCTCATTGGCTTATCAACATCTTAGCTTATTCGAAGTTAGGCTAAGTTTTTCTTCTGTGTTCCATTGTGATAAATCAATGATTTTGAAGGCTAATTTTTGCCAGTCAAAAATTTGGTTGTGACAATGATCCTAAAATGTTAAAAAAGAAAACAAGAAAGGAAAGAAGGAGGGGAGGGATGGTGGAAAGAAAAAAAAGAAGGAAAGAAAAAGGAGGAACAAAGTGCAGATCTGTTCAACTGAGAGTATTCTACACAGGTCTAATTTAATGATTGTGTCATGGTTTATAGTTCTTTCTTGTATATTTTAAATGGAATGAAGAATAGTTACATTATCTAAGGATTCAAGTACATAGACTATGTATTTTTTAAAAATACTATTCAAATATAACAATTGAATAATATTGTCTGTTGAACATCTTTTACCTAGCCCTAATCACTCAAATAAATCACACAGATGGATTTTTCAAACTCCTATCTGCAAAGTTGTGTTATAACAAAAACAGTGATTTTATGCAATAACAAGAACAGGACTTTATAGGTATGTAGATGCACTTCTGTATGATTTGTCAAATTGTTTGAATATGTACAGTAGTACATATTGATCCTTTACAATTAAGTTAGCATCTTTGATTTTCTATTCTAGAAATGAGGAGAGCTTGGATTATTAGGACACTAAGGGCCTTAGCACTCACTGCTCCATCTGCTTAACACACTCTTTCTTTGCATGATTTGCTGTCTTACTTCTTCAGGTCTCTGCTCCAACATAACCCAGTCACACACAGACCCTGCCAACACTCACTATCTTCTTTGCCCTGGTTTTTTCCCTCCATTCATAGTAATTATCACCATTTGATATATTCTATATTCACTTTGTTTCTTGAGACAGAGTCTTACTCTGTTACCCAGGCTGGAGTCCAACAGTGCGATCTCAGCTCACTGCAACCTTGGCCTCCCAGGTTAAAGACATTCTTGTGCCTCAGCCTCCTGAGGAGCTGGGATTACAGGCGTGTGCCAACTCGCCTGGCTTATTTTTGTATTTTTAGTAGAGACAGGGTTACGCCATGTTGGCCAGGCTGGTTTCAAACTCCTAGCCTCAAGCAATTCACCTGCCTCAACCTTCCAAAGTGCTGGGATTACAGGCGTGAGCCACTTTCACCCGGCTCTATATTCTCTTTTTAATTTGATTATTGACTGTCTTCCCCCACTAGAGTACAAGATCATAGTGAGCAGGGGCTTTATTTTGTTCATAACAGTACTTGGTGCATTGAAAGTGCATGATAAAGTATTTGTTGAGTGAGTGAATGAATGCTTAGGAAGGAGGATAGCACCTATTCTTCCTCATAAAATTTGGAAAGACTCAGGCACATCACTAACATAATATCAAACGGGCTATAGGAAAAGATCTATCTATTTCAATTCTTTCTTCACTTTGGCTGAGACTCAGCCTGGATACAGAAGGCAGTTTATAGGCTCTTCTTTCACAGATGGATGCCCAACCCGGCCAGGCTATTTAACAAATGTACATACTTGCTCCCTACTCCAGTCTCCTCATTCGGCTTCAAAAGCCTGTCCAAAGGAGGAGAGGCTTCTTTATCTTGGTCGTAATGAGATGTGACTTTTCTCAGCTTAGAACCTTGAGAAATACACCTGCTCGTGGCCAACACATATTGAGTAACTTTCTCCCAGGGTATACATTACCCCAGGGGAGAGATGGAGGCATTGACAGAGGTTGCATAAATCCTCTGGGTCACTCTGGTTCACTTCAGGCTCTCTAGTGCAAATGGACAGATAGGGTGTCCTTGAGGGACCTGAGGAGCTCAGAGCAATGAGAGTGGATCAGCATTTCCTTATGAATCAGAATTGAGTCCAAGCCCCAGCTCTTATCTAAGTGGCATTGCTAGAAGCTTTTGATCTCTCTGGCAGCTTTAGTTTCTTATCTATGTAGCACAAGAATGCTACACTTTCTCACCTCCAGAGGTCACCTTCAGTTCTGAAGTCTTACTCCCACCTCTTTGCAGATGACAAAATGAGGCCCAGAGGAGGGACAGGTCTTGCCCAGTCACCTAGCTGATGAAATGTACAAACAGGACTGGAATTCAGGTTCCATTATGGACTGAAACTTAGTTCTCAAGCCCATGGATCTCAAACGTCTCAGTTTTAAAACTCTTTGATCATGAGCCTCTTTGGTGAGAAACGGATTCCATGAGTCATTTAAGTAAGTGGCAAGTCAAACTCTACTGATGGGTAATAGGAGGGGACACAGAAGAAAAAAACAAAACCTGAAGATAATTAGTCCTTTTTTTTTTCTTTTGAGACGGAGTCTCGCTCTGTCACCTCCAGCGGCATGATCTCGGCTCACTGCAAGCTCCGCTTCCCAGGTTCACGCCATTCTCCCGCCTCAGCCTCCGGAGTAGCTGGGACTACAGGCAACCGCCACCACGCTCGGGTAATTTCTTTTTTCTTTTTTTTTTGTATTTTTAGTAGAGACGGGGTTTCACTGTGTTAGGCAGGATGGTCTCGATCTCCTGACTTCGTGATCCGCCTGCCTCGGCCTCCCAAAGTGCTGTGATTACAGGCTTGAACCACCGCGCCCGGCCGATAATTAGTCTTACTTAGGATACTATTCTAGGACTCTGTTGTCTGCTCTTACAGAAACTTACTATAATCAATGAGGTAAATGGGGTTACTTTTGTAAGTAAAATTTGCATTCATAGCTTTATTAAATATCATGAATGTGCACTGATTCATTAATGACAGACTTTATAGCAAGACTGGATTACATTAGTTGGGCACAAAATGGCAGCAATTTGTACTACAGGCTTTGAGAATATGTGTTTTATGACTTACCTCACTATATGTTCGACTTTGTAGTAACACTAATCCTAAAATCTCCCAACCCTTCCTTCTTCTATATTCAATCACTTTTGTTTATCTAGCTTTCTTCCCTTCCTTTCCAAGATATATCTACATCTATTGTTTCACTTTATTCTCACTTTATAAAATAAAGACTACACAGTATGGAGATTATTATATTGATGGTAGAAAATGAAGACATTGGAATGCGCAGATGTTAAAGGAATGCTAAAAAAAAGAGAAACATTGGACTGCATGTTATCTATCCACATCTTCCATTTAGCTTCATTTGTTAAATCTAAATAAGCAACGTAGCAACGTACAGTTGGTATGTACTACCAGTCAGGATACAGCATTATCTTATCCTTACTGTATAAAATTATACTTCCTAAATGGTATTCATTAATGAAGGAATTCACTGATAAATAATATTACAGATTTCACTTCTGTTTGTGAGCAAAACTTCTGAATGGCATTCGTATGCTGAAAAAAGGCACTTGAGAGCAAATGCGTAGATAGAAGTAATCATTTTTGATAGGAGTCATAGAAACCTTCCCGTGGGTCTCTGTTTATATACGCATAAAATTGGCATCATGATTATATAGTAAAAGTCTGTGGATGATTCTAACTGAAATACTTCAGAAGGGATTTTAGCATCTTGTCTTTAGCATATTACCCAGCAATAATTGTAATAGAAATGATGATGATGATAACTATATTGAGCACTAAGTGCCAGGTACATATGATCTCATTTAATCCTACATGTAAGAACCCTGTGAGGTAGGAGTTGTTTTTATTCTTGTATAGGTGAGAAAACTGAGGCACAGAGAGGTGACATAAGCTTGTCCAGAGTCCCAAGGCTAGTAGTCTGGTTCTTAGGTATGACTGGCCATGATTATGGACATGTGAAAGGTTTTGCTGTTTTAACAAAGACAAACCCGACCTACCATTCTGAAGTCCTCTTCGAACTTGAAAGCTCCGCCTCCCGTGGCACACAGGGTGGTGTGAAGGCTAGAGAAGTTTTTCTCACTGCCCATCTGAATGAACCTGTGCATAGCACAGCTGGGAAAGCGGATGAAGTGCAGGTTCCCTTTGCGTCCACACATGGTCAGGTTTTTCAGTTCCAGGTGGACGTCTCGGATCCCAGTTTTCCCATAAGCAGTATTAGAAGTCAAATACTTCCGGATGCTCTTTAGGTTCTCTACTTCCTCTTGCTCCTCTTCGGCTGTAATATCCTTCGGTTCGAAGTAGACCAATTTAACCAGCGTTCCACCGATGTCCATGCCAAACCATGGGAATGCTAAAGGACAGAAAGAAAGAGCGCTGCTGAAAGCTACGCGTGCAAAGAAGTGCTCAGTTTTTCAATATCAAATAAGCAAATGCAGTGGTGTCATATCTACATGTGCATTTCACATTCAATTTATTTGAATTCAACTATATGTGCCTAGAAGGAGTCACAGATAGAGAAAATTTTACAATTGAAAGAGTGCCCATGGCTCTGCTCACACACCAATGCACTCCACTCAGAATTGAGTGAGATGAGAAATAGGATTCTGCAGTTCCCTAAGGCAGTCTCAATTCCTGTGTGCTTCCTAGGGCTCAAGTATCTCACCAAGCTGAGTGTTATTCTAATATTTAAATATAGATATATATATATTTTGCATACATCCTGGATCCCAATTGCTAACTATTTTTGTCGGAATCTTCACCAAAGAAATTGATCTGCTTCAGTCCTAGAGGAAAAATTGACCATGCTGGGTGTGGCAAGAGATAGTACGTTAGTCTCTAACCTAGTGCGCATTTCAATGATTCCATTTTTTTGCTTTATGAACTGACTTTAGAAGATGTGATTCCACTGTTTTAATCTATACAATATATAGAATGGGGAAAGAGAGAGGAAGTAGACTACGAGAGATGATGCGCAGACACAAAATTCTAAAAAGAACAACTAGCATTATATCTGATTTCTTTCTGCATTAAACAGAGACATACTGTCTATTCCAAATAGCCTGCTCAGAAGTTCTCAACCTGGCTGCCTTTTAGAATCAGCTGAGAAGCTTTTAATATTCAATTTCTGGCCTCCTCTCGCACATATTCTGTTTAACTCAGGCATGGTATCCAGACATCTTTTAAAAGTTCCCTAGTGGTTCCAATCTGCAGACTTGGAAACTAGTAAACCAGAGGAACCACGGCCAGGTCTGAAATACAAAGGCATGCCTCCAGGTGAAAGTATACTTAATGTGCTTGTGATGCTTATCTATGATAATATGAATCTCCATCATGATGATTTTTATTGTTATAAAAGCTCTTTATTGTTAAGAGCTGACATGAGCAGAAGTGAGCTACCTAAACAGTCTGACTTTATTTAGAGACAGCCTGGAAAGTTAATGCCATGCTGTCAAATGCTCTGCAATGAACACAGAGCAAACCCAAATGGCAACCCAAAGGTTGGAGTCTTCCTTTTTATTTCCCTCAGAGAATCCATTGGCAAAATCTGAAACTGTAATATTAAAACTGAGTTTAAAGACTCAGGGTGCAAAAATGGCTTTCTTCCAAGTTTCTTTTATTTCAGCCCTAGAGAACATCCATATAAACCCTTGTCAAATTCTCTACACTGCCAGAAACATCAGTGGGCCCTACAGAAGGTCTTTTTTCTAGGCACCCCTACTAATACTTAGTTTTCAGTTCAGGAGGGCTGAGGGAGGACTGCCTAGCAGGAAACCATTTCTGTAAACACAATCTTCTTTCCTCTGTCTCACTATTGTTATTTCGGTTATGATTCAAGATGGCTGCTTCTCACCTGTTGAGCAGGAACTCTAGCATTATAGACAAATAAAATTCCAGGCCCTCAAAAGAAACAAATTTCACTGACAAGACCAAGTTAACAAATCTCTTGTTTTCTTTGCAGACGTTTACAAAGCAAATTCCACAACCAGTGTAGGTTGGGAAACTCGTTTGTCCTAGCAGGAGATGAAAAAACTGGAAACTGGTCATCCCCATGTGTTGATTCAGCTCACAGATGAAGTCTGTTGGTTTATTCGCTAAAACTCACTGTCAGCATGGGCCACAGTGTAGGAGCAGCATGTTATAATAGTTAAAGCCCCAGATTGGGATTCCGAACATCTGCTTCCCTGAAGCAGCAGACAGTAAGTAGCTCACTGTAACTCCTTCCACCTCTTTGGATTTTAATTTCCTTATCTGTAAAAGGAATGGGTTGCATTAAAATGATCTCGAATTTCTTCCCTGCTGTCAACTTTCCATGAATTCCTTAAGAAATACAAAAGAAAAATTGCAAGTAACCCAAATCATATAGAGTCTGACCACAGTTTTTTTGGGTGGAGTTTTAAACTCCCTGGAAATATACTATGGCATGTTAATAAATGCCCGGGCTATGCCACCAGTGCCGCAGTTGCAATCCATTCTCATCAGAGCGGGGAAGATGCCTACAATGGATAGGATGGGGGAAGGGTATTTTGGAACATTGCTGGGAAATATTTTGGAAACATTTTGACAACACCTATTACAATTGAAAGTACACATGCATTTTTAACTCAGCAAAGCCCTTTCCTGGGCCATAAAAAAAACACACAAGAATTCCAGGATAGGCGTAAGAATGTTCACTGCGGCATCTTTTATCATGCTCAAATCAAAAAACAAAAACAAAACCAAGGCAAATTGGAAACAAGATGAGTGTCCTTTAACAGGGAAACTGTTCAATAAAATGTATGACTTCCAAACTGTAGAATATTAGGCAGCTATTAAAAAGAGAGTGAGGCCAAGTGCAGTGGCTCACACCTGTAATCCTAGCACTTCGGGAGGCTGAGGCAGGCAGATTGCTTGAGTTCAGGAGTTTGAGATTTGAAACCATTTCAAAGTTTTTCTTAGCAACTCAACAAAACAATTGGAAAAAGTATAAAGTTTTGAAATTTCAGCTAAATGTTATATCATTAGTTTGGATTAAGGTAAGAGAGATAAGAATTATCTTATCTCTGGGGTTTCACCATGTTGCCCAAGCTGGTCTTGAACTCCTGGACTCAAGTGATCTGCCCACCTCAGCTTCTTAAAGGAACTATAGTATTGGTTTAAGTGGCAAAAGAAATTGGCTTTTCTTTACCTATGTTTATTTCTTACCTTCATGAAAAATCTAATGCTCTTCTAGTCACATTTATTGCTTTTTCAGGACACTGTCTTACATTAAATGTACAATTTTATTCATCTTCCTGATATCAAGATCTGCCTAAACCTAAGCTTCCCATGCACAAGCTGTGGATGGAGACAGGAAAGAAGGGGAAGGAAGAACATCCTAGTGCAGCTATGATCCATGACTCACGTTTTCTTTAATCCAGGATACCCAGATGCTTTGATCAATTCAGCTGAACAACTAATAAGAGCTTATTCTGTGTTTGCCAAGAGGAGTGATGTTGGTTTTAGATACAGGAAGTTTGTATTCACCTCTTACTCCTCCTTGAACCAGATGTCATTTAAAAATATTTCTAGAGTGTTCATCAACAACCTACAGCAGGAAACCAGGCTCAAACATCACAGGAAGACTTTTGCAAACAAATAAACTGACCCACTCATTCAAAATGGTTTTCACTGTGGTGAGGTGCGTAGAAGCCGGAAACTGATGTTCACAAAACCAAGTGTTACAAATAAAATGGCTGTACGTCCATCTTTGATCAACATATTTTAAATAAAAGGAACTAATTCCTAGAGAAAATTCTGTACATGTGCATGAGGAGACATAACAAAAATGTTCACTGCAGCAATTTGTAATAATAAAAAATGGTAACAATCTAGATGTTCATCAATATGTAAGCAAAATATGACATATTTATGATGCAATACTACATCATTATGAAAATCAATTATATTTATACACCTCAAAAGGCATTTTAGAGCTGTTTGCCTGTAGTCCCAGCTTCTCAAGCAGCTGAGGCAGGAGAATCTCTTGAACCCAGGAGTTCAAGGTTGTAGCGTACTACGACTATACCTGTGCATAGTCGCTGCACTCTGGCCTGGGCAGCATAGCGAAAATCCATCTCTTAAAAAAAGAAAACAAACAAACAAAAAGGACAGGCGCAGTGGTTCATGCTTGTAATCCCAGCACTTTGGGAGGCCGAGGCGGGTGGATCTTGAAGTCGGGAGTTCGAGACCATCCTGGCCAACATAGTGAAATCCTATCTACTAAAATACAAAAATTGGCTAGGCGTGCTGGTGGGTGCCTGTAGTTCCAGCTACTTGGGAGGCTGAGGCAGGAGAATCGCTTGAACCCAGGAGGCGAAAGTTGCAGTGAGCCGAGATCACTTTACTGCATTCCAACCTGGGTGACACAGCGAGAATCCATCTCAAAAAAGAAGTATCTTACTGGATAGGAACTCAAAAACAATGTTGAAGGAAAACTTTAGTGGTGGACAAAGGTGATAGATACATTGTTACTTCCAGGCCAGAGCGTTTAATTACAGGCATGAGACCCTCTAGAGCTTTCCCTCTGCTATGGTGATGGGAAGCATTCCAGGTAGTGGCTGATCTGTCAGCCTAGGTCCTGAAGTGAGGCCACAGCTAACCCACAATGAACATAGAGCATAAGCACAAAAGAAACCTTTGTTCTGTTAAACCATTGAGATTTGGATGTTGTTTGTTACTGCAAAAGATGTTGTTTGTCACTGCAAAAGAACCTGGCCTGTTCCAACTGATAAAGTGAAGTGCTGCTTTAACCACAACAAAATGTGGTAGTGGCTTAGCAGCAGGGAGTGAAGAAATTGATTCTGGAGACTGGCACAGCATTTGGTAAAACGATCATGTATGATAACTTGGAAGGCAGATAATACACCTAAAGAATGAGCAGATCTAGTGAAAGACTTTGAAAGTCTAATGTTAGTAGCATGTATTGATTACTATTGACTGCATTTTAAAAGGTGTAATGAAAAAAGAGAGAGATGAGCTCGTAATTGACTGGTTTATAGATGAAAGAAAAGGGAATAGAGTCCATTAAGTTGCACTTGTATGGCTGGAAAAAGCAGCCGCTTCTCTCTCCCAACAGACAGAATGGCTACCACCCCCACTGTTAACACTCTGAAAGGGTTAAGATGTCTCCAATAAAGATACAGTTGACATTGTGGCTTCTTGGTTAATTCTTTCAATTAGAATAGCTTAAGGGAAAACATGCTAAACTTGTAGCTCTCTCAACAAAGCCATTATCAATAAATAAAGGCATGGAAGCAAAAACACAAAGGAATAAGCAAATACAAGTATGCTTAGAAGGAATTGAGGGCTTAACTCTTGGCATATGGAAATAAATTGGAATAAAATAGATGAGAAACCAATTTTCTTTTGAAAAATAATTGTACTGCCAAAGAAACTGCAAACTCACACCTAAAACAGCTGGGAAAACTGTTCAAGACCTAAAAAACCTCTGGAGCCCTCAACTCTCTAAAGTCAGGAAGCAGCCGAGAAGGCTGCTCAGTCTCTAACACAGGCATGTTCTTCAGTGTTTACTTTACATGCAATCGAAGAGTCTACTGGGAAATAAAAGATACCTCTCAAGGGGTGGAGCCAAGGGCTGAAGACAACAATGGACTGGGAAGGCTCTTCCAGGGAGAAGAATCAGAACCCTAAAGGACTCTTCACCTACAAGGCCGGGGGCCCAGAGGGATTTCAGAATTGCTTCAGCATTTTAGAATGACTGAGCACCAGTGACTGCTGGGTATCTCCCATTCACCCCCTTTCTGAATGGGAGTATAGATTAATTTTCCAATCTTTGTTTTACCATTATATACTAACATACAATGTGAGGGGGGGTGGTGAAGAGCAGATAACTTGCCACTTTTAATTCAGAAGTCTCTAGATCAAGAGGAACCACATCCAGAGTTGATGTAGAAATGACTTTATATCATCCCCTGAGTAAGAGCCTAAATTAGGCATCATCCAGATACTGTGCTGGGTGAAACTTTGGGTCAGTTTCCTTTGGGGAACGAATGAATGTATTTTGCCCGTAAGAGGGAGAGTGAGACAAATATCTGGTAACCAGAAGAGCAACCTGTATCACTAGTACAGCTGGCCAAATATTTCTGGTCTCTTCCTTCCAGGTCCATGGGGTCAGAATGTAACTCTTGGCCATTTTATACTTGAGCTGGGCAATGTTCCTAACCTAGCTGGTAAGTTGTGAATGGAAATGGTGTACATCACTTTCAGGCAAGAATACTTCTGGGTAGTGTGAGACCCTTCCAGATTCTTTCTGTTACCATAACCAGCAAAATTTAAGACAATGGTTCTATTATCTGGGTCTCAAAATAAAGATGAGTCAGCCACCTCTCAATGAACTTGTGCTGTAAGAAATAAACTTTTGTTGGTTTTTTTTTTTTGAGATGGAGTCTCGCTCTGTCGCCCAGGCTGGAGTGCAGTGGCTGGATCTAAGCTCACTGCAAGCTCCGCCTCCCGGGTTTATGCCCTTCTCCTGCCTCAGCCTCCCGAGTAGCTGGGACTACAGGCGCCCGCCACCTCATCCGGCTAGTTTTTTGTATTTTTTAGTAGAAATGGGGTTTCACCGTGTTAGCCAGGATGGTCTCGATCTCCTGACCTCGTGATCCGCCTGTCTCGGCCTCCCAAAGTGCTGGGATTACAGGCTTGAGCCCGGCCGAACTTAAGCCACAGAGATTTGAAGGTTATTTGTTACTGCAGAATAACCTTGCCTATACTGACTAATATACCCCTAAATCAAAATCTTTTGCTGTTTTTAAAGCTGGAAAAATTCCCTCTCTGGCAGAACTAGATATAGGAACTGTCATGATCACAGACAAACATGTGGTAGCTGAGTGATAGAAAGGTATATAGGTCCCGTTATATTTATTTCTTCTAAAAACTTCTTAAAATACAAACCAAGATTGTCAACCTGGTAGTAGTTAAAACTGAAATAAATCTGCATTTCAAATATTGTGCAAAAACATTTTAAAACTTTATTGGTAGTTGATGTTTTAAACAAAGCCTATTTCTTGAAGACTTTTTCAGAATTCTAGAATAGTCTCTGGGGGTCATTTATGCTTCCTGCAGTAGCTATCAAGGTACACAGTGAACTCCAAATAGCCTAAATGAGCAAAGCCATGAGGTGAAAAAAAACCCGAAAAGATTTCCCATCAATCGAGAAAAAAATTTTAAAAAGCTAAGGGAGCTTGGCATGAGAAAATCAACCTCCTCTTGGTTTCACAGTATAAACTAAATGTAAAATCTCAGTCTCTCTATAACCAGCTGCAGAGCTTTAAGAAGTGTTCCTGGTGAGGGACAAGTGTTCCTGGTGAGATTCCCTAATGCCAATGTCTTCCTGAATGTAAATCAGGCACCCAAGGGCTCAAGATGAGCTTCTGTGGGCATGGATTTGACTCAGCAGTCAGTTGTTGCCATGGAGAGTAACAATTCTCTCAAGGTTCTACCAAGTTGGAGTTATGTGTGATTACTGTGAATAGGGGGCAGCAGGACTGTAATTTCTTTTTCCAATATTTGTAAAGATTTGTTAAGCAAACCAACAGGGGGGAAAGATGTTTAAGGATCATGTGATCAACAGAAAAAAAGCTTTAAACCACTTCTGTTGCGGGAAGTCAGGGACCCCAAACGGAGATACCATCTGAAGCCGTGGCAGAAGAACATACATTGTAAAGATTTCATGGACATTTATTAGTTCCCCAAATTAATACTTTTATAATTTCTCATGCCTGTCTTTACTACAATCTCTGAATATAAACTGTGAAGATTTCATGGACATTTATCACTTCCCCAATCAATACTCTTATTATAATTTCCTATGTGTCTTTACTTTAATCTCTTAATCCTGTCATCTTTGTAAGCTGAGGATGTATGTCGCCTCAGGACCCTGTGATGATGGCATTAACTGCACAAATTGTTTGTAAAACATGTGTGCTTGAACAATATGAAAACCGGGCATCCTAAAAAGGAACAGGATAACAGTGATTTTCAGGGAACAAGGGAAATAACCATAAGGTGTGACTGCCTGAGGGGCTGGGCAGAACAGAGTCATATTTCTCTTCCTGCAGAAAGTGAATAGGAGAAATATTGCTGAATTCTTTTCCCAGCAAGGAATAACCCTGGGAAAGGAATGCATTCCCAGGGGGTGGTCTCTAAAATGGCCACTCTGGGAGTGTCTGCCTTATGTGGTTGAAGATAAGAGATGAAATATGCCCTGGTCTCCTGCAGCAAGATTAGGAAATTCCACCCTGGTGAATTCTAGTCAGACCGGTTATCTGCTCTTGAACCCTGTTTCCTGTTAAGATATTTATCAATGACAATGTGTGCCCAGCAGGACATGGAACCTCATCAGTAATTCTAATTTCACCCTGGCCCTGTGATCTTGCTCTGCCTCTCTGCCCTTTTGATCTTTTATTGCCCTTTCAAGCACGTGATCTTTGTGACTTGCTCCCTGTTTGTACCCCCTCCCTTTTTGAAATCCCTAATAAAAACTTGCTGGTTTTGCTGCTCAGGGGGCATCACAAAACCTGCCAATACGTGATGTCACTGCCGGAGGCCCAGCTGTAAAATTTCTTTCTTTGTACTCTTTCTCTTTATTTCTCAGACCAGCCAACACTTAGGGAAAATAGAAAAGAACCTATGTTGAAATATTGGGTCTGGTTCCCCCAATACACTCCAAAGATATTTTACACCAAATGAATATTAATTATGTTCAAGTTGCCTAAGGATGTCCACAAGTTTAAAAAAATTCCTTGTTAAGGCTGGGTGCAGAGGCTCACACCTGTAATCCCAGCACTTTGGGAGGCCAAGATGGGCAGATTGTCTGAGGTTGGGAGTTCGAGACCAACCTGACCAACCTTGAGAAACCCTGTCTCGCCGGGCGCGGTGGCTCAAGCCTGTAATCCCAGCACTTTGGGAGGCCGAGACGGGCAGATCACGAGGTCAGGAGATCGAGAAACCCTGTCTCTACTAAAAATACAAAATTAGCCTGGTGTGGTGGCACATGCCTGTAATCCTAGCTACTCAGGAGGCTGAGGCAGAAGAATTGCTTGAACCCAGGAGGCAGAGGCTGCAGTGAGCCGAGATCATGCTACTGCACTCCAGCCTGGGCAATAAGAGTACAAACTCTGTCTCAAAAAATAAATAAATAAATAAAAATCCTTGTTAAACCTAATTGTGTAATAAATTATGTCTTTAAAAATTTCCTATCTCTGAGGACTAACCTTCCTTTCACTACGTGCAAATTTGGTTGACAGTATAACAAAATTATTTGATAATATATTCACAGAAACATTTAATGTTAAGAGGTGGAAGGAACCTTAGGTTGGGTCCAACATCCTGTTTACAAATAAGAAAACCGAGACTTAGAAAGATCAAGGAATTGTCCAAGGTTAGTCACAATAGGTATCTAAGCCCATTTTCAGTTTCATGAACCCATAAATCCCCATTTTGGTAGGTTGGTCTGAGGTGAGGTGTCTGTTGCTTACAACCAAGAATATTCCAACAGTCAGAATTTGTATGGGCAAGTTTCTTACTTGAGCCATTTATTAGTCTTTATTTTTACTTTTGGGGGGATGGAATCTCACTCTGCAGCCCAGGCTGGAATGCAATGGCAAGATCTTGGCTCACTGCAACCTCAACCTCCTGTGTTCAAGCAATTCTCCTGTCTCAGCCTCCTGAGTAGCTGGGATTAGAGGGGTGTGTCACCACACCTTGCTAATTTTTATAGTTTTAGGAGAGATGGGATTTTGCCATGTTGGCCAGACTGGTCTTGAACTCCTGATCTCAAGTGATCCACTTGCCTTGGCCTCCCAAAGTGCTGGGATTACAGGCATGAGCCACTCCATCTGGCCCATTTACTAGTCTTTAAATGGAGGTCAATTAACCTATCACTAAAGTCCTGTCTAGTTCTCACATTCTATCATCCTAAATATACATATGCAAAGACCTCCAAAACCATACTTTTAATAGCATGAAACACAGTTGAAAACCTAATAACTATTTAAGGACCTTGAAGAAACTAGTGAATATAAAATTTAATAAAAGTGTTTCTCTAATACTGTAAAGAAACCCATAATTATCGCACACAGAGCAATCTGTTGAACATTAAATACTCTATGAAAAGAAATTTGAGTCATGGGTTCTTTCAAATTAATGTGTACCAGATTTCCTTAGTTTGAATTTTAGTTATAAGGTAATTACCCAGTGTTGGCAAGGGTACAAGCTCATATACTACCACTGGGAATGTAAACTGGTATAATCTTTCTATGGGTTTATTTGGAAATATATATTAAAAAGCTCCAGATTCCCATACACTTTGGTATGTTGGTTCTATTTTACCCTAAAAGAAATTACGTGTGCATCCAAAAATTTAGCTTTAAAAAATACTGAAAATGTTGAAGTTGTATTTATAATAAGAAAACTAATTTATTGTCCAAAAACAGAGGGCTGATTAAACAAATAATTATTCATTAACACAAAAGATAGCACACCACCATTAAAATCACTTTGTAGGACATCATTTAATGATGTGAGACAAATGTTCATTATCTATCATTAGGTGAAAAGGGCCGGGATTAAATGGTACATTTCATGTAGTTATAATTTTGTTTAAAAATTAAATGGCGATTTGGACACACACACACAAAAAGACTAGAAACTTCAGACCAAAATATTAATAGCTGGATCATGGATTGGAGTGATTTTTTTTCTTCCTCTGGCTCTTCTGCCACTTTTTTTTTTTTTTTTTTTTTTTTTTGAGACAGAGTCTCGCTCTGTCGCCCAGGCTGGAGTGCAGTGGTGTGATCTTGGCTCACTGCAAGCTCTGCCTCCTGGGTTCACACCACTCTCCTGCCTCAGTCTCCTGAGTAGCTGGGACTACAGGCGCCTGCCACCATGCCTGGCTAATTTTTTTTTTTTTTTAGTAGAGACGAGGTTTCACTGTGTTAACCAAGATGGTCTCGATCTCCTGACCTCATGATTCTCCCGCCTTGACCTCCCAAAGTGCTGGGATTACAGGTGTGAGCCACTGTGCTGGGCCTTTTCTTTTTTTTTTTTATAATAATCAACACACTTGAACTTCATAATCAGAGCTATTTTTAAATTCTTAAAAACTTCTCTGTAATGATGCAAAAGAAAATGAAATTGTTTTAACTTTGCTTAGTATGCCTTCATTCCCTAACTCAACAATAGTTCCTTCTCTTCTCATGCAACAGCCTGCCCATATCAAACCAATTATCAAAATCCACTGAACACAAGTCATCAAGAATGGCAGGGGTAAGCCCAACTCCCAAGAGCAAAGTTGTTCAGCCTGTTAGATGCTCGATACCATGAGGGTTCCCTCAGGGTGGGAAGAGGCTGATTCACCCACTGCACCACTGCCACGGCAAAAACTGCATGTTAAACTCAGCAAAAACTGTATGTTAAACTTACACTGAAGAGGACACACATGTTTGTGGGATGGAATCGCTGTGGGAAAGTGTACAGTCACAACCTCATGTGACAATAATCTTTATTCAACTGGCACAGCCCCAGATTCCTATCAGCTTTCTCCTCTCACCCAGACACGGGCTCATCATATTCTAGTATTTGAGAGGGAAAAGGAGAACAGCAAGAATTCCTTCCAGAACTTCCGAGGCATGTAGAAGTATTATTATTGGAGTCACACAGAGACTTAGGTCTGAATTTCATCACTGCTGCTGCTCAGGGTTAACCCATCTGTTAGGCTCAAGAGATATAGTGGCTAGGACCTGCCATACTTTTAGGCACCCATGAAATAGTTTAATTTATTTTAAAATCAGAAGAAAATATATGAACTTTTAGGTTAAGGAAAATATAATTTACTATATAATATTAATACATTCATCTTTATGCCAACAATAATAAAATATAATTTTTATTTATTTTTTATGGAGGAAGGGGACCCATGAAGGCAAAAGTCCCTAGGCCCATAAAAGGCATCCTCTACATTTTGCTCCACACCCATCTACAGGTTAAAACTGGCATGATACCATACCATCATCCATTTTGCACTTGCAATTTGAACCTGGTCTCTGTGACTTGTTTACAATCACATTTCCATAAAGCAACTTTAATTTTACTATTTAGTGCAACTAAATTTTAAAGTCAAAGTTTTAGTTATATTTATTTTTTTAAATGACTGGCTACATTTAACCACATGGTTTCTCAAATTTGCCTAGTCATAAAAAATCACCTAAGGCACTTGCTAAAAATACAGACTCCCAGGACATCACCTACAGATTCTGATTCAGTGGGATAGCAGTCACGTCCCAGAAAATGCTTTCAACAAGGGGTCCCTGTAATTCTCAGTCGTCAAGTTCAGAACTACTATTCCAGTTGAATCAAAATGAATACTGTAAGTAGCTGGACTACATTTCTTTGTTTGTTTTTTTGGGATGGGGCCTCACTCTGTTGCCCAGGCTGCAGTGTAGTGGTGTTATCACAGCTCACTGCAGCCTCTACTTCCCAGGCTCAACTGTTCCCCCCACCTCAGCGTCCTGAGTAGCTAGGACTATAGGTGTGCACTACCACTTCCGGCTAATTTTTACATTTATTTGGTAGAGACAGGGTTTAGCCATGTTGCCCAGGCAGGCCTTGAACTCCTGGGCTCAAGTGCTTCTCCTCCTCAGCCTCCCAAAGTGCTGGAATTACAGGCATGAGCCACCATGCCCAGCTTGGACTACGTTTTAAAAGTGAGAACCTGTAGTTTGAAGGAGTAGCTCTTGCTTGAAACTGAAGGCAGAACTCTGAGGCAGACAGCTGAGGGCAATGCACAGCCACCAACTGGCAGATGTTCCCATTCCCAGACACATCTAATTGCTTGTTAATGAAATTACTTATTGGCAATTTATAGCATGAGTGCCATAGGTGATTTTCAAATTTTAAATACAGTTTTTGAAGTACTAGGTATTATCCAGCCATGACTAAACCCCATGGCTGTGGTTTAGAAACATTCCACATATAATTAAATTCCCTAGATGGGCTCCTCTCTCCCCCCGACTGCCATCTTAAAAGTAAGCATGCACTCCTCCATCAAGAGGTTAGCTCTGGCAACAGTACTCATGTATTTAGGTCACGCAGACAGACATTCTTTGATTTGCAACCCACGTGGCTGACCTTGACACAGACAACCATGTGAAATTAGAACAACAAATAGAAACAGCAACATGAAAGCTAGGTTGCTTTTATTTTATTTTTTAGGTTGAGAAGAAAAAAAAAAGCTCTTGTAGGGACAAAGGAAGCCATGTCATTCTGATAGCACCATGAAGTGTATTCTTAGCTTGGATGTGGGCCAGGAGGAAGCAGGAATAAGATGAAGCTAGAGATGAGGAGACCCAAAAAATGTCAAATCCATGAAGTTAATAAAAATTTGTTTGCCTTCAGTCTCTTCCTTAAGTCCCTGAGTAGCTCAGTGAGAGCGGTTTCTTTCCCAAGGTCCTGAAACCTCTCCATGCCATCCATACAGGAAAATCAGAGAGAAAGATGAGTGTCACTCTAGGGACCAGTGAGCTCATCTTTTCCCCTTCGTGCCTATAGTCAAGCTGTGTATTTCTGCTTCAGGTGTTAAGGAGAGGAAATGGTAGGCAGATGAAATTTGTTTCCCATTCCAAAGTTACATTTTCACACTGTCCAGAGGAAGTGGGAGGAAAATACACTTACAGACAGCTACAGTCATCACCCCTATTTCTCACCAAGAAGCTGCCAGTTCTGCCCAATCTAGAGGCAACAGAAGATAAGTATCAACTTTCTGTGTGGTCCTCCACTTTAATTATGCCACTTTTTTCATCAGAAGTAGTCCTGGACAAAAAAGAAGCCTCCACGGTTTTGACCATGCAGGTGTGCCAAGGGACATGACCACCATGCGTCTGTGTGGCTGTCTCCAATGTGATCATTTCAGCAACCAGAGCTGAGCACAGCATCCACCCAGGAATGGCTCCTTCAACCTCCTAATGCCCAGCACTAAGGCTCAAGATGGTAATCTCATTACCTGCTTAAACAAATCCCCATTTAAACCACCCAAGAGGTTTAGCTTTCTGTCTTGACAAGCCACCAGAGCGTGATTGCATACTCTAGGGATACTATTGACAATTTAATACCAGAGTGTGGTTAATTAAAGAGGCTTCAGGGAGAACAGCATTGCTGGGTGGCACAACCAGGTGGAACAACAGGTCTACTAGAAATGGGTCTTGTTCATTTATTTCTTAACTGTGAAAGTCTGGCAAATCTTTGAAGTTGAGCTGGGGGTCAGAGGACTGAGGAAAGGTATGCCAACTGCTCACATGGCAATGCAAGCTGACAAAAACACCTGCTTTAAATAATCTGAGACCAACTACAGTCACTCCTTCATATCTGTGGCTCCAATCACGGATTCAACCAACTGCAGACTGAAAATATTTGAAAAAAAAAAATTCCATGAAGTTCCAAAAAGCAAAACTTAAATTTGCCATGTGCTGGTGCTATAAAGAATCCATGTGAATAAAATGACATGCAGGCATTGTAGTAGGTATTAAATCATCTAGAGATGATTTAAAGTATATGGGATGATATGCATAGATTACAGGCAAATACTATGCCATTTTATACAAGGGAGTTGGGCATCTGAGGATTTTGGTACCCATGGGGGTCCTGGAACCAACACAATGGATACTGAGGAAAAATCGTTTGGGCTTATTCATTCATCGATTGAACAGATATTTATTTTGTTCCTAGACAGTGTGAGGCACTCTGCTAAACAGAGTCAGGATGCAGCAATGAGCCAGCCCCCTTGGCAGTTACATTCTAGTCCACAAAAACTGGTCATTAATTGAGAACAGTCTGGGAAGGAGTGAAAACTCTGCTGTGAGTGAAATCCACATTGTCCTAAAATCAGACATTACTTAATTAAAACAATCCTTTAATATTCACTAATGGTAGCTCCATGTAGGGCACCCTCCTAAGCGTAGTAACTATCACAAAGTCAAGTCTGACATTCCCTAGCCATCAAAGAAACTTGTAATTTCATTAGATATGAGACTAAAACTTATACAAGGTTTAAAATAATAAGATATTAGTGTTGGAGGATATAAGAGCTGTGGCCCACAACAGGCAAATGAAAGGATGCTCAACATCATTGGCTATTAGGGAAAAGCACATCAAAACCACAATGAGATATGACTTAAAACCCACTAAGATTATAAGTTTTGAAAAATTGAAAACAACAAGTATTATGAAGATGTGGAGAAATGGGAATCCTCATACACCACTAGTGGAAATGCTAAATAGTATAGTCACTTCAGAAAACTGGCAGTTCTGCAAGAGGTTAAACAAAGAGTTACTATATGATCTAGCAATTCTAGTACTAGGTATATATACCCAAGAGAAATGAAAACTCATGTCCACACAAAAACCTTACATGAATGTTTATAGCTGCATTATTCACAATAGCCAAAAGGTAGAAACAACCCAAATGTTCATCAACGGATGAACATGGATAAATAATGTGATAAATCCACCCCATCAAATATTATCTGGCAACAAAAAGGGACAAAATACTGATACATACTACAACATGGATGAATCCTGAAAACACTACGCTAAGTGAAAGCTGTCAATCAGAAAAAATCATGTATGATACGACTTTACTCATTTGAAATGTCCAGAATAAGCAAAACTCTAGAGACAGAAAATAGATTAGTTGCCTAGGGTTGGGGATTGTGAGGGAAAAAGAGGAGTGACTGCTAATAATTTTCTGGGAGGGGATAAAATATTCTAAAGTTCATTGTGATAGTTGTACAACTCTATGAATACACTAAAAACCATAGAATTGCATCCTCTAAATGGATGAATTGTATAGTGTATGTGAACTATATCTTAATTTTCTCATTTCAAGATACATTTTAAAAATATAAATGCCAATTATATTAGTTCTTGAAGATAATCTTTCTAAAATGCACAACCCACTTCCCCATATTCTTAAGCAAAACAGACGGAATGACATTTGAGGTCTTCTTGATGATTCACGGTCAAAGGAGAATCAATTATTGTGCTCACTGTACACTGATGTCCTCAGGAATCATGTAAATTTGAGCTTCCCTGGGTGCTATGGTTTGAATCTTTTGTTTCTATTATAGTTTTCTATGTCTTGCTTTTGGGCTAAAGCTGTTAATTTCTCACTGCTGTCAGTGTTACTGTAATATATCTATCCAGAACCTGCTGTGTCTGAATGCAGAGAAACCAGGAAAGCAAATCTGTTGAAACTGCATGTACAGTTATTATTTGTCAATGTAAAAATTAAAATTAAAAAAGAAGAGTACATAGATTCTGAGGGAGAGCACAGGAACCACTCTCAAGTGTAAGATGCATGAGCATCTCTGACTTTATCTACTTCCCAACACTGATTTTTGTTTTTTAAATTTTTTTGAGATGGAGTCTCGCTCTGTGGCCCAGGCTGGAGGGCAGTGGTGCAATCTTGGCTCACTGCAAGTTCCGCCTCTCGGGTTCATGCCATTCCCCTGCCTCAGCCTCCTGAGTAGCTGGGACTACAGGTGCCCACCACCACGCCCGGTTTTTGTTTTGTTTTGTTTTGTTTTGTATTTTTAGTAGAGACGGGGTTTCACTGTGTTAGCCAGGATGGACTCGATCTCCTGACCTTGTGATCCACCCATCTCAGCCTCCCAAAGTGCTGGGATTGCAGGCGTGAGCTACCACGCCCCCAACACTGATTTTGATCACTCAGAAGTGTTTGCTTCCGTCCAGTGCTCAGCTGTCTTCAGGGTTATCACTGGCATCCCCTGGGGTTATAGGCATTGTAGTTAGAAGTGACAGGCCTTGTAGCTACAAGTGAATTTTTTTTTTACCATAATAATTTTTATCAAAGGCACAGCTAGATGTAATATCTGA
Organism: Piliocolobus tephrosceles; assembly: GCF_002776525.5. Taxonomy (NCBI): domain Eukaryota; kingdom Metazoa; phylum Chordata; class Mammalia; order Primates; family Cercopithecidae; genus Piliocolobus; species Piliocolobus tephrosceles. The sequence continues at coordinate 44,015,842 of NC_045442.1, read as the reverse complement.
CTAAGAAAAGGGATTAAAACTTTATAAAATATAAATATGAACATTCAAAATATTTTATTCGCCTGGGACCATTTAGTTTGGGCGCATAGTGTTCTTCCATACCATTAAGAGTGAGATTTTTTCAAATTCTTTAGCGTTGGAACTTTTAAAAGTTCCATCTTAATTCTAATCCCAGATATGAAAGAGATAAAAGCGACATCTTATTTGCATTGTCTTATTTTACAAATCACGTCACATCTAATGTAAAGTTAATTAATGAGAACAATGATGCTTGTTCAACATAAAGGCTGGATACTGTCACTTATGGATGATAGCTGCAGTTTCATGAACTTCACCCATTTATTTCTGTACTTTATTTGGATCACACAATTTTGAAGAAAGTTTGAATCAGAGAGAGCAGCTGCAAATCATAACTGTTCTTTTGAACAGCTTCCTTTGCAATCTCAGGGATTTCTTGAATCAAAACTGATTCAGCAGCTTGAAAAGATTTACTGAAAATGTTTCAGCTTCTTGCTGAATACTAAAAATATCTAACAACTCCTCACTTTGCTTGCAACACATATAAAAATCAAACAAAAAACATCCAAACCTTTTAGTTAGTGCTAAAACTCTAAGATAGCATTACCAGGACTTGACAGGTTACCCATTTACTTGTTATGTAACTGACCTAAGCCAGGGTGAGAGGGTTTGCCAAGAAAATATGTCTAAGCCTTGACTAAAATTTAATTGATTCTGGTACACATGTGCTGAAGTAGTATATTAGCTTATGCAATCTTTTTTTTTTTTTTTTTTTTTTTTTTGAGACGGAGTCTTGCTCTGTCGCCGGGGCTGGAGTGCAGTGGCCGGATCTCAGCTCATTACAAGCTCCGCCTCCCGGGTTTATGCCATTCTCCTGCCTCAGCCTCCCGAGTAGCTGGGACTACAGGCGCCCGCCACCTCGCCCGGCTAGTTTTTTGTATTTTTTAGTAGAGACGGGGTTTCACCATGTTAGCCAGGATAGTCTCGATCTCCTGACCTCGTGATCTGCCCGTCTCGGCCTCCCAAAGTGCTGGGATTACAGGCTTGAGCCACCGCGCCCGGCCAGCTTATGTAATCTTAAGTGGACAGATATACGGGCCAAACTTTAAGACTTTAGAGCTACAAACTTGCCAATAAATAATTTATAGGAATTCAGAAGAATTTTATTCCAATGACTGTGAAAAATGAGTTAACCCAGCAGCAGCAGCAACAGTATATCAATTAACATTTAGGGCACACTACGTGCCATGTGCTAGCAGTGTTCCATGCATTATTTAATTCAGTTCTCAAAACCCAGTGAAGTTGGCACTATTATTGTTCTCATTTTACAGATTACATAATTGAGGCTCAGAGAACTCCCCCAAACGTTAGGTGATCTCTAATGTGCTTTTTTTTTTCTTTTGAGACGTTGTCTCGCTCTGTCGCCCAGGCTGGAGTGCAGTGGTGCAATCTCGGCTCACTGCAAGCTCCGCCTCCCGGGTTTACGCCATTCTCCTGCCTCAGCCTCCCTAGTAGCTGGGACTACAGGCATCCGCCACCTCGCCCAGCTAATTCTTTGTATTTTTAGTAGAGACGGGGTTTCACCGTGTCAGCCAGAATGGTATCGATCTCCTGACCTCGTGATCCGCCCACCTCGGCCTCCCAAAGTGCTGGGATTACAAGCATAAGCCACTGCGCCTGGCCTCTAATGTGCTTTTTAAATTATAGCTTTTAAATAGATAAAAAAAAATTTTAAGGTTCTTGTATTAAACATTTGGACCCTCTAAAAGTTGCAACCAAGCTGGGTAGGCTGGCGCATCCCTATAGTCTCAGCTACTCAGGAGGCTGAGGCAGGAGGTTTGCTTGAGCCCAAGAGTTGGAGATTAGTCTGGGCAACACAGCAAAACCACATTTCTAAACAAATTTTTTTTTTTTTACATGCTGTATATAACTGTTGCACAACAAATATCCATGAATGAACAAACCCAAATGCTTATACACCATTACCTAAGACTTTCCTGTATTACAACCCAGTATAAAAGTTGATACTAATGATGTCCCTAAATTATTAGAATATGTTAAATGATACTACCTTGTCAAAGAAGGCAGCGATGTATAAAATGCATCTGAAGCACATTTTCATAAAACTGACAAGAGTAAACCAGTTCTGGCAGTTTACACAGACAGGAATTCACTGATATTTAACTAGCTTGATCCCAGGAATGTTCAATAACTTTAGTGATCTGATTCAGGATCTTTTTCTTTCCTCTTGTGGCTAAATTAAAATACAGAGTTGTAGGTCTAAAGATTGCCTGAAAATGCAAATTTTAGCAATATCCCTTCTGTAAACCCTTGGTTCAATCCTGAATCCAGCAACTCCAGATTCCTAGGACTGAGGCCAGTCCTACATCCTAATTGTCTTCAGAGAGCTAGCTTGCCTGCTCCCACTGGCCCCATCCAAATGGCTTCAGAGCAAAGGAGAAGGGTGGAATTCTTTTAATACTGTTCTTTAGTTCTTAATCTATATTTCGAGACAAAAATTATGTAGGAGATACCAATCACTCTTAGTCCAGTGATAATTGGGCGATTCCAAAAAGGTTTTTGGCACAGGACTATTTCATTCCAAGAAAGAGGTTTTGAATCTCAGACCACAAAGAAATGGTAAAAAAAAAAAAAAAAAAATTGATCATAAACAAACAACAACAGGTATGGGCAAATGAAAGGATTCTCCAGGGGCAACACAAATCAGGTTTTCATTTATCCACCTATGAATGAGATGTAACAATTTTAATTGTGGTTAGATAACTGAATTTATCTAATTGTGCATCATAAAACACTATAGTCTCAACTGGATATAATACACTACTAACTTTTACAGCAAATAACAGATTGAGTTTTTTGTTTTTTTTTTCAAAAAAAGTTCTTTTCTTTTGGAAATAAAGACAAAAATATTTAATATTGAACATATGATTTCTGAGGTCCACTTCAATATTATAAAATTGGACATTATTTGGTAATTATAGAAGCTGAGTGGTAAGTACTTGGCAGTTCATTATGTTATATTGTCTAGTTTTGTATAATGTTTAAAATGCAGAAATAGTTGTTAAAATCCTAACACTTTCCAAAATGCTCACTCAGGACAATAAGAGGACAAGTGGAGCACAGTCACCTTTGGAATTAAAACCATGAGTCTGAATTGGGGAAGTCCCTTTTTTGCCACACAGATCCTGCTTATGGAACCAAATATATCAAACAGGTTTCCCTTTAGCTGGGACAAACTTCAATCCACTTATCCTAACCAGAAACATATAATGAAAATATTCTGGCAATTCTACCCTGACATTTCAGCAGCAATAAATAAATTATAAATCACCCTAGAAAGGTACAAGCCTCAACTGGGGCCAGGTTTATATCTATTTAAGAAAAAAAAAATTGGTGTTCCCCAATCCACGATGAACAAATAACTCAAAATAATTGAAGTCATTAAAAAACAAAAACAATAGTGAATTATGAAATAAGTATATAAGTCCAAATTTATAATTTTCCATGATTAATACTTAAGTGCATGCATGTCTACATATCCATATACATAAAAGCACATGTATTATTTTCTTCTGCTAGCATTGATAGAACAGTTAACACCTGCTTGGTCTACCTGCTGGGTAATCCAGCACTAAGCCCAGCTACATTTACAGTAGGAATTTAGGAGGGAGGAAGGGAGGAAAATAATGATGTGATTCTAAAGAAATTCTACCCTCATACCAACCATAGTGAGCCCTGAAGTATTTGTAGAATACTTTCTTTCCTGAGAATAAACTCATCAAACTTCTCATCTTCAGAGATTGTCCTACTTAGCAAAGGACATGCTGACCTTTACTCCCCTTCTCTACGTCAAATGCTTCAATAATTCAATTGGTATCACTGATGCCTGCTGGGACTTTTCTATGAGCTTCTTCTGTGAACTGTGTCCCAGTCATTGTGTACTGGTAAATGTTTAACAACTGGTTCTCTGAAAATAAAGCCCTGATTTTCAGTGTTTACCAATTTCCATGGTGTATATATATATCCATTACGGCCAATTTCAAGCTATCAGCATAAGAATATTGAAATGCAGAGTTGGGAAGTCATGCATATACACACCCATAGCCTGTATAAGTTGGCTTTAGCACAACGCTGAGACTCCTGGTTTGCCTAGGATAGTCCCAGTTTATATCTGTAGTACTGGCATAATTAATGGTACCCCTACCACTCTTCAAAAGTGTTAATGAAATATTATGTGGTAACCCCAAAGAATAAATCACTTTTGGACCCTTTCTCAAAGTAAAAACCTTCCACGAAAAAGGATAAGACTTTCCATAAAAGGTAAGAAGATGTGATTATCTCCTTAGTCAAATGTATACTAACTTCCTAGCATGGAACATCCTAAAAACACAGCATCTCTTTAACTTTTTTTGTTTTAAATCAAACATAGGTAGTTGGGGGAGTATGAATAGTAAACAGGTTCCACTAATGTTCAGGTCCTGACTCACACACAGGGTTTAGGGATTTCTGGAGTGATTATAGCATCTGAGTGAATAAATCAAGCCATATAGTTGGCTTCAGGTTACACTCTAGCTTAGAGTCACATGAAACCAAATAACACATGCAGAGTCTAGCACAGTGCCTAGCCCAAAGAAATTAAAAACTGGTTAGTCCCTGTAGGTTTAATGGAAATCACTAAATCTCAGAGTTCAAGGCCACCCAGGTCAACACTTACTTGATCTCCTTTATGACTACCCCAAGAAGTCAACCTCCAAACTTGCTTAAATACTTGTCAGCAACCCAGTATAACCTGCACTGAGTCACATAGGTAGAATCTGGCAGGCAAGAGTATTGGTCTTGGTTCTTCAAAGAGGAGAACCCAAAAAAGTCAAGATAACATAGCTATCTTTAAGTATCTCATGAGCTGTTATGTAGAAGACGAATTGGATATATTGAATTGTCCATGGGGTAGAAGTTATAGGGAGACAGATTTTGAGTTAGTATAAGGAAGAACATCTAACACCACCACAATAATAATAGCTAACATTTATTGAGTGCTTCCATTTTGCTGGAAGCCTCACCGTACTGCTAACTCATGTCAATCTTGAAGTCAACGAATCTATTCCTATCTCTGGTCACCCCTGATGATCTACCTTGGGCTATAAAAGAGTTGTTTGTCCAGAAGCCCCGGAGGGATCCAAGTAACTGGTTGCCCAGGCTAACTATAACTCACAGAGGTTCATACAGGTCCAGTCTGTCCTGAGCCTCTATCTAAAGTCCTTGCAGCCTCAGATTCAATGTAGGATCAAGGCCAAGAGTACTAGAAGGTGCAGGTGCTGGTGTTGAAGGCAAGCACCTGGAAATAGTCATCTCATTCATCATCTGCCAGAGGAAGATTCCAGAGTCTTGCACATATTTGCAAGGACATTTTTTCAATTATTGGAGAATGGGTTAAAAAAATGATCCAAGAACTGGATGTAGCTGTTCTGAATTCTGAAGTCTTGTTCAATCATGTGGCTTTTATAAAGGAAAAATACTCACTTTTCTCATCTTTCTCATCTTCTTTGCATATAACTACCTCACTCAAGGGCTGAGATATCAAACAGTTAAGATCAAAAGAGGATACTTCCTTTTTTCAAAAATAACCATGTCCTGACACAAGATTAGCAATCAAATAAATTCCACAGTCCTCTTAGTCACTAATTTGCCAGCATCACTCTCAGAGAGGGTATGCTATACTTGGTGAGGCAATCTATGACAATCAGGTCAAGACTTGTGACATAGGTCATGTGTCCTGCTTCTAGAAACATGAGAGGGTATTAGGGAAGCTTCCATTGAAGAGATGATATCAGATCGGATTGGGGAATCCTCTGAAATCCAGTCCCCAAAAGATTCCCAGTCAGGGCAAGATGAGTTTGTGGAAATCCTGGTATTTCAGAGTCTTGGAAGCCTCTGTAATTAAATAACAGCAATGACATTAATATTAAATGTCTACACAGTTGATCATTTAGCAAATATATATATATATAGATATATATATAGAGAGAGAAATAAAATATCCTCTATTAATATAAATAAAACTAGTATTAATAGTGTCTTAGTCCATTTTGTGCTGTTATAACAGAACACTTGAGACTGGTGATTTGTAATGACACAGAAATTTATCTGGCTCACAATTCTAGAGGCTAGTAAGGCCAAGACTAGGGGGCTGCACATGGCAAGGACCTTCTTGCTGCGTCATCCCATGATGGAAGCGTGAAAGGGCAAAAGAGCATGCGTGCACAAGAGAGCAAGAGACTGAATTCACAGCCTCAAACCCTTTTATAATGGCACTAATTATTCATGGGGATGGAGCCCTCATGACCTAAATGTCTCCCATTAAGCTCCATCTCCCAACACTGTTACACTGGGGATTTTCAACACATGCTTTCTAGGGGACACATTTAAACCACAATATTCCACCCTGGCTCCCCAAATTCATGTTCTTCTCACATAAAAGATACATTCATTTCATGTAATAGCCCCAAAAGTCATAACTTTCCAGCATCAGCCCAGAAGTTCAATGTACAGAGTCTCATCTGAATCAGATATGGATGAGATTCAAGGCAGGATTCATCTTGAGGCACATTTCCCTCTAGCTGTAAGCCTATGAAATCAAACAAGTTACTTACTTCCAAAATACAATGGTGGAATAGGCACAGGATAGACATTCCCTTTCCAAAAGAGACAAATAGGCAAGAAGAAAGGGATAGTCTTAAGTCAATCCAAAACCTAACAGGGCAAACAACACTAAATCTTAAGGCTCCAGAATAATCTTCCTTGACTCCACATCCTACCATCTGGGAACACTGGAGTGGCAGTTGGGCTCCCAAGGCCTCAGGTAGGCAGGCCTACCCTTATAGCTTTGCTTGGTACTACCCATGCAGCGACTCTCACAGGCTGGTGTCAGATGCCTGTGGCTCTCCTGGCTGGTGTTTCATGCTGGTAGTTCTGGAATTCTGGAGTGTTGGTGTAAGCCCACTCCTTAGGCTTTACTAGGCATTGCTCTGGGAGACTCTCTGCAGTAGCTCTGACCCCAAAGTTATGCTGCACATTGCCCTAGTAGGGGCTCTCTGGGTGGCTCCACCCCTGCAACATGTGTCTGCCTGGGCCATGAGGCTGTCTATGATATCTTCTGAAATCTAGCCATGTCCCCACAATTCTTTTTTTTTCTCTGAGATGGAGTGTTGCTCTGTCGCCCAGGCTGGAGTGCAGTGGCGCAATCTCGGCTGACTGCAACCTCCACCTCCCAGGTTCAAGCGATTCTTGTGCCTCAGCCTCCTGAGTAGCTGGGACTAGAGGTGCATGCCACCACACCCCGCTATTTTTTTTTGTATTTTTAGTAGAGATGGGGTTTCACGGTGTTAGCCAGGATGGTCTCCATCTCCCGACCTTGTGATCCGCCTGCCTTGACCTCCCAAAGTGGTGGGATTATAGGCATGAACCACCGCACTCGGCCTGCCTCCACAATTCTTATACTCCACATGTCTGTAGACTTAACACCACATGGATGCCACCAAGATTTGCTGCTTGCACATTCCAAAGCTGTGGCCTGAGCCACACCAGAACACCCTTGAGCCATGGGTGGGGTGAGCAAGAAGCACTGTACTGAAATGTGGAGAGCAGAGACTTCAGGCAGCCCTAAGCAGTGAACTCCAAGATCCAGAGGGCACACTAGGTCTCTCTTTTGTTATACAGTCACATGTCACGTAATGACAAGGATATTTTCAGAGAAAAGAAGTGTCATTAGGCAATTTTGTCATTGTGCAAACAGCATAGAGTGTACTTATACAACCCTAGATGGTATAGCCTCCTACAGACCTAGGCTATATTGTAAACCCTATTGCTCCCAAGCTGTAAACCTGTACAGCACGTTACTGTGCTGAGTATTGTAGGCAATTGTAACAATGGTTAGTATTTGGGTATCTAAACAGATCTAAACATAGAAAAGGTACAGTAAAAATACAGTATAAAAGACAAAAAGTGGTGTACCTGTATAGGGCATATACAGGAACTTTCAGGACTGAAAGTTGCTCTGGGTGAGCGAGTGGTGAGTAAATGTGAAGGCCTAGGACATCACTGTACACACTGTAGACTTTACAAACATTGTTCACTTAGGCTACACTAAATTTATAAAAAGAAATGTATTTCTTCAGTAATCAATTATACTTAGCTTACTATAACATTTTTACTTTATAAACTTTCTAATTTCTAAAATTTTTTGACTCTTTTGTAATAACACTTGGCTTAAAACACAAACACAGTGCATAGGCATACAAAAATATTTTCCGTATATTCTCATTCTATAAGCTTTTTTCTATTTTAAAAATTTTTTATTTTATTTTTTCTTACTGTTTAAACTTATTTGTTAAAAACAAAGACACAAACACACACATTAACCTAGGTCTACACAGAGTCAGGGTCATCAATTTCACTGTCTTCCACCTCCACATCTTGTCTCACTGGAAGGTATTAGGTATTATACATAATTGAATGTGCTATATTTTTATATGACTGGCAGCCAGTAGGTTTATACCATCATCTCCAAAAACAGATGAGCAACACATTGAGTTATGATGTTACGATGGTTATGATACCAATGGGCAATAAGAATTTTTCAGCTCAGTTATAATCTTATAGGACTACCTTTGTATATGTGCTCCTTCCTTGGTGAGAAGGTCTATATGTGGGGCATAACTGTACTTCCTTCTTAGAGGTCATGGCACCATGTGCCTGTGATGGAAGGAACAGCATCAGTCATTTCCAAAATGCCTTCAGAGTCATTCTTCCATTGTACTAATGCACAGCCTCTGGTTTCCTTCTATCCCTACTGATGTCCTTATCAATTGGTTGCTTGCCCACACCCTTGGTCTTCTTTCCTGAAAATGTTCTTTGATTCTCTACCACATGACCAGGATAAGAATCCTTCAAATCCCTAAATTCTGTTTCCTTTTTAATTGTAAATTTCATCTTTAAATCATTTCTCTCTTCTCTTTTCCTGTATGCAGTTAATATTTTGCTTAGAAATTTCTTCCATCAAATATTGTAGTTTATTGCTCTTACATTCTGCCTTCCATAAAGCCTTAGGGTACAGACACAATTAAGTCAAATTCTTTGCCACTTCATAACAAGGCTGGTTTTTACTCCAGTTTCCAATACCTTATTCCTCTTTTCCATCTGAGATCTCATCAGAATTGCCTTTTTTGTTCTTATTTCTACCAACATTCTCATCACTATCACATAATTAATCTCTAAGCAGATTTAGACTTTTACTACAGCTCTCCTCCTCTTCTCAGCCTTCACCAGAATCACATTTAATGCTCTGTTTATAGCAACACAGGCTTTTCATAGCCTGCTTCCCCACATTCTTCCAGCCTCTACCTGTTACCCAGTTCCAAAACCGCTTTCATATTTTCAGGTATTTGTTATAGCAACAGCCCCAATTCTCAGTACCAGTTTTCTGTCTTAGTCCAGTTTGTGCTGTTATAACAGAATACCTGTGACTGGGTAATTAATAACGAACAGAAATTTATTTGGCTTACAGTTCTGGAGGCTGAGAAGTCCAAGATCGAGGGACTGCATCTGGTGAGGGCCTTCTTGCTGCATCATCCCATGGCAGAAAGGCAAAAGAGCATGCTTGAGAAAGAGCAAGAGATTGAACTTGCAGCCTCAAGTCCTTTTACAATTGGCATTAACCCATACATAAGGGTGGAGCCCTCATGACCTAAACATCCCCCATTACGCCCCACCTTCTAACACTGTTGCATTGGAGATTACATTTCCAAAACATGGGTTCTAGGGGACACATTCAAACCATGATAAATAGTAAGATATCTTTTACTACGCATGTACTAGGGTCCAGACATGGTACTACACTTGATATACATTTTCCACATTTGGTTATTACTACAACTAATAAGATGGCCACCATTATCTCTATTCAACAGTGAGCCTTGATGAAGTTAAGAATCTCACCTAAGGCTTCACTGCTAGTAAGCAGGGAATGAGGATCTGAATCCAGGTCTGGTGGCAACAAAGCTCTTTACACCACAGAACCCAACCCACACTTGCTTCATGGAACCCACTAGGGCCTTGCCCAGGACAGTCAAAATCTTAACCCAAATAGTTTTACCCTGAGTCCTGAGCCCTCAGTTTCCTCATTTGTAGAAGGAAGATAATGACAGCATCTACTCACAGGTTGCTGGAAATATTTGATGAGAGAATCTACATGTCTAACTTAGTGCCTAGCACACAGTGAGTGCTCCTCAATGTTGGCTACTGTTACTTCCACAGACACATGGATGAGCGTTTTGCCAGAGGTGTACAGATTACATGCACCTATCTTTTCCAAAAATTTGACAGAACACATATCCTTTCCCCAACATAAGTAATAGGCTTATTGTGGTAGAAAACAAAGCCAGTTGGCAAGGAAGATAGACTTGGGTTACGGTTTTGGTCCTGTCATTCACTGATTACAGGTCTTTGGACAGGTTGCTTTGCTCTTTTGAGCCTCTCTTTGCCCGTCTTTAAAATAGAGAGCAGGAGTGGGAATTGCATGCTTTTGTAAAAGCACATACAGAACGGACACAGAGATGTCACTCAATAATAGCTACTCTCATTACTGTGTAAATCGGAGCTACTGTCATGACTTTTTCCACTTTCTTTCCTAACAATAGAGAAATCTGTTAGAGGTCGAGGTCATTATTCTGATGTAATTCTCTTTAAAAATAATATTTCTTTGCCCCTTTGAATCATCCGCTACTCTCAAATATACTCTCAAGGAGAGAATACACACACACATACACACACACACACAATTACCCAACAACTCCAGGCATTTAAAAGGTGTCATAAATTAAGTAATGAGGTACCAAGCTTGACAGCTGTACTATCTAGAGAAAAGGTCTACTTAAAAATTCTGTACGCCACAGTGGGTACACTAAATACTTGTCATCCCAAGGTCCCAAGATGAATACTGGCTTACCTATTAAACCTAAAGCATATGTAATTAAATATGTTATAAGTCAAACCCTGATTAGTTTTCATAATAATTGGTTCATACTTAACATATACACACACAAAATATTAAAACGCAGGCTATCACACACACACAAAACAGCCTGTCAGTTAAAACCAATACTCCTTTGTTTCCCCTACTTATTCTGTCTCCAAAACCATGATGGGTTTTGTTTTAGTCACTTGTTAAATGTCTCACATGTCAAGAAGCAACAACACCGTTTGTGTCTTTGGTCACTATGCCAAATAAAATATGCTTTGTATTATATTAATGTTGAAATTCACTTACTGGTCTTTTGCAGGAAAAGCAGTGTTCGTATGTTTAATAGAATCCTGATCCTTAACCAGTTGGACACTGGACACTTGGGCCTTAAATTATTATTCATCAATTCAAATGTGTATTGTACAATTCACAGCTTAATTGACAAACTTGGGAATTTGACCACGCCCTAGAAGGTAGCAATACTAGAGTGTGCTCCTGCTTTCCATTTTAGTCTTTTGTGTTTTAAGTTGCAATGTCTCTCATTCATCTAGAAGTATTGATTATGTTAACATTAATTGTTAAAAATACTGTATGCATCCATACTCTATGCAGATACAACCAATTTTCCTTATTTATCTTTTTTATACTGGTTTTTCTAATTAGCCTGATTCAAGGGTAATGTAAAGTCCAAGTGCCAAAGCTAAACATCCCAATATTTTGGAAATTAAAGCCTCATACTTTCACAATGATGGCTAAAACTGGTAACAGATTTGGGGTTTTTCAGTCTGTACCCACCAGTATGCTACGTGCATAATTAACTCTCATTTTCTGCTATCTGGATGATTTGAGAAGTCAGAACCTCCGACCAGAAGGCTGACTGCATGCATCTACTCATCATTCCTGCCTGTTGCCACACACTGGGATGAGATGGAATAAGGTAGCACATGTCCTTGAGCCCTTCAGATGATACTCACATGTTTGCCTTTCTGCAGTGTAGTGTTCAGTGACTCAATTATTTCCTTTGCATTCTTCTCCTCTCTCCACTAGTGTTATGGCTTTTCTAAACAGTGTCCTTGGTGTCTAAAATATCCAGGTTTCAAGACAACATCTATATACCACTTTGTGTCATTTCTGTTCCTCCTCTAAAAAGTATATATTCACCAATATTATTGAAAATAACTTTAGGGAAAAAGAGTTATGTAAAAAGTTGTTGCTGCCATACTTCTGCTTTCTAATACAGCAAAATACTCCAAGTTCTAATCAAGACTACAATGTTAGAATTAGTGATTCAAAGTTTGTGTTTGTGTGTGTGTGCTTTGTGATATAAAGACCCTGTGCGTAGCCTAAAGCTGCAAGAGATAGGTTAAATAGATTTTGGAATATCTATATAATGGAATATCAGAAATATAATACAACCATTAAGGATGATGTTTAGATGCCATAAGAAAATGCTTATACTAAAATTTTTAATAAAAAAGTTATCTTAGTATGATCCAAAATTATCATTAAAATATGGTACATTTTAAACAGTTGCTTTCTCTAAGTGGTGGGATCACAAGTACTTTTCCTGCTTTGTTCCTACATTTTTGTGCTATCCAACATTTTTAGCTATACTGAGGGGGAAAAAAGGCCAAAAAAAAAAAAAAAAAAAAAGAAAGGAAGGAAAAAAGGAAAAGAAAAAAGAATTGTGGGATAGGAATAGTATTATAGCTGATCAAATACAACTCTTTGATCTTTCTTATTCTAAGCCTGTATTTGTTTGTTTGTTTATTTATTTAGAGTAGAGACAGGGTCTTGTTTTGTGTCCCAGGCTGGAGTGCAGTGGCACAATCATGGTTCACTGCAGCCTCGACTTTGGAAACTCAAGCAATCCTCCTGCCCCAGCCTCCTGAGTGGCTGGTACCACAGGCACATGTCATCATGCTCGGCTAAACTTTTTTACTTTTAGTTTTTGTAGAGATGGGGTCTCCCTACGTTGTCCAGTCTGGTCTTGAACCTCTGGGCTCAAGAGATCCTCCTCTCTTGGCCTCCCAAAGTACTGGGATTATAGGCATGAGCCACTGAACCTGGCCTGTAGTTTTGTAAAATGAAGAAAGTCAGCCTGAGGTTGTATGTGCCAGCTCAAATGCCTTGTCCTATGGATTAATGGTGGACAATGCGTAGTGTGACAGTGATGATGAGAGCTGCCATTTATCAATAAGTTCTATGTGCCAAACAGGATTCTTTGTATATATTATCTCATTTAATCCTCATAGCAGCCCCACAAGGTAGTAAGATTATCTCCATTTTATTGATATGAAACTGAAACATACAGGTAAAGTAACCTGCTAAGATCATCCAGCTGGGATTCAAGCACCTTAAAAGAGCATACCATTTACAACACATTAGCATTCACAGTACCTCAGCATTAGTTTCAAAATATTTGTTAAATGAGGTGACCCTATGAGGTGCTACTTAATTGTGCTTCAGAGAATCAGCGCACCAAGGAGCAGATCAAAGGAATCTCCCTACTGATACCTCAAAGAAACTCCACTGAAGGACTTTTATCAAAGTCTGTTGTGGAGGTGGAGATGGCTTCCTCAGTGAGGTAGTGATAGGGTTACTTGTACCTTTTTTTCTGTGACATCAGTCATATACACTTGTACCCAAGGTGCAAGGCATATGAGAAAAAATGTATCGTCTATAATCAGACATTCAATTTAATTGGGGAGACAAGTAACACACAGAACACACATGATAAAATCAGCACAAGGCGGCTGGGCGCGGTGGCTCACGCCTGTAATCCTAGCACTTTGGGAGGCCAAGTTGGGCGGATCACAAGGTCAGGAGATGAGACCATCTTGGCTAACACGGTGAAATCCCGTCTCTACGAAAAATACAAAATATTAGCTGGGCGTGGTGGTGGGCGCCTTGTAGTCTCAGCTCCTCCGGAGGCTGAGGCAGGAGAATGGCGTGAAGCCGGGAGGCGGAGCTTGCAGTGAGCGGAGATCGTGCCACTGCATTCCAGCCTAGGCGATGGAGCCAGACTCCGTCTCAAAAACAAAACAAAACAAAACAAACAAACAAACAAACAAAAAAATCAGCACAAGGCAAAAAAATCCATTCATAATTAAATGTTAAGTCAATGGCAGAGCAGATAACTAGTGTCATCTAGTAGGAAGAACTGTCAGCTCTGAAGTGTCATAGAATTCTGAAGGTACAGGAAACAGCACTTGGAGATCACCTAGCCTAGCTCCAGCAGTTCAAGATTTGACCTAGTAACTTGGTTAAGATCACACTGCTGCTAAGTAGCAGAGATGGGTAAAGTACCTAAGGAAGCCTGATATTAAGTAGTCTAAGAAAAGCCTTTTAAGGACAAGTAGAGTGAGGTGATGGCACTTTAGATGAAAAGAGTGGACAACATTCTCCTTTCCTGGTTTAGCAAAATTAACCTGCCACTGGTCTGATTTTTAGATTGCAGGATGGTGAATAGTCTCGGCACTGAGAGGTCAGATTAAAATTTGTTAAATAATCTAAAAATACTGATCTGTTTTATTCCATCCATCATTTTCAAACATCAAGTATTTTAATGTGTATTGTCCTTTGCCAGAATATTACAAAATAGAAACACACCTATCCACATATGCATTCCAGATACCTTTACAAGTGTTAACACTGGCTGTCTTAACACACATCTTGTTTGGACAGAGGCCAAACTGTTGTAACTGACCAGGAGGAAATAATTATTTGTCTAGTTGATGCTTCGCCACTGACACACACTAAAGTTTGCACTTAAAGCACCCAACTACTCTTTGCAAAAATTGTTCCTGTAAAATCTGTCAGTCATCAGTAAATAGGAATAAGCTTAGAGTATGTAAATACTCACAGAGTGCGTAAATGTTCCTCTTAGAGTACCTACTTCCTCTTAGAGTAACTAAATATCAACTGATTGGACAATATTCTTTTTATAAAGATATGTGAATGTCAATAGGCAAGGCACAAAGATATTAAGTTAAGCCATTTTTAACTAAGATATTTTGGTAGTGAAAAGGCCAGATTTGACTCCTCGGAACATGTAAAATTTATTTTAGAAATGGTTGTTCAAATCTGAGAGAAGAAAACATGGTAAATAATGTAAATCCAATTTTGACAAACCATTTTTAAAAAATTGTAAGTAACAATTGTGTTCATGAAACTTAAAACAACTAGGATTTTTATTTTGTAAGAAATATAAACCACTTTAATTTCTGACACAAAGCACACAGGCAGATAGTTACACTTTTTTGCATTTTAAAATAATTTCTGTGGGTTTGCAAGCACAAGTTAAGGCTCAGGTTAGTTTTTCTCTGTCTTCAAGGTATTCTTAGAAGGTGTGTTTTCAATTCCTCAGAAGTTATTTCAAGAGTTGTTATATCCTCAATTAAACATAGAAGATTAAGTCAGAAGCTCACTTTCATTATATTTTAGCTATTTTCATTGCAAACTCTAGTACAATCTGTCAATGTAGATCAGAGAAATAACTGAAATGTAGCTTCAAAATAAGTAAAACAGGTTTATAAACCACAGGTAATCAATATTAAGCCCTGACTTTTAAAATATTAATACGAATGAAAGTCATTTTCTAGCAAGTATCAAAAACAAAAGCAAATAAAAATTCATGTGCTAGATTACAACCTTACACCTTACAACTTTAGCCAAATCTGCTGTTTGGCTTCAAAGTTCCACACAAAATCTTAACCTACAAACTTAACATTTCAAACCCACAAGATACAAGTACCAGAGTCACCCACAGTCATGTCAAAGTCCTTTCCAAGGTCTTAGAAACCTTAATCCAATGCAGAAAAGTTAAGAGTCAAAAAAAACATAGAAACAGGGAAAAGTGAAGGTGTTATTTGCCAAACATTAAACTTTTACAGAAATCCAAAACCTACTTAACATTTTCCCTATATCGAACATCATAACCTCTATGCAAAAGGTGTGTGCTCAAATGCAGTCATTTATTAGCATTTACTGTACTTACTTTGATTTTTGCCATTTATAAGCTTCATTAAAGATACCCACAAAGAAGTAACCAGTTGAATGAGGTTCAGCTAAGAAAAACCAGCTGTAAACTCGACTTACAAATTTACATCCCACAACGTCCTGTGGGGAAGGTACACTTTACAAACTACCATTATATATACAAGCTTTAGATTGTGAAATAATGCACTTCGGCTTTCTGCAGTGTGTATTACAATTACAAACCCTCAACTCAACCTCCCCCCTCTTTGAAAAAAAAAAATCCACCTCCAATCTTCATTGGTCCACATAGTTCCGGCCCACATGGTATCAGTGGGTGTGTCCCTCCCAAAAAACCCTCTCATTGGCTGTGAAGAAACAGCGTCTAATAGGCTGTGATTTGGGGGGTTGTTAAACTCCACGCCTCCAGACTTGCGCTTTCCAATAGACCCGAGACGCTGCCGGCTACTCAGTGATTCAAAGGGCAGGCAACCCCAGCAGGACGCGCTCAGAGAAGCGAGAGGGGTGAGAAAGGAGAGGGCACCCTCGGTGTGTCGCCCACTTTATCCTCACTCCTGGACCCCAGCAAATGTTCACACACATGCTTTTCTCAGCCACCAGTTAGAAAGGCGGACAGAGCGTTCGCCTATTATAGATCCTTGACCTAGGGACCCGCTCAAGCTCCGTGTCCAATCGCCCCATTCTACGGATAGAAGCGAGCAAAAGGCAGGCTCAGGCAACGACCTGTAGTGCTTGGTGCCCCCTGGGAAAAGAATCAGTCCCAGGAACCCACTCTGCAGTCCCTTGACCGCAGACGCGGGGGCGCACGGGACGTGCTGCGGCGTCTGCCCCAGCCGCTCCCAGTCCCGGGCCCCGCACGCTGCGTCTGCCTTGCGCCCGCGCTCCCCTCCCAGCGGGACTTACGCGGCCTGTTCTTTCTCCCCGAGTCCATCCTCCTCCGCAGCCGGCATTTCTTGGCCGGGGAATCATGCTGAGGGAGCAGTGGCTGCGGCTGGAGCTCCGGTAGGAGCGGGAGGCGCTGGGGCACTGCGTCGTTGCCGCCCACGGGACCCCGGCTGCAGATGAGCGGCGGCTGGACTGGCGGCGGGTGGAAGCCGTTGTGCAGCAGCCCGTTCACAGCGGCGGCGCTGGTGCCCACGGGGGCCCCAGGGGAGTGCGGGGCCGAGCGCTCCGGCTGCCCGCTGCGGTCGCCCATACCGGGTGCTGGCGGGGCTGCGCGCGGGCCCCGGCTCAGGCGGCCTCGCTGGAGGTCATTCTCGGGCGTCTTTATTTCCCCGGATCCTCCCTGCGGCTTCCGATTCAACAGCCGCAGAGCCGGCGCCTGGGGATGGCGAACCCGGCGCTCCTCCCCTCCTCCTGCCGACTCCCCCACCTCCTCCGCGCCCTGCCCCCCGCGCGCCGGCCCCACGGCGCCAGCCTGGAGCACGCCAGCTCCGGGCTCGGAATCGGGGATCCCCGCGCACCCCCAGCCGGGGCTCCCGTCGCCCGCCTTCCCTCGAGCCCCGGGCCGCGCGACTTCAAACGCGGCTTCCTCGCCTCCCAGACTGGTCCCCGCCACTGAGCATGCCCAGTCCTGCCCGCCACCGCCACCGACGAGTTTCAACATGGGGAATCAAGTTCTCTGGGCTTGCAGAGAGGAGATGGGCGGGTTGGGCTTTGTATGGCGGAGTGAAAACGAGAGGGGTCTGGGAGAGACAGCGAGAGGAGCGAACCGCTTCAGGAGGAATACGGGAGGAAGACAAATATTTGCAGAGGTTTGTTTGCTAATCCTGTCCCCAGTGGGCAAGATACCTTTGCAAGGTCATTCACGCTACCCTCCCCGCTTTGTGTGTGCTTACGCGCGCGCGCGTGTGTGTCTGTGCGTTTGGTTAAGTGACCAAACTACTTAGAGGCCTGAGGGGCGGGAGGAGAACAATTATTTATAGAAAAGTAGGCAGACTTGGGGAGGGAGGGGAGTGAAATTTCTTTGCTGGCACACACACACACAAACACCAAGTGGTCTCATGGAGTTGTCTTTTGCAGGGAGGAAACCTAGGAATACAGTGTAAGGACAGTGAAGGACAAAACTGTAGGCAGGATTAATAGGTGCTGAAAGAGACCAAATAAACAGGAGCAATTCCATGCTATAAAAAGCACTTTCCTCACCCAGAAAGGACTTCAAAAGACAATGTCATGTTATTTATAGAGTAAGGAGTTGCCTCTTCTAAGAAGGGAAGGCGGCATCACGTGGTGACCAACACCAAGAGCTTTGGAGTTAGCAGTGGGTTCAAATTACAACTCAGCCACTGAGCAAACCCAGATAACGTTATTGCTTAAGGTAACACTTCTGGCAATAGGAAACGGGACTGTCCATGCTCAGTATGCAGGACTAATTTGAGTGGTGAGTACCTTCCTAAAGTTATGCAATCTCTTGAGACCTCACTTTCCTATCCATAACAGGGGGCTGTTGTGAGAGAATCTACTAAAAGTACCTGGTACAATCCTGGCACATAGTAAATGCTCAGAAAGCTAGTTTTCCTTATTATGCTGTTATGATTAAGCAGTTCACCCTTTGTTTCGACGGAGCGGAACAAACCATGCTTACAGCCGTATTTATTGTGTGATTTATTTTGTGATATTCTCCATGATTTGCAATTAATCTACAGAGGAGTCAGAGTCTGGCAAGGGCTGGCTGGCTACTGGGTTGCAGGGCCCCTGGGTTTCAGTGCATTCAGCAGCATCTAGGGCTTGCATCTGGCAATTCCTTCCAGCAGAGCCTTACCTAGAATCAGAGTTTCAGAACCATGGGGGCCACTGGAGCACTCTGGTCCATCCACTCTTGCACACTTTTTTCACATCAGGAAACTCAGCTGCAGACAGATGGCTGAGATTAAGAGCAAAGGTGGAACTAAACCCTAAATCTCAACTCTCTTGGCTTCCCTAACCTTATGCTATTTAAAGACAGACAAAAAAACCCAGGTGATCTGGCCCCTCCCTACCTCTCCTGTCTCATCAGGGGCTCCCTGTGCTGCCTTCAGTTCCTTAAACAACATTCTACTCTTTCCATTGCCTGCAGGTCTCTCTAAGACCTCTTTTGTCTACTAAACTCCAACTTTAGATCTCCTGTTTAACTTCTCATATTTAGAGAATGTTCCCTGACCCTTAGGGCTACATTAGGTCTCCCTGCCATATCCTCTTCCTACTCTTTGTACTCCCTTTATGACTCCTTATCACTTTGTAACTGTACAATGCATCTGTTCCCTTATTTGTAACTTGAGAGTAATAGGACACCACTGAGTTGTTAGACTGATGAAATGCATAACACATGTGTAAAATTAAATAATTCAAACTTCTGCTTTTTTTTTTTTTTTGAGACAGGGTCTCACTCCTTCACCCAGGCTGGAGCACAGTGGCACAGTCATAGCTTACTGTAACCTCCAACTCCTGGACTCAAGTTATCCTCCCACCTTGGCCTCCCAAAGTATTGGAATTATAGGAATGAGCCACCATGCCTGGCCTTGCCTTTTTTCCTTGTAAATAATTAGGGAGACCAAGCACGGCCAGAGATACGAACCCCTTGGATCATTGCCTCTCCTCACAGAGTAATAATCTTCCTTGGAATGCAGCAGTCTGTAACCAATCAAATCGCTGTGGCATATGCACTGGTTTTGTATGTTAAATGTAAATCTGCTGGAACTTCTCCATCTCTGCCGGTATAAGTGAAATCTTAACTTCTCCACTTTGGAGCACTGATCCCACTCATTTGGAGTGAGTGTTTCCAGGTGGCTATCCTCAAGCTTTGCACTCAAACTTCATAGTTAATCATATTCTGTAAATCTCATTATTTAAGGTTAATATATGTAAAGTGTCCAGCACATTGTAAGTGCTAGAAAAAGTTAGACATTATTATTTGATTGCCCATCTCACCCCACTTCACTGTTAGCATCTTTAAGGCAGATGACTTGTTCATCACTCTGTCCCTAGAAGGCACTTGGTAATAATTTGTGACTGGATAAATGACTTACATCAAGCTTGTCTAGCCCGTGGCCCGCAGGCTGCATGCGGCTCAGGACGGCTTTGAATACGGCCCAACACAAATTTATTTTTGCAACTTTTTTTTTTTTTTTTTTTTTTTAGCTCATTAGCTATCATTAGTGTTAGTGTATTTTATGTGTGGCCCAAGACAATTCTTCCTCTTCCAATGTGGCCAATGGAAGCCAAAAGATTGGACAACCCTGACTTAGATGATATTTCACACAGAGTCCCCCTCATTTTCTACTGTAAATTTGCTAAAAATCACCAGCCACTCCTAAATATTCAAATATATCATTTTCAAATTCCCACATAATTGAACTGAGTGGCTTAGGAAGCAACTTACATCAGAGATGCAAATAGAAGCTTTAGCATTGCAGTATCTCCAAGGACATATTTTTTCCAGCTTGATTCCCAGGCCTGCTGAGGAAGGCCTGAGCCAGGTGGCTCAGACCCAGGCAGGGCAAAAGTACTGGTAATGGGACAGAACGTCCTCCACCTGCTTCCTTTCTCCTACCCTTGTCAGGCTGGGTGCTTGGATCAGTTACACCCAGCGTATGGTAGGGAAGCAGCCAGGTGGCATCTCACAGGTTTATTCAGGGGTGTGTGTAGGAGGTGTAACTTTGAGGCGTGAGCTGTCATGTGCTCCAAGAGGGGCATGCAACAAATGTTTGGAAGAGAGTGAGGGAGAAGGGATCCCACAAACCAGTGCACTCCCTTGGGTCTTACTCATTTATTTATTAATCATTTATTGTGTGTACTATGTTGTAGGCACTAAAACATGCTGGGAATACAAAGACAAGATAGATGGCTTCACTGCCCTCAAAGGGCTTACAATTCAGTAGAGAGAGAAAAGTCAGTGATTCTCCAGCATCAGTGTTATGTAAGAATAACTAGGGAATTTTTCCTTTTTAACTTTGTATTAAAACTGACATACATACAGAAAAGTATGCATATCTTATAAAGCTCAAGGCATTTTGCAAAAAATGAACGTGCAGTGTAACTTGCAACCCAGGATATTTTGTAAGCACAGATTCTGGTTCCAGTTCCATAGACTGATTCATCAATAGGTGATGACGATGATAACGACGATGATAATAAATATTTTTTAAATTAAAAAAATAACTTTTTCAAAACCAGGGGATTTGAGGCAGATGATCATCACGTTTGGGAGAAACAATGAAGGAAGCAAAGTATGCCGTCTATACTGCGGGAGGTAACTCCAGAAGACCCCAGAGAGTGAGCAATGACAGAGTCAGGGGTGGGGAATTGTGGGGGAGTGGTGCTGAGATGGAAGCTAAAACAGGGTTCAGGGAGGAAATGACCCTTAAACTGAATTTTGAATAATATTGGCCTCTCTTCAGGTGAATAGGGAGAGAAGGTTTAAAAGAATTCACTCAGAACTGAAGGAGCCAAGACTCTGTGGGTGTATTTGAAACAACCTGGCATTTTTGGGAAACTGCCAGGAGTTCCACAAGGCTGAAGAGCAGCTTGAGAAGGGAGAAGGTGAGTAGTAACAGCTGAAAAGTTTATGTAACCAACCAACAAGCTCATTTTATCTGCTGCCCAGATACAGCCGATTTATCAAGACAGGGGAATTGCAAGAGAAAGAGTTAATTCACGCAGAGCCAGCTGAACAGGAGACTGGGGTTTTATTACTCAAATCAGTCTCCCTGAAAATTCAGAGGCTGTGGTTTTTCAAGGATAATTTGGCAGACCAGGGAATGGAGTGCTGCTGATTGGCTGGGGATGCAATCATAGGCGTGTGGAAAATGGTCCTGCTGCATGTGTGCTGAGTCTGCCCTCTGGGAGGGGCCAGAGGACAGGTTGGCAGGTCCAGATGGAGCGACTGTTTGTCAAAAATGCAAAACCCTGAAAAGACATCTCAAAAGGCCAATCTTAGGTTTTACAATAGTGATGTTATCTGCAGGGGTATTTGTGAAAGTTGTAAATCTTGTGACGTCTGGAATAATGACTGGTAAACATTTATGTCTACACTTTAGCAGAATTCAGGCTCCTCTTATCTGCCTAACCTATAAAGACGGTTTAGTTTTGGGGAAGGGCTACTATCATTTAAACTATAAACTAAATGTCTCCTAAAGTTAGCTTGGCCTAAGCCCAGGAATGATTAAAGGCAGTTTGGAGGGTAAAGGCAAGATGGTGGTTGGTTAGATCAGATCTCTTTCACTGTCATAATTTTCTCCTTGTTATAATTCTTGCAAAGGTAGTTTCAATTGAATGGGACCCAAATCTCAAATGGCTTTCTATCCCATAGGAAAGAGTTTGGACTTTTAACTGAGGGCTGTGGGAAACTATTGAAGAGTTTTAGGCAGTATAAAAACTACCAGATTTGCATTGTGGGAGGATCCTCAGCAGAAGCCTGGAAAGGAGATTGGGGAACGAGATCCCTAGTCAGGGAGACCAAGTAGACTACTGGAAAAAAACAGTTAAGAAGTGATAAGGGACTGAGTAAAGGACACAGCAGTTGGAATAAGAGCACTGGGTGGATTCAAGAATTATTTAAGGATAGAATCTATAGGACTTGATCAATGGGAGGGTGAGGGAGAGGTATGGCTGGCTGATTTCTATGTTTCCAGGTTGTGCAGCTGGGGATGTGGTTTCAACATTCAAATCTAAGCAGATCCCCATTCCATCCTGAGCTGCATCACTCCCAGGCTGGGTTGGGTGCCTCTCTGGTGTAAGCCATATCACTCTGCCTATCTCAGTCTAATGCTACACTTAAAATGTTTTGTTACAATTTTTTTGGTGGGGGGGATCCTCAAGGACCTGCAAACAAGAAACCAAATCCCCCCACTCAAAATCCCCAAACAAAATGTGTTCATTTTGACCAGCTGTGTGTGTGTTTTAAATTAAAAGTTTGAATTAGAAAGCAAGTAGGATAAATTTATACACTTATATATATAAATTTAAATACCTGGCCTCTGAAGTACTTCTGATAGGTCTCAGCTACCCAAACAAGAAGAAGGGAATCTTTGAATCCCCAGGACTCAACACAGTACTGGACACAAAATGGGAGCTGAAAAAGTGTGTGTGGAATCAATGAAGGATGCAATTTCCCCCCGTTGTAGAGGTGAAGAAGGTGAGGCTGCAGAGTAGAGGAGGAACAGACAGTGGGGATTGTCTTCAAAGTAGGTTCCTAGTTCCTGGCTTAGAGGTCCCAGTTTTTGTTGACCATGGACAGTAAAACTCCCTGGGGAAGTGGGCCCAGACTCAGGAGAGCAGTTTTGATTGGTCTAAGTTTATGATTGACTTAGGAGCTGTCTGGCCAATGAAATACGAGGGAAAGCCTGGGGGATTCTGGGAAAGGTTTTGTAAACCAAAAAGTATTTGAGACAAGTCTCAATCAATTTTAGAGCATTATTTTGCCAAGGTTAAGGACCATTGCCCATGACACAGCCTCAGGAGGTCCTGAGAACATATACCCAAGGTGGTTGAGGTACAGCTTCATTTTATACATTTTAGGGAGTCAGAAGTTACAGGCAAAAACATAAATCAATACATGCAAGGTATACATGGGTTTAGCCCAGAGAAGTGGAACATCTAGAAGGAGGAGCTTCCAGGTCATAAGTGGATTCAAAGATTTCCTGATGGGCAGTTTGTTGACAGAGTTAAGCTCTGCCTCAAGAGTTGATGTCAACTTAAGGTAAGGAGGTGCTTTGTGGAAGCCAAGGGTCTTACCATGTACATGAATCCTCCAGGCTTCAGAGAGAATAGATGTGAGTGTCTCCTACTGAACCTTAAAAATTGTCAGACTTTCTGGAAAAGACCTAATAAGGGAATCTTTACAGAACATAAATTTTCCCCCCACAAGTGACAGCTTGGCAGGGCCATTTCAAAATATGTAAAGAAATATAATTTGAGGTAAAATGACTTGATTTCCTTCAGGGCCCACTGGCTGTCATGTGATGTTACACCAGAGTCAGATTGGAATCTATTATTTTATTGCTACAAAGATTCTGTCTTGTCAGTCTTAAGATCCCTGTTTTAATGTCAGTGCTGGTCAGTTGTGTCTAAACTCAAAAGGAAGGAGGGTATAATGAGGCATGTTTCACCCCCTCTTTCCCATCATGACCTGAACTAGTTTTTCAGGTGTTTTTTTGAATCCCCTTGGCCAAGGGGGGTCCGTTCAGTCAGCTGAGGGGCTTAGAATTTTATTTTTGGTTTATAGTTTCCTCTCGATTAAAGAAGGAAGTCTACAGTGTGGGTTTGTAACCTAGTTTTTAATAACTTTACATCAGACTTGTAATTTATTGTTACTTTCTGAAGACACACTGATAAAACCTCTGTACCACGATGTCATTGCATGTTTTCACTATAGAAATTCTAATTATTTGCTAAAGTGAAAATAAAGTCAAACATGCCCAGGTCTTCATCCACTTAACCACATAGCTATGGTGTGAGTATGGAAAAAGGGCACATGTCAAGACATAGTTTTAAAATAATTATTAGAATGTTGACTACCAGAATAATATTGACCCAGGATGAACTTCTTTTTTCATTTTTTCATTTTTGCTTTTTTGTTATTGGTGTTTATAACTTCCTCAGAGATTCACCATGGGGTTTCCTCATACAAGAGACTACCTGCAGGTACGGATTTTCATCACCGTACTTTCTGTAGATGCCCCAGGCAGTCAGAGGTTACCACAAACAAAAATACTTTGGTGAGTGGTGTTATAGTGAGATTCTGATAACTCATTCATCAGAGCCTCTTGCTTAGGTACCAAGATAAGTACCAGAGTTACAATCCTGAGCAAAAGCAAAGTCCCTGCCCTCATCTGCATTACAGAAAAGACAGGCCTTAAGCACATACTCACCAAAAAAGCAAAGACATTAGTGCATACTTCAAAATGCATAAAATATAAGACCCCCCTAGTGCCATGAGAGTACATGCCAGGCTGACCTGGCCTAGATACAAGCTTCATCAGAGAAGTGGTATTTAAACTGAGTTCTGAATATTGAATAGAAGTTAACTAAGGTTGGAGTAGATGTAGAAGAGGTATTCACAGTGTATCTCATATCATAAATATGGTAGGTAATTCATAAAAACTTGTTGATTGAAAGAATGAATTGAACCTGTCTCCCCCAATAGGGCAAATCAAGTGTAAGGAAAATTATTTACTGGAACAAACCACTGGAGAAGATTTAGGCCAGTTTGTCTAATCTTCCAATAATTTGTTATAGACCAGAGGCTCCCTGTGTGATGAAAATTAACATGGGGCCATGCGGATTTCTCAGACAAAGCTTTTATCTGGGGGTTTGTGCTTGAGTACAAGGGAGACAGCAGAGGCACAGGGACCCTCTGGTGACTCTGAAAAAGAGCTGGTAGGGATTTTTTGAGACAAAGTGCTAGAATTGACAATAGGGGTAAGATATGCAGGCTTGGCTGGACAAAGCATGTGAGGGGTAGGGTATGTAGCATAGCTGGTTGCCATGGTTTTATTGAGTAATGGGCCAACTGGTTATCTGGCAGCAGCAAAAAGGGTTTAAATCAATTTTTCAGCATTCCTTCCAAGGTAGGACACTCTGCAACCTTGGTTTGATTTTGGATCCCCTAAAGCCAGTTTCTGAAATTCTGTAGGTAAAAGACATGGTTAAACATTATAAGAGCAAAGAAGAATGGCTATATTCTTTGTGTGACTAAAGCCTTGGAGTTAGCAGGTATAGCATCAGCGAGGTAGTGGTGTGGGTTTTGTGGTCAGTGGGAACGTATGAAAGAATGCTCTACTGGGGCAAGCTGAAGCCAAGCCCAGGTCTTATGCTTTCTCAAATTGACCACATGAGAGTAATCTCTTTCTCTTTACTATACTTCCTCTCTTTGTAATGGAGTACTTTCTTCAAACACATACCCAAGATACTCTTGTTGTCCGTTTTTTTATTTTTCGTTTTATTTTGGTCAACAAAGAGGGGAAAATATAGCATCAGCAGCTGCCACTACCAGTAATAACTGTGGGTGCAGGAGTGAAACGCACCCCACATGAATAAACCTCTAATGGAAAAAGGGCACATGTCAAGACACAGTTTTAAAAGAATTATTAGAATGTTGAGTACCAGAATAATATTGACCCAGGATGAACTAAGGCACTAATATTTTTTGAGCACCTACTAATTATGATATGGAGGGGGATGGTGCATGGCTGCCTAGAAATTTGGTAGGCTGTAATCAGAATGACCCCAAGTATTGGACATAATTTCAGGAATGGAGCTGAGTTTAGCAAAATTATAATAGTCATATTATCTAACATGTATTAAGTCCTCATGTTATCACAATAGCCATGTGAATTGGATACTATTATTATCCTTACATTCCAGATTAGGGAACTGGAGCTTATAGAGGCTCATTAGTTTATCCAAGTTCACATAGTGGATAATAGTGTCACTGACATTTGAACACAGGTCTGGATGGCTCCAGAACGTACTGTGGTATAAAACAAAATATTTTGGTCTTTGTCCTAATTCCTGTCAGAGATCCTAAAACACTCAAAATTTCCCGGAGTGTGGGGGAAAAAAAGGAGTGTTTTGTTATTCATAATGGTCTCTTTTTATCATACCTGACTTTATGCTAATACGTTGACTTGTGGTGGGCCCCCTGTGATAGACTCAAGATAGGGCCAGACATCAGAAAAATCAAGTGATTAGATAATTAGAGGGTTGGAAATTTCAACCTCACCCACCAACCTCTAGGAAAGGGGTAGGGGCTAGAGATTAAGCTCTCTAAAACTATTGAATAATGCAATTTGATGAACTCCCAGGTTGCTGAACACATAAAGGTGCTGGGAGGGTAGTCGCCCATTCATGCCTTGCTCTATGTATGTATTAGTTCATTCTTGCATTGCTATAAGGAAACACTTGAGACTGGGTAATTTATAAAGAAAAGAGTTTTAATTGGTTCATGGTTCTGTAGGCTTTACAGGAAGCATGGTGCTGGCATCTGCTCGGCGTCTGGCGAGGCCTGAGGAAGCTTTCAATCATGGCAGAAGGTGAAGGGGGCACAGGCACATCATATGGCAGCAGCAGGAGCAAGCAGGAAAGAGTGAGTTGAAGGGAGGTGCTACAAACTTTTAAATGACCAGATCTCACGAGAACTCACTGTCATGAAGACAGCACCAAACCATGAGGGATCTGCCTCCAGGATACAAACACCTCCCATCAGGCCCCATCTCCAGCACTGGGGATTACAATTCAAGATGAGATTTAGGCAGGGACAAATATCCTGACTGTATCAAGGTATCTCTTCATCAGGTTGTTCATCTGTATCCTTTATAATATCCTTTATAATCAACTGGTAAATGTAAGTACAGTGTTTCTCTAAGTTCTGTGAGCTCTCCTAGCAAATTGTTGAACCCGAGGTGAGGAGTCATGGGAACCTTAATATATAGCTGGTGATATGGTTTGGCTTTGTGTCCTCACCCAAATCTCATGTCAAATTGTAATCCCCAGTGTTGGTGGAGGGGCCTGGTGAGAGGTGGTTGGATCATGGGGTCAGTTTCTAATGGTTTAGGATCATCCCCCTAGTGCTGCTTGTTTAAAAGTGTGTAGCACCTCCCCTGCCACCTGCCAGCCATCTGAAGATATGCCTGCTTCCCCTTCACCTTTTGCCATGGTTGTAAATTTCCTGAGGCCTCCCTAGAAGCAGAAGCCTCAGAACCATGAGCTGATTAAGCCTCTTTTTAAAATAAATTACTCAGCCTCAGGTATTTCTTTATAGCAATGTGAGAATGAACTAATACAGAAAATTGGTACCAGAGAAGAGGGGAATTGGTATAAAAATACCTGAAAATGTGGAAGCACCTTTGGAACTGGGTAGTGGGCAGAGGTTGGAACAGTTTGGAGTGCTCAGAAGACAGGAAGATGAGGGAAGGTTTGGAACTTCCTAGAGACTTGTTGTTACCAAAATGTTGATAGTGATATGGACAGTGAAGTCCAGGCTGAGATGGTCTCAGATGGAGATGAGGAATTTATTGGGAACTTATTTGGAGCAAAGCTCATTTTTTATACATTAACAAAGAGGTTAGAGGCATCGTGCCCTGCCCTAGAGATCTGTGGAACTTTGAACTTGAGAGAGATGATTTAGGTTATCTGGTGGAAGAAATTTCTAAGCAGCAATGTGTTTAACATGTGGCCTGGCTGCTTCTAACAGCATGTGCTTATATTCATGCAAATTTTTGAAAATTTGCAGCCTCATGATGTGGTAGAAAAAAACCCCATTTTCTGGGGAGGAATTCAAGCCAGCTGCAGAAATTTGCATAAGTAAAGAGGAGCTGAATGTTAATAGCCAAGACAAAGGGGATACTGCCTCCATGACATTTCAGAGACCTTCAAGGCAGCCCCTTCCATCACAGGCCTGGAGCCCTAGTAGGGAAGAGTGGTTTCAAGGGCCAGGCCCAGGGTCCCAATGCTCTATGCAGCCTCAGTACATGGTGTCCTCCATTACAGCTCCTCCAGCTCCAGCCATGGCTAAAAGAGGCCAAGGCACAGCTCAGGCCGCTGCTCCAAAGGGTGCAAGCTGCAAGTCTTGGTGTCTTCTATGTGTTATTAAGCCTGCAGGTGCACAGAGGCAAGAATTGATGCCTGGAAACCTCTGCCTAGATTTCAGAGGATATATGGAAATAGCTGGATGTCCAAGCAGAAGAAGTCTGGTGCAAAGGTGGAGCCCTAATGGAGAACCTCTACTAGGGCAGTGCAGAGGGGAGATGTGGGGTTGGAGTCCCCATATAGAGTGCCCACTGGGGCACTGCCTAGTGGAGCTGTGAGAAGAGGGCCACCATCCTCCAGACCCCAGAATGGTAGATCCACCAACAGCTTGCACCGTGTACCTGGAAAAGGCACAGGCACTCATTGCCAGTCCGTGAAAGCAGCCACAAGGGCTGTACCCTGCAAAGCCAAAGGGACAGAGCTGCCTAAGGCCTTGGGAGCCCATCCCATGCATCAGTGTGTCCTGGATGTGAGATATGGAGTCAAAGGAGATTATTTTGGAGCTTTGAGATTTAATGACTACCTTGCAGGATTTTGGACTTGCATGGAGCCTGTAGTCCCCTTGTTTTGGCCAATTTCTTCCTTTTGGAGTGGGAGCATTTACCCAATGCCTGTACTACCATTGTATCTTGGAAGTAACTAACTTGTTTTTGATTTTACAGGCTCATAGGCAGAAGGGACTTGCCTTATCTCAGATGAGACTTTGGACTTGGACTTTTGAGATAATGCTGCAATGAGTTAAAATTTCGAGGATCTATTGGGAAGGCATAATTGTGTTTTGAAATGTGAGAAGGACATGAGATTTGGGGGGGGCGGGGTGGAATGATATGGTTTGGCTTTGTGTCCCCACCCAAATCTCATGTTGAATTGTAATGCTCAGTGTTGGAGGAGAGACTTGGTGGAAGGTGATTGGATCTATGGGTTTAGCACCATCCCCCAGTGCTGCTTACTTAAAATAAGTAGCACTCCCCCTTTTTGCAGCCACGTAAGATGTACCTGGTTCCCCTTCACCCTCTGCCTGATTGTAAGTTTCCTGAAGCTTTCCCAGAAAGCTTATATAGCCCACAGAACTGTGAGCCAACTAAACCTCTTTTCTTTATAAATTACCCAGTCTCAGTATGTCTTTACAGCAATGTAAGAACAGACTAATACAGCTGCTTATTCAGGAACACAAGTCACAACTTAGGACTTGACTTGCAATGGCTATCTGAAGTGGCAGCAGTCCTGTGTGACTGAGTCTTCAATCTTTGGAATCTGGCATTATCTCCACGTAGAAATGTAGGACACTCAGTTGGTATCTACTGGAGAATTGCTTGGTATGTGGGGAAAACTCCCACACATCTGGTCACAAAAGTGTTCTGTGTGGTGAGTATGAGAGTAGAGAGAAAATCAGGGTTTTTTTCCTGTTTACACCTATACATTCTATAACTCAGCTGTAGTGCCTCCCAAAAGGCAGTGTATCTCCCTTTACCTGCAGACTTTACATCATGGTTGCAAATGCCTGGTATAATATTCCACTGCCTACATAGCATTACCTTTCATAAAAATTACTGGGTTCCTTTATTTCTCATTGATATTCTTCAAGCTATTATTTTTGTTTCTGAAAGAGCCTTTTTGCCCTTAAAATTTTTTTCTAACTATTAATATAATGATTTCTGTTTGTATAGATAGTTCCCAACTTCCAATAATTCAACTTACAATTTTCAACTTTACAATGCTGAAAAAGTGGTAGGCATTCAGTAGAAACCATATTTCAAGTACTCATTCAACCACTGCTTTTTACTTTTAGTATAATGTTCTATAAATTACATGGCATATTCAACACTTTAGTACAAAATAGGCTTTGTGTTAGATGATTTTGCCCAACTATAGGCTCACGTAAGTGTTCTGAGCACATGTAATGTAGACTAGGCTAAGCTATGATGTTCAGTAGGTTAGGTGGCAAATGCCTTTTTCACTTATGATATTTTCAACTTATGATGGGTTTGTTGGGGTATAACCCCACTCACTGCAAGTCGAGGAATATTTGTGTGTGTTTGTGTGTGTATACGCATATAGTCATGTTTCTGAAATCAAATTTCAAGTATTTTCAGGATTCTGGTGAATAGGATGTATGCACAGTTCTTAAAGAATGACAGCAGTGATAAGGAGAACCTTATATTAGGGTCCTAGCATGCTAGACATTCAGATTTTATTCAGATTTCTTATCGCTGTCTTGCTTCCCAGATGAAATCCCCTTTGAATAGTAAGGGGTCATCAGCTGCATATAATAATAAAAATCCACTTGTAAGGGAAAAAACAAACTTCCTCCTTCTCCTCTCATACACAACACAACATAGAACAACCCCGTGGCTAATATATGTGGAGAGTTTTCCCCACACACTAAGCAGTTCTCCAGTGGACACAATTGGGTCTCCTACAATTCAGTTCTTACATCGGCTACCTGGAGATAACATCAGATCCAACAGGTTAGGGGCTAAGGCCCACAAGATTGCGCCCCACTTCAAATGCCAATCACAAGTCCCAGGTTGTGACTTGTACTTCTGGCCAACCAGCTACGAATTCCTCAGGTCTGATTGCCAGGATGGCTTTCAGAACTCAGGAAAGCACTTTATTTATACTTACCAGTCATTTTACAGAGTATTATAAAGAATACAGATGAACAGCCAGACAAAGAGATACATTGGGCAAAGTATGTGGGAAGGAAAGCAAAGATCCCATGATCTCTTCAGGTTTACTACCATCAGACATCTCCACATGTTCAGCTCACCAAATTCCCTAGTTCAGGGATTTGTATGGAGGCTTCAGCACATAGACATGATCAATTAACCCAATCTCCATCGTTCCCCAAAGGATCGGGGGTGAGTTGGAAAGTTCAAAGCTTCTAATTATGGCTTAGTCTTTCTGGTGACCAGTCTCCATCCAGGAGTCCACCAAGACTCACTCCATTAGAACAAAAGATACTCCTATCACCCGGGAAATTCCAAAGGATTAGGAGCTCTGTGTCAGAACCGGGAGAAGAAACCAAATACACATTTCTTATTATATCACTATATCTCACCACTTTAACTCGTTTTAGCATAAAATGAATTAATATGGGAAACTGGGTGAGTAAAAATCACTGGAAAAGCTAAAGGTACAGCCATTACTGGCTTGGCTCCCAGTAATGACTCTCTTAGGTGGTGTTCTTTCCATGACAGAATCGTTTTACTAAGGGAGTAGCTACTTCTGTTACAATCATAAAACAAGAAATCAGGGAGTCACTGCTCCTGTTGCTGGCTTCAGGACTGACCATCTCAGGTCGAATCTATACACGCAAAACACATGCCCCATATTCTGCTTCTCCAAGTCCATGATATTAAGGACAGGACACTGAGACCTCTGTTGCTACTGCACTGCCTTCCAGACAAAGCAGCAGAAGTGCAGCCTCCTCCTCAATCAGGCCTTCCAGATGTTGCCCAAGTGCATCTGCTTGGCAGAGCTAGCCCATGTACAGGACCGAAGCTGTAAGGAAATCTGGGAAAAGACCAACTTTCTCACTTCTAGGATGCAATAGGGCATATTGAAAGTGGTTGAAATGGAGTTGAGTGAACCCATCTATTTACCTGCCACAAGCCTCAATAAAGATTTTGATAATTAGGTAGCATGGTTTGCTGAGACTTCTCTGCATCCTGGGAACTTCTTCAGCCCGGGCAAACTGAGATAGTCAGTTAACCTATGCGGCAGTGAGGCTTGAATCCCCCTAAATTCCCCTAGAGGGACTGAAATTGAAAGCAGGACTAATCAAGTAATAGCAACAGTGATGACTATGTTATGGTGTTGTGAGTTCTATTTCTGAAGTCACTCAGACATAGGTTTGAATCCAGCTCCTTCTCTTAGTAGCTGTGTAATCTTAGTAACTATGACCTTGATTAAGTTGATTTATCTAATAGCCAGTTTCTTCTTCTCTCCAGCAATATCCAATAGTATTCAGTGATGGGGGAAATGCATTGTATCTACACTGTGCAATGTGATAGTCACTAGCCACACATAGCTTTCAAGTACTTGAAATATAACTAATGAGATTAATGAAATGGATTTTTAATTTTCTATTTTAATTAATTTACATTAAATTTAAATGTAAATAATGGATACTGTATTGGATAGTGGATACAATAGGAATAAAATGGTCTCTACCCCATTTGTTTTATTAATTTGACATATATTTATTAAGTAAATTTTATGAGCACCTGCAAATGTGCTAGGGAAAACATCGTGAAGCTTACAACCCATGAGGGAGTCAGACCCTTAACAAATGAACAAATACAGTAACTACAGTTTATGATTAGCAGTACAAAGGAAATAAACAGGATAGCATTCTGCAGAATAATAGGGGGTGCATTCTTTAGGTGGGGCATCAGGGGAAACAACCTCTTTGAGGAGATTATGAATGATCCAAACTCCATCCACTGCCATCTTCCAGCTCAGGGTGGCCATTTGACACAACTCAGGCCAATGAGATAAGAGAAGAAACTGTCCAAGTGATGTTTCCGGAAAGTTTTGGGTTTTCTCATAAAAAAGGAATTCATAAATTAACTTGAGGACACTCCCAATGGCCAAAATTGGACTATTTGAATATCAACAAGGCTAATAACTGCAATGCATTAAAACACATCCAATATGTTTAAATCAATGAGTTCACTAAGATAATTTTTTAAAAGTCTGATTGGTTACCATTGGAGGATGCTAGTGAATCAATTCACTATTTTGAAAACTGGTGACTGGGCACCGTGGCTCATGCCTGTAATCCCAGCACTTTGAGAGGCTGAGTCGGGTGGATCACCTGAGGTGGGGAGTTTGAGACCAGCCTGACCAACATGGAGAAACACTGTCTCTACTAAAAATACAAAATTAGCCAGGCATGATGATACATGCCTGTAATCCCTGCTACTCGAGAGGCTGAGGCAGGAGAATTGCTTGAACCCAGGAGGCGGAGGTTGCAGCGAGCCGAGATCATGCCATTGCACTCTAGCCTGGGCCACAAGCGTGAAACTCTGTCTCAAAGAAAACTGGTAAACTAAGGGAAATTATCAAGCATTAATCGTTCCTTTATTGTTTGTACCTATTGGGTAACTTAAAAATAGAATGGGAAAGTTTCTCTGTATAAAAGTATTCCAGCTAACAAATGAAGAAGGAATGATAGACTTAAAACATTATCATTTTATAACATAAGGAATTAATGGATTTAGACATTAATCATCAAAAGCTGTTAATGTCACAAAAAGAGAGACAACCACTCATTAGGCACCTCTGGATAGCAGAACACAATACCTCCTACGAAGTAGTCTTGCCAAGAAGAAAAAAGGAACAATAAAACATCTGAATCTAATCAAACATGTATATCCAACTATTAACTTACAACACATACAGAGGACACCATAGGGATGCAATCAGAAAAATCCAGATTGTGGGAAACTCTACAGGACAAATGACCTAGTTTCTTCAAAAAATAAGAGGAAAAGAAAAGAGATGAAGGGGGATCCTATGGATTAAAAGGGACTTCAAGCACATGTCCACTGCATGGACTGCAAATAAGTCCAAATACTTATTTGCAAGTATTTGGATACTTTAAACTATAAAAAAAATGTTGCTTTTATTGAATAATTAGAAATTTGTATTATTGTGGAATAATTGGAAATTTGATATTAAGGAATTGCTTTTTTTTTCTTTTTCTTTTTTTTTGAGACAGAGTCTTGCTCTGTCACCTAGGCTGGAGTGCAGTAGCACTTATCTCGGCTCACTGCAACCTCCACCTCCTGGGTGGAAGCGATTCTCCTGCCTCAGCCTCCCGAGTAGCTGGGACTATGGGTGTGTACCATCATGTCTGGGTTATTTTTGTATTTTTAGTAAAGACAGGGTTTCACCATGTTGGCCAGGCTGGTCTCGAACTCCTGACCTCAGGTGATCCACCCACCTTGGCCTCCCACCTAGGATTACAGGCGTGAGCCACTGCGCCTGGCCAGGAATTGCTATTTTTTGTGTGACAATAGTATGCTGAAAAAGGGAAAGCTTTATCTTTTAGAATACATAGTGAAATACTTTGGAAAACAATGATAGAATGTCTAGATTTTCCTTCATAATAATGAGGAGAGAGGGAGAGTCAAGTGGGGGTGGATAATAGATAAAGCAAGATTGGCCACAAGTTGATAATTATTGTAGTTGTGTGGTATATCCATGGGGGGCTTTCTATATTATTCTATGTTTTTTATATTTGCAATCCTGCATAATACAAAGTTAAATCAAAAGTGGGTTTTACCCCTTTGCTTTCCCCCTTCTGCTTCAACAGTGCAGCAGCTGTCTTGTGATCATAAGGCAGCAAGTATGAAGTCAGACCTATGAGGCTATATGATTTGACTGTATCCCATACAAGTTTATGTGTTGAAAGCTTAACCCCCAATGCAACAGTGTTGGGAGATGGGGCCTACTGCTCTCACGGATGGATTAATATTATCGTAGGATTAGCTTAGTTATGAGAGAGGCGTTGTCATAAAAGGGCATCTACCCCTCGTGCTCTTTCTGTCTCATGTGCTCATTTGCCCGTCCGCCATGTTATGACACAGCACAAAGGCCCTCACCAGATGCTGGTGTATGCTCTTGGACTTCCCAGCCTCCGGAACTGTGAGAAATAAATTTCTTTACTTTATAAATTACCCAGTCTGTGGTAGTCTGTTATACCAGCAGAAAACAGACTACGATATGAGGTCAATACATGAAGGATGATAAAACTGAAAGGTAGGAAGAAGCTAAGTCCCTATGGTCTCATGGAACTGCTGTGCCAGCCCTAGGATGCTTACTTCTGGAAATTTTATAAGACACAGACAAACTTTCCTGTGTTTAAACCACTCTTAGATGGGATTTATTTTATTTGCAGGCAAGGCTGTTCATAACTGACACAGCTAAAATACAAAATATGAAAAGGAGCTATTGAGGTGAAGAGCAAGCTAGATGACACCACAGTCAAAAGGGATAGGAAGGAACTGGAAACGTGCAGAAGGCCCATGTGACCGGAGCATCATGAGGAAGATGAGTGGGGTGAGATCAGGTTAAGGGTAGGCAGAGGCTTGAAGGCTTGGGACATTGTGGTTCATGGTAGGCAGTCTGGATTTCATCCAAAGCATTTCAAGAAACTGCTGACAGTTATGAAAGCAGACAGATGACAGAAATTGATTTATGTTTAGAAAAAAAACTCAGGCTGCTCCACAGAGAATGGACTGGGGCAGGGGCTAAAGGGAAAGCATAGAGAGACCAGAGAGGAGGCAGCTATTCAGAGGAGAAATGATGGGAGATGGACAGAAGTGAACAGTTTTGAAATCTATTTTGGAAGTAAAATTAACAAATTATTAAATGAATGTGGAAAATTAAGAAAACGGAAAAGTCAAGGATGATTCATTGTTTTCAGGTTTTAGCAGCAAAATAGAAAAGGTAACCATCAAGTGTCAATTGGATATCCCGGTGACTAGGTCAATTAGATAATTAATTATGTGAAACTGGAGATAATGAGAGGCCTGAACAATCAGTATACATTTGGAAGCCATCAGCATAATATTGTATTGAGGATAGTGATAAGGAATATAAAGTCATTTGTGAGATACTCAGTAAACATTAGCTATCATTATTATTTTTTTGATAGAGACAGGATCTCACTCTGTTGCTCACACTGGGGTGCAGTGGTGCCATTGTAGCCTCGAACTCCTGGGCCCAAGTGATCCTCCTGCCTCAGCATGTCAAGTAGCTGGGACTACAGGCACTCTCATTATTTTAAAATGCTAAGTAAGTAAGGCTCATTTAACCCTAATTACAAACTTACAATGTTAGATGTTGTTATCCTCATTTTAAAGATGAGGAAATTCAGGTACCCCAAGTTCACTAAGCTGCCTGGAATCATGCAACTAATTTAGGTGGTAGAGCTGGGATTTGAACCCAAATTAAGCTACTATTAGAGCCAGAGCTCTCATCACCATCCCAGACAGGCTGGTAGTTTGGGGTATCAGGCAAACATCCTGAATGGCTAGAGCACCCTCTGGCAGTTGGAGAAACACCAGTTTTCATAGATCACTTGTGGTCCTTTGGGTTGAAGCAGCTGAAGAAAACTCTGCCAGGATAAGCCTTCGGCTGCCATCCTTGCTGCAGCTCTGGAGAGGTCATACACGTGACTGGATCAAAGTCAGTGCCACTGGTGAACAACTGCTTTGTAACATAGTAACAAATTCTGTAGCTAGGATAGGAGTAGGACTTATTTTATTTTTTAGTGGCATTAAACAACATTTATTATACTCCCTACTTTATGGGTCTGGAATTCAAACAGGGCTCAGAAGGAATAGCTTATGTTCCATGATGACTGGGGTGACTGAGATGGCTCAAAAGGATATAAATGGTTGGAATCGTTTAACTGGGACCACATATCTGCTATGGTTTGATTGTGCCCCCCAAAATTCACATGTTAGAATCCTAACCCCCAACATAATGGTATGAAGATATGGAGCATTTGGGAGGTGATTAGGTCGTAAGGGTGGAGCCCTTGTGAATGGGATTAGTGTCCTTATAAAAGAAACCCCAGAGAGATCCTCCTCCTTCCACCATGTGAGGACACAGGGAGAAGTCACCAATCTGTAGCTTAGAAAGAAGAGGGCTCCTATCAAAACCCGATTATGCTGGCAACCTGATCTTCGACTTTCAGCCTCCACGACTGTAAGCCACCCAGTCTATGGTATTTTGTTATAGCACTCCGAATGAACTAAGGCAAATACTGAGGCCTTAATTCTGGCTATCAGTTGGGTTTCACGGTTTTCTCCACATCATAGCTACTGAAGCTGAAATGTACAAGGTGGCTTCATCATTTCCATGCCTGGCATCTAGGTTGAAATGGCCGGGCAGCTTAGGCTAGCTGGTCATCATTCTCTCCACATGGTATCTCTGCTCAGGTAGCTTGGGCTTCCTCGTAGCATAGCAATTTCAGGATAGCCAGACTTAAATGGTGGCCAGCTTCAAAAATGTACAGTCATACTGCATAGACTAATCTATTTTATGGCATAAAAAAATGTTATTGTGAAAACTGGTGCTGCAGTTTAACCACTAAATCAATATTTGAACATTTTGAAGCAGCAGCAACATAGAAGGGCTTTCCATTCTGTCATCCTAAAATTAGATTAAAAGCTGTATTGTGAAGCTAAGCCAACTGCTGGCCAAGGCTAGTTCACAGCAGTCTGCACCTTCCTGCACTAGTTCTGCAGCTGTCTTCAGAGTTCTTGATCCAACTTGCGCGATCATACCATGTCAGCCTGGGATGGGTGATGGCCTTGAAACTTTCACTTCTTTGGCATGCACTACATTTTGTTAAGTAAAGTTCTCATTGGACATATGAAGATCCAGAAAAACGTCCTCATCTTGTAAATACATCTTTAAGCTCCACTCCTGGGAATTTATCTTAAGCCAAATTCAAAAAATTCAAAAGAAGAAAGGTGGGGTGATTGGGAGGAGAGAGACAGAGTACAAGTAGCTTATGTATTAGGCAATAAGATAATGGATTATACGTTCAAGTTTTTTTATGTAGTGTAGTTACTATGAACATGAACTCCAGAGTTAGAATCACACTACATGAGTTCACATGCTGGTGGTGCCACTCACTTCCTAGCTGTGCGATGATTTGGGGCAAGTTACCTAAGCTGTGCCTGTTTTCTCATCTTTAAAATAGTGATGATAATAGTATCTACATTATGGGATTGTTTAGAAGACTAAGTGAGATAATATGTGAAAAGCAAGTGAACAGTGGCTGGAAAACAGTGCTGAATTACTAGTAGTTATTAAATTATTGAAATAACATTTACTGGAACCTACTATGTGCCAGATGCTGAAGTGCTGGAAATATCAAGTTGAATAAACCATAATTTCTACTCTGGTGAGAAAAATAAGCATGGAGCATACATGGGAAGTACAGAACAAAATGGAGACATGTACAAAGATATCTAGGAGTGTGGATGTGGGAGCACCTCCCTTTTTCTGTGGAGGAGAGGAGATGCTTCCCATAGGAGGTGATGTTTACACCGAATGTTAAAGGGTGAGTAGGAGCTTGCCAAGTAAATAGCAGAAGGAGGAGTGGGAGAGTTATTCTGGGCAGAGAATACACTACACCGTGTGCTTTTTAGGGAACACAGGAAATATGTACTGGAGAGGGAATGGGGAGGACAGTGATGAGGCTGAAAGTGTAGGCAAGAGCCCATATCCCAAGGGCTGTGTGAACTATTAGAAGCGGTTTGGCCTCTGATGGGTAGTTGGTTGGGAGTCATTGAAGAAACATGTTTTAGGCCTGGCTGCTACATGATGTGTAGCTGCTGCATGCTGTTTGACAGATTGATAGAAGCCCACCAAAAAGCAAGGGCACCAGTAAAGAAACATTTGCAGTGATCTAGGTGAGAGTATGCTCTGAACTAAATCAGTGGCAGGAGAAACTTAGGCATAACTCAGGTTTCTGGCTTGGGTGCCTGAGCAGATGGAGGAAAGTGGTAAGTTAGAGGGAATGTCATATGATCTCTAAAATGATTATTAAAAAGGCTTCATAACACTATGGGAAAATGTTCATGATCTAATGTTAACTGACGAAAGCACCCTAATCATGTTTATACCATTATGACTACAAACCAAGCAAATATATTCAAAAATGAGGTGAGGAGGGAACAAAAAATAATCAAAATAGTTTGATTCTTAGGATACTGATTGTAGATAAAAATCTCCATGACTATCTCTTATAACTTTGAAGAGAAAACTAGTATAGCAAAATTATAATGAAATATTGTGTTTGAAATTTTGCCTGTTTTAGATTTTCTTTAATTCTTTAACTTTTTAAATTAACACCTTAATGGAGATGTAACACATGTAACATACAATTCACACATTTAAATGGCATTGATTCAATGGTTTTATTATATTCAGAGTTTTGCAACCATCACCACAATCAATTTTAGAACATTTTCATTACCCCCAAAAGAAATTCCACATCCATTAGCAGTCATTCATCATTATTCCCTAGTCCCCAATATGAGGCAAACACTACTTTCTGCCTCTATGGATTTGCCTCTTCTAGATCTTTCATAAAAATGGAGTCATACAATGTGTGGTCTTTTGTGACTGGCTTCTTTTACTTAACATAATGTTTTCAAGGTTCATCCATGTTGTAACAGACATTGGTACTTCATTGCTTTCATGGCCGAATTATATTCCACTGCATGGATATACATTTTATTTATCCATTTATCAGTTGATGGCTATTTGGGTTGTTTCCACTTGGGGGCTATCATACATAATGCTACTAAGAATATGTACGCACAAATTTTTGGGAAGGTATGTTTTAATCACTCTTGGGTATATAATGACTTTTAAAGTATAAAAATGCAAAGGGGCATGAGGAAATTTGGGGGGCCATTGGTATATTCTATATTATGATTGTGGTAGTAGTTATATATCTGTATACATTTGTCAAAACTCATTGAGCTGTACACTTACATTAATACATTAATTGTATCTCAGTAAAACTGACCCCGAAAATAAATGATGGAATGGTAGGGAGACAGATTTAAAGGCATGTTAATATGTGTAATGTTTCAGCACTAGTATTTAATCCTTTTCCATATACCAATTATTTTCACATACGTTATTACCTCCTAGAAACAACCAACCACCCAAACACTAGGATCATTCCAATAACCCAGTGAGATGAGTAAGAAGGTATTATTATGTCCATTTTGGATATAAGGAAAATAAATGTGGTGTGAGTGGTTTGCCTAGTATCATAGAGCTGCCAAGTAGCAGAGGCAGAATTTCTCCCACCTTGCACCTCTATAGCTTTCAAATGCTTAATCACATTTGCTTACTAAGGCTAAGGGACAAAGGAGCTACTTCTGCATAGATTTTATATTTGGATAGCAGAATAAAGAAGTTTCCCCCACATGCTGGGTCTTCCGTGACCTAGAATAAAAATGAAAAAAAAGTGGTAACTTAAATCTCCAAACTAGAACAGGACCTCTAAAATGCAAGAAAAATGTAAAATACCCCACTTTTGATTGTAATGCTCTTTTAAGTTGCTCTAATACTTGAGCTTTGATATTACTTAATGTCTTACTGTCTTCACCAGTTTCTGCTGGTCTTAAGCTGAATGTGTGCTTAGACCCTTTGCCTGTCCTCAGTGTACCCTGCTCTGTAAGGAAGGCGAGCTGACTCCGGCAGGCTGTGTTTCTCAGGGTCCAGTGCCAGCTGTCTTCCAGTTGGCGTTAGCCAGTGAGAGTCATTGGTGAGAGAATAGCAAAGTTTTTCTCTCCTTCCCTCACTGCTTTGGACAGCATTGCCAACAGCTGCTGCCCCTCTTCTGGAGTCTCTAGCACCTACAGGACATGTCTGACCTGACTCTGCCTTCCTAACTCCTGGGCTCTGATTATACCACCTTTACCCCTTGCCTTGCCAGACCAACAGCTTCCTGCTGTTGCTAATGTCTGGGTTGCTGTCATCTAATTAGCTTGTCTGCTTCTTCCTACATCACATTTCCTGTCCCCTGAATACCCAGGGTGGTTTCTGTTCTCCTGGCTGAACCTTGAATGATAGACCATTTATAATGTTGACTCAGGATGTTTATTAGTCTGTTCTAACACTACTATAAAGAAATACCTGAGACTGGGTAATTTATACAGAAAAGAGGTTTAACTGATTCATGGTTTCACAGGCTGTACAGGAAGCACAGTGGCATCAGCTTCTGGGGAAGCCTCGGGGAACTTAGTCATGGTGGAAGGTGAAGGGAGAGGCAGCACTTCACATGGCCAGAAAAGGAGGAAGAGAGAGAGAAGGGGAAGGTGCTACACACTTTCAAACAACCAGAGATCGTGAGAACTCACTATCACAACAGCAACACCAAGGTGATGGTGCTAAACCATTCACAACAGATCCACCTCCATGATCCAATCACCTCCCACCAGGCCCCCACCTCCAACATTGGGGATTACAATTCCATATGAGATTTGGGTGGAGCCACAGATCCAGATATCAGAATTAAACCTAGGACCATACCTGAAAATAGTTTTAAGGCTTTAACCACTTCACTTGGCATCCCTTTCTGGTCTAACCTGTAGGCACATTTAGATATGACATCCATTATTCTAATATGAGTGGGTATATTTGTGTCAGAAATGCAACTGTTAGAAAATGAAAATGTATTTTTCAAATAGGCTGACCTGCAATCATCTAATAGCTGAAATAAGACATTTGTAGGTCTGGAATCTTAAATAAGTATTTAGCTGGCCATTTTCTCTTGTATAATTTTTCATATTAAATTAGTACAGTAAGAGATTTATTAGTTGCTCACGAACTGTTCAGTGTGGTCAGCTGAGGGTTTCTGCACCATGCAGTTATTTAGGGACCTTATGTGTTGACACCTTGCTAGCAGATGAGGAGCAAAAGAGAGCATAGAGGATTGTGTGGGATGTTTTTGGGAGCAGGTCTAGAAGTATCATACATCAACCTTGCGCACATCTAATTGGCCAGAACTCAATCACATGGTCCCTAATTGTAGGAGAGGCTGAGAAATGTAGTTCTAGTGCCTAGGAGGAAATGATTTTGGAGAACATATGACCAGTCTCTACCACAGCTTGCCCTTTTGGTCAATACATTTTTATTTTATTCTTCGTCTCACAAACAGAGTACACTCCCCCACCAAACTCCCCTGGAGATTATTCCCAGTCATTGTGTTCAGCTAAAAGCCCTGGGACTCATGTCCATCTGGTATAGATGTGGTTCTTTCTGGTTGAGCAATTTATAAACTAAAAAGAAGAGCTTTCTATCTCCTGCTCCTTTCCCATCGCCAAATATACAACAGTAAGCAGAGACAAAAGAACTGCAGTGTCTCATTTGGAAAGGGGAAAGATCAAAGGCACAAAGCCGTCACTTGTCTAGAGCAGGCTGGTAGGCACTGTGAAGTTTCACTAACCAAGAAGCATTAGGAAATTTACTTGGACTGTTTCTGTTCTGTGGCAGAAATTATTTTGCCCATTTTTTCTGTGATCCCTGGCTCCACTCTTTGGGAATTCTCTTCATTGCCATTATCCTCTGTGGTGATATCTGAAGTGGGTGATTGGGACTGAGCTATCTCTGGGCTATGTAGATTTTGGAGTCAGCTTCCTTCTCATGGAAAGCTGAGAGCCCAAGGGTGGTTGTTGTTTTATGCCTTGACTATTCTTTGTCCCAGACTTACGTTTTCTTTGGAAATAACATTTCCTCAGAAACTTAACAGGCTTCTCATTGACTTATTTCTAGGCA
This sequence comes from Piliocolobus tephrosceles, assembly GCF_002776525.5. Taxonomy (NCBI): domain Eukaryota; kingdom Metazoa; phylum Chordata; class Mammalia; order Primates; family Cercopithecidae; genus Piliocolobus; species Piliocolobus tephrosceles. The sequence continues at coordinate 43,972,953 of NC_045442.1, read as the reverse complement.
GATCCTGTGCCACAAACAACATCCCAAATACTTTCCTGACATAGCTCTTCATCTTCTTTATGTCTTTTTTCCCATGCCTCTCCCAAGAGACAGCCTACCTATTGGCAACCACCTTGATTCTGTTATGACTGAGTGGGAAGGCCACACCTTTAATGTGATCTTTGCCATAGGCAGTGACCTAGCAGGCCTTGGTTTCTCAGAGTTTGCCCAATCTCATTTCCTTCTATTTGGGATCTAGAAGTAGTAATCTACTTTAAGACTCCAAATTTATGTAACTTTCTTATTTTCTTTCATTTCTCTTTGTACCCTGCCTATACTCGCCAGCCAGTAGTAGCCAATACACACTAACAGTTTGGTTCTTTCCAACTGCTTCTCTTGGAGCTGACAGATTAGTAAACATATGGCCTTTCTATTAAGTTACTATAAGCGAGAATTTTTGCCAAATGTTTTACTGCTGCATAGCATGGATTGCCGCCTTTTCTGCCTCTGGCATTAGTTTCCTTTCTTCCCACAACTGGTATGCTAAGCCAGTGGCATCTATTTTAGGTTTTTGTTTTAAGAGCAACCTACTTCAAGGTCCCATTTGTGGTTTTAGTCATAATAGTAGTGCTAGTTGTATAAAAACAATCTCCAGATCTCAATGGCTTAACACAATACACACATAATGTTCAGTTCCCACTCTACTGTCCAATGTAGGAGGGTGGGGTGGAGAGAGGGAACTCTGCTCCCTTCAGTCAAGCAGAGCCTAAGCTAACAGAGGCCCCACCATCTTTAGTGTATGACTCCCAAGGTTCACCAACACGCAGCCAGCAGCTGGGAGAGGACAGAGAACATGATCACATGGCATGTTTCAGGAGCCAGGCCTGTGAGTAGCATATCACTTCTGTATACTTGCTAGAGTCTATCACATGGCACTACTAACATCATGGGAGAATGGGAAATTTAATTGTATGTCCAAGAAGAAAATGAAATAGGTTTGATGAAAACATAGCATTTTCTCTGCCACAGATACTATTAATTGGCTTGCTCAATCTCCATTTCACCTTTCTAGTATTCATTTCTATACTTCCAAGGCTGAGAAGCTAAAACTTATTATTTCTTAGGCTCCTTGCTGTTAGAGTTCTGGGAGCTAAGTTGGGTCTGCTAATTTGGTTCTGCCAGTTACCCAAATGAAATCTGGAGGGAGGAAATGAGGCAAAGGCCATCTTACCCTCTGGCTGCTTTCTACTGGTAAATGATTATAAAAAGCGGAGATTTTTTTCTGCAGCACAACCCCCAGTGTCAATTTTTCAGCTTTCTGGGTATCAAGATTTAGTGGCAATTGCAGTGGCTTTGTGATTTCCAATATTTAGCTCACAGATACAATGGAGTGTTCTTGAATTCAGCTGTCTTGGCCTCCCATGTAGGGATTCCCCATGTGGTCAATTAGGTAAGGGCTTCTGGAAGCTCCACTGAGAGCCTCGTCTTTCAGTCCTTCTAATAAAATATATATTTCTTATTTCCTACTTCTATTTATTTATTTTTATTTCTGGGTTTATAATGATGCAATTAACATCCATAATTAACATCCATGCACCCACCTTGAACTCGATAACCAAAACATGGCCAATAACTTATATGTCTTGTCTATGTGCTCTTCCTTCAGCCCATCTTCCTACCCCACCTCAAAGATAAGCACTATACTGAGTTCCCTTCCTTTTATTCTACAGTTTTATCTCATATGTATGTAATCCTAAACAAAATATTGTTTAAATTTTGTTTCTGTACTTTACAAAGATGGTATCATACTATGCCATCTTCTGGGATTTGTCTTTTTCATTCACTATTATTCAGATCCATTCTTGTGTCCATGGTATTGCATATAGCTGAAATTCATTCATTTTCACTACAGTATAATATTCCATTACACAAACCACAATTCTTACCCCAATATACAGTTAATCAGCATTTATCCGAGTGTTGTGTTATCAACAATGCTTTTGTGAACATTACTGGAAATAGGTTCTACAATGTATGTGTAAAAGTGACTTTCTGAATACAGGAGTGCAGTGCAGCTACAGTATCCCAAGATATGTGCAAGTTCAATATTATAAGCTCATGTCACCAGGTGCGGTGGCTCACGCCTGTAATCCCAGCACTTTGGGGGGCCAAGGTGGGTGGATCAAGAGGTCAGGAGTTCAAGACCAGCCTGACTAACGTGGTGAAACCCCGTCTCTACTAAAAATACAAAAATTAGCTGGGCATGGTGGTGCACGCCTGTAATCCCAGCTACTCAGGAGGCTGAGGCAGGAGAATCTCTTTTTGAGACGGAGTCTCGCTCTGTTGCCCAGGCTGGAGTGCAGTGGCCGGATCTCAGCTCACTGCAAGCTCTGCCTCCCGGGTTCAGCCATTCTCCTGCCTCAGCCTCCGGAGTGCTGGGACTACAGGCACCCGCCACCTCACCTGGCTAGTTTTTTGTATTTTTTAGTAGAGACGGGGTTTCACCGTGTTAGCCAGGATGGTCTCGATCTCCTGACCTCGTGATCCGCCCATCTCAGCCTCCCAAAGTGCTGGGATTACAGGCTTGAGCCACCGCGCCCGGCCAAGAATCTTTTGAACCCAGGGGGCACATGTTTGCAGTGAGCCGAGATTGCGCCACTGCACTCCAGCCTGGGAGACAGAGTGAGACTCTGCCTCCAAAAAAAAAAAATAAATAAATAAATAAATAAATAAAAAAGATCATGTGAAATGATTTCTAATTTTCTAAAATGAATTTTACAATCTCACTCTGTGAAAACTCCAATGCTAGGTATCTCAGTTGCTGTCCCCTACCTGCTCTGGGGTCAGCTTTCATTTGCTAACTTGGAAGCATTGCTAGAGACCTTTCCAACCTTTCTTGAGATAAGAAATTCTTCACACAGTGTGTTGTATCTGGAATCTAGTTGTTGTGGAGTGTCAGTGCCCACACAGTGCTCCCAGTTACTCAAAATATGGAAAGCAGAACTTCCCCAACCTTAATAAGTGGAATTGTATGCAAATAATTCAATGTATTAAGTCAATGTAATAATTCAATGTATTAATATCTGCAGTGGTCTCTACTTCCTGATCCCTGACTGACACAAATGGCAAGAACTCTAAGCTTGGTGCAGATGACATGCCTTACCTTAGTCACTTAAAAAGTGGCTGCTTTGGGCAAGTACCTTAACTGCCCTGAGTCTCAGTTTCCTGATTTCTTTTTTTTTAATCTTCTTTTTTTTTTTTTTTTTTTTTTTTTGAGACAGAGTCTCACTCTGTCACCAGGATAAAGTGCAGTGGTGTGATCTCGGCTTACTGTAACCTCTACCTCCCAGGTTCAAGAGATTCTCCTGCCTCAGCCTCCCAAATAGCTGGGATTACAGGCATGCACCACCACACCTGGCTAATTTTTGTACTTTTAGTGGAAAAGGGGTTTCGCCATGTTGGTCAGGCTGGTCTGGAACTCCTGGCCTCAAGTAATCCACCCACCTTGGCCTCCCAAAGTGCTGGGATTACAGGCATGCGCCACCACACCCAACTAATTTTTGTATTTTTAGTAGAGAAGGGATTTCGCCATGTTGGTCAGGCTGGTATGGAACTCCTGACCTCAAGTGATCCACCCACCTCGGCCTCCCAGAGTGCTGGGACTACAGGCATGGGGCATTGCACCCAGCCAGTTTCCTGATTTGTAAGTTGAAGAAAAACACAAGTACTCTCCCTTCCTGTGAGGTGTATATGGAAATAAACAAATCATTGTACAGGATAGAATCTCTGTGAACAATGAAAATATATACTGCGTGCCTTCTGTCCACAACACACTATATTAAGTATTTAATGATGTTATTTCGTTTAATACTCACAATAGTCTTACGAGGTAAGTTCTACTGTTATCCTCATTTTACAAATGAGAAAATTAAGAGCTTAAAATGGTTAAGGTACTTGTGTAAGGTCACATGGCTAGTAAGTGGCAGAGCCAAAACTGAAACTCAAGGCAGTCTCATGCACGGATTTGCTGTATTATTCAGTTCCCAGCCAATTTCACGTCTGCAACCTCATGGGACACCCTGAGCCAGCACCACCCAGTTACACCACCGTGAGAAAATCTATTTTTATTGTCATTTTAAACCACTAAGTTTTTTATTTTTATTTATTTATAAATTTTTTTTTTTTTTTTTTTTT